>NC_041393.1:727703111-727703996 GCF_002162155.2 Triticum dicoccoides | reverse complement strand
GTGGAGGCGCGCGGCGGCGGCGATGAGGGTTGGGAGGCGCGGGGGGTCGGGATAGGAGGAGAAGGAGTGGACGGGGGCGCCCCGCGCGGCGATATGGATAAGGGACATATGCCGACGGCTAAGCCGTCGGCATAGGTCAAGGCGCCACGTGGCACCTATGCCGACGGCTTAGCCGTAGGCATATATTTTTTTATTTTTTTTATTTTTTTTATTTTATTTTGAATTATACATGGTATATAATTATATTGAAGATGATACATGGTCAGCAACATTTTTTTTCTGGACCAAATTTTTTCTATGGTCAGCAACATTTCTTTATGATATAAATATTTGCTAAATTGTACTAACAAAAAATGTACATTGTGTTAAAATATTCCGAAATTAATTGAGGAGGGCAACATTTCTTTATGATATAAATATTTTCAATGGTCTAGCGAAAGGTGATACATAGGAGAGAAACTGACTGAGGGGTACCGTTACCGAGTGCCTGATCCGGTGACTATGCGAGTGCCTGATCCGTCTACTACCGTTTCCCCCCTTCACACCGCACCCTTACCGCAGAACGTCTACTACCGTGTCATCGCATTTCGTAAGGGGGGCCACGCACCGGAGACGCGTGTCGCTTCTCCGGACATGCCACAACACCACCCCGCATGTATGACGGCCCAGTACGACGCTCCGGTGGCATTGCTACCCCCCCTCCTTTGACTTTGCACGGACGGGCTTTGACCAGTGGACCTCTCCACCCGGTTGTGTCGGGTCGGCCCAGAGGGACACCGGGGAGCAACATCCGGGCCAAACCCACAGCTAAATCCACTCTGTGTAGACCCGACGCGACAGTTTCCCCCCTCCAGGTGCCGGCGGCGCCGACGTCCGTGACGGGGG
>NC_041393.1:727698716-727700996 GCF_002162155.2 Triticum dicoccoides | reverse complement strand
TTTGACCAGTGGACCTCTCCACCCGGTTGTGTCGGGTCGGCCCAAAGGGACACCGGGGAGCAACATCCGGGCCAAACCCACAGCTAAATCCACTCCGTGTAGACCCGACGCGTCCGTTTCCCCCCTCCAGGTGCCGGCGGCGGCGCCGTCCGTGACGGGGGCCACACCCCGGAGACGCGTGCCGCATCTTCGGACATGCCACAACACCACCCCGCATGTATGAGGGCCCGGTACGACGCTCCGGTGGCATTGCTACCCCCAGGGCCCCCGTCCCGCCTAACCCTGGAGCGGTTGACCACGGGATCTAGCCCTTTGACTTTGCACGGACGGGCTTTGACGAGTGGACCTTTCCACCCGATTGTATGCGTGCCGCCTCTTCGGACATGCCATAACACCATCCGGTTGTGGTAGGTCATCCGATATATATAAACACTTGGAGCAAAGTCCCCTTCGTATAGACCAGATGCGGCTGTTCCCCATTCCAGTTGCCGGCTGGCGGCGGCACCGTTCGTGAGGGGGGTCACAACGCTCTGTATAGAACCGAAAAATAATGTATGTATGCTTATTAACACATACTGTATGTAAGTTAGTTAAATAAAAATAATAAAGAAAACTGTGAAGAAAAAAAAACTATATGTATGCTTATTAACACATACTATATGCTTATTAACACATACTATATGTATGCTTATTAACACAATCTATAGGTATGCTTATTAACACATACTGTATGCTTAATAATAATAACGATACTATATGGAAAAAAAGAAAAAAAAAACTATGCCGACGGCAAAGCCGTCGGCATAGGTGCGGCCAGGGCAGATGGACAGCACCGCGGATCGATGACATGTCGGCTATGCCGACGGCTGCCGTTGGCATAGCTCCTGGTCGGTGCGCTCTGGATCGGTGACGTGTCACCCGTATCTATGCCGACGGCCACCGTCACGGCCGTCGGCATAGATTTGACGTCGTTAGCCGGCCGTGATGACAGTTGTCAGCGGGCCCGCATCTATGCCGACGGCCTATATATGCCGACGACAGCTGTAGGCGTAGTCTGGGATAAGCCGACGGCCTATATATGCCGACGGCTGCTGTCGGCGTAGACGCGGATAGCCCGACCGCCATTGTACGCCGACGGCCAGGAGCTAGCTGTCGGCATAGCTCGGACTAGGCCGATGGCAGCCGTCGGCATATATTTGGCTGTCGGCGTAGAGCCCTGTTCCGGTAGTGAGATGTATAGTTTAGATTGTGAAGTCAGCAACCAAAACGGATTTTCTTGAAGCTATATGTAATTGCCAATTACACGTTTCTTTCTTCTCTCAGTTTATAATCTGGAGCATGTCACAATGATTATCCCATGTTTTTAGCTTGCACTGAACTCTGAATTTTGTGCATGCATGGAGTCAAAATCCGAGAAGAGTAGGAACAAGCATCCATGAATACCCAGTGACAATTAGAGCTTGGACTACAAGTTCCCTTTGCCATTCAAATTTTTTTTTTCACCATACATCAGACCAACACATGTGCAAGAACTGAAGAACGGGTTTTTAATGCAAATGATGAGGGATGATGCTGCCACCAACACTTGTGTTCATACTAGTACACTGAACTCAAAGCTATTGTTTCCTGAGTTCGAGAATGCAAAGGCGTGCTGGTACTGTTTGTTGGAACTAATCTTGTTATTGGTATTAAGTTCATAGGATTAGATCATCTTTGTTTCATGAGTAATGCATCTCGTCAAAGCTGCGGCCGTATGTGCACATAGAGTTGTGTTCTCGTGCACAAGGCAAAGCTAATTATATTTGTATTAGTTAGCTGCATGCATTATTTTCAGCGGAGTCCCAGCGGCCAAGTCGTGTAGCAGATAGATATGGAGAAAGAAGTGGGCGTAGTAGTTGTGGCATGCGCAAAGTGAGCTCCTAGTTTGTTATCTGCGTAGACTTGCAAGTGACTCAAACATGTAGTGTGTAGCTAGCTAAGTGCAGTAGTAATCGGATCTAAACCGATGTGTGTGGCTGGACCGTTGTGTGTGCATGCATGCATGCAAGTAGTGGGTGCGTTTGTGCATGGTAGTTAGTAATGGGTTAGTGGCTGCGTTTTGGCCGTGAGTGTCCGGCTATTTAAGCCATCATGTAATTGCATTGCAAGTGTGAGAATACAAGAGAAAAGGGCACAAGTTGTGTGCGGTGCCAAGCCTCTGTGTGTGTTCCTCTACCGTGCGGGTGTGTTCCTTCTTCCCTGGGGCAAGGACAACACTGTTGAATCAGACTGGACAGGGTT
>NC_041393.1:727697997-727698706 GCF_002162155.2 Triticum dicoccoides | reverse complement strand
GTATGAGGGCCTGGTACGACGCTCCGGTGGCATTTCTACCCCCAGGGCCCCCGTCCCGCCTAACCCTGGAGCGGTTGACTACGTGATCTAGCCCTTTGATTTTGCACGGACGGGCTTTGACCAGTGGAGCTCTCCACCCGGTTGTGTCGGGTCGGCCCAGAGGGACACCGGGGAGCAACATCCGGGCCAAACCCATAGTTAAATCCACTCCGTGTAGACCCGACGCGGCAGTTTCCCCCCTCCAGGTGCCGGCGGCGGCGCCGTCCGTGACGGGGGGCACACCCCGGAGATGCGTGTCGCCTCTTCGGACATACCACAATAGCACCCCGCATGTTCCCCCCTCCAGGTGCCGGCGGCGGCGCCGTCCGTGACGGGGGGCACACCCCGGAGATGCGTGTCGCCTCTTCGGACATGCCACAACACCACCCCGCATGTATGAGGGCCCGGTACGATGCTCCGGTGGCATTGCTATCCCCCCAGGGCCCCCGTCCCAGCTAACCCTGGAGCGGTTGACCACGAGATCTAGCCCTTTGACTTCCCACGGACGGGCTTTGACCAGTGGACCTCTCCAGCTGGTTGTGTTAGTTCGGCCCATAGGGACACCCGAGAGCAACATCCGGGCCAAACCCACAGCTACATCCACTCCATGTAGACCCGACGCGTCCGTTTCCCCCCTCCCGGTGCCGGCGGCGGGGCCGTCCGTGAGGGG
>NC_041393.1:727643423-727697987 GCF_002162155.2 Triticum dicoccoides | reverse complement strand
GGACATGCCACAACACCACCCAGTTGTCAACACGTACTATATGTAAGTTAGTCAAATAATAATATTTAAGAAAACATAAAATATAGCTATGAAAAAAAAGAAAAAAACAACAAGTGGAGGGGGTGACCGGGAAGTGGATAAGGGAACTATGATAAAAAGATCGATGACGTGGTAAAAAAAGAAAAAAAACTATGAAAAAAATATAGATATGAAAAAAGAAAAAAAGAAAAAAAGGAAAAAAGAAAAAAAAAACTATGCCGACGGCAAAGCCGTCGGCATAGATGCGGCATAGGGCAGATGGCCGGCGCGCTGCGGATTGATGATGTGGCATCTATGCCGACGGCAGCCGTCGGCATAGGTGGTGGTCGGTGCGCCTCAGATCGATGACGTGGTAAGGGCATCTATGCCGACGGCCTCCCGCCTCGGCCGTCGGCATAGATCGGACGCCGTTAGCCGCACGGCACGGCGGGATCGCCGGGCCCGCAACTATGCCGACGGCTAAGATATGTCGACAGCCGCTGTAGGCGTAAGTTTGGGTAAGCCGACGGCCTTTCTGGGCCGACGGTCGCCGTCGGCATATGTCTGTATAGCCCGACGGCTTTATTACGCCAACGGCCTGGACATGGCTGTCGGCATAGCCCTGACAAGGCCGACAGTGGCCGTCGGCATAGATTTGGCCGTCGGCATAGGGCCCTGTTCCGGTAGTGGTAGTAGAGGAAAATGATGGCTGCTACTAGCACCTGTCGTGATCTTTCTGTCTTTGGGTTCTCTTGCAAACTGAGCCTTGGCTCAGTGGTTGGGTATGCGGTTGTGCAGCCTAACGACCCGGGTTTAATTCTTAGAATTGACAGGTGATGCACAGGGGGTTTCCCCCATTTATTGAGGATCAAGCTTGGTGTGTGGTGGGACCACGCATCAAAAAATATCTTGATACTCATTTAAAAAAATTCTGAGGACCATGTTTATCTTGGTACTCATATTAAAATGGCCGTATGCATCCCTAGTTGGTGCAGAGGCTGGGAAGTGAAAATCTCCCCCATTTTTAAGATGTTCTTTCAGTTTTTGCTGTATTCTAGTTGATCAGGTTTTTCGAGGAGAGCCCCGTGTTGCTCCCCGCGATCGGCCCGGGCGCTAACCCTAGCCGCGGGCACCGCCGCCACCCATCCCCCCCTCCTCCCCCGCCGCCGTCGGCGAGCGCCGCCCGGGCAAAGCCCATGTGGTGTCGGCGGCGGCGGGCTCTTCCACTCCCACTCGCGAGGTCGGTTACGCGGGGCAGCTACGCCAAGCAGAGGAGGCAGGCGCGAGGCTCCGCGGTGTGTGGCTATGCACGGGCCGGCGCTGCTCGGCATGCCATGGTCGCGGCGTAGGAGCCGTGGGCGCACGAGGTATCCAGCCCGCGCGGCTTTGGCGTCGAGGGCACGCGCTGTGGCGGGGTGTCCGCATCCGGAGGCTGCGCTGGGAGGCGTCGTGCTCGCGCGCCGGGGATCCGGATCTGGAGCCTGGATGCGGCGCCGTGGCTCTGGCGGCCCGGATCTGGTGTGCCTGTGGGGCCCGCAGCTGGCGGCCCACCTGCAGCTCGGATCCATGGCGGCGACCATGGCTGGTGGTACGCGGCGCAGCTTGGCGGTGGGCGGCGCCGTCGTGGACAGGTGGACCACTTCCCTGGCCATGTGGATGGTGGGGAGGTGGGGGGCTTCGGCTGCGGTGGCGGTTCCTCACTGGATGTTGGTGGCCATGGTGATGTGCGTCCTCGACCCCGATCTACTCCGATCTGCAGCAGATCCGGCCCTTGGTGGCTTCGATCACCGTTCTTGGGTGCTGGCCTTGCAGATCCGGTGGCTGGAAGGGTTCCGGGGGAATCTCTTGGCCGGCTTGGCGGCCACTCCGATGGCAGTGCCTTTGGGTGTTGCTTCCCTCGTTGGAGGCTTCGAAGAGGACCTCCTTCCTTCCACCCCTCCCAGGAGCTCAGGTGAAAACCTCAGAACCCCCTGTTCCAAGCGATGACGACACCACGGTGCTGTGCTCCTTCCTGAAGGCGTTGCTCGGGGGCTGCTCAAGTGGCGGTGGAAGTGGCGGCGGTTCGGTGTCGACAAATGCATTCTGGTCAGCTTCATCTTGGAGGCTGCGACGACGTAGGAGATGCTCGTCTGGTGGAGCTACTGCCGATGGTCGAGGCACCGTCGGCAGTCTGCGCCATCAGGTTCAGGGTGCTTAGGGGGAAACCCCAGATCTGGCTCTTCCGGGTCGGATGATGATGGCGTTCTATCGCTTACCCTTCTGGGGGCATCGTCTTGGAGCAAGTGCTGGCTGGAGGGATGGTGGACCGGTGTTTCATCTCACACTTTGATGGCGGCGGAGATCGATGGCATGGCGCTGTGGAGACTCGGCGTCCGATGTGCGGAGATGGGCTCGCGCGGGAGGAGGTTGCTGTCTGGCATCATGGTGACGTCGATGGCTGAGTGGCCAGACAAGATAGAAGCCTCAATATGATCTGAAGACCTGTGGAAGATGGTGGCGACGACACACGAGTGCGTCTGACCGGATTGTGCCCCAGACCCGGTATGTGGCTTGGCTGGGGCCTCCGAATGAGTTTCGACTTCCGGCTTATGATGTTAGGCTTATGTGAGTGGTTTGGGTAGTGGTCCAGCTAGCACCCCTTCATCATTTTGGATAGGAGTAGCGGCATGTGTTGCCAAGATGGTGGATTCACGCACATTGTTGTAATACTTTTGTAAGGTCCTCGAGAATAATCAATAAAGTGGTCGTATGCATCTCCCAGATGCAGAGGCCGGGGGTCATCCTCCTTCTCTAAAAAAAAATCAAGCCATGTCCACATCTTTGATCCTGTACTCCTATATATCCATCCTGAAAGGTGATGGCAAGTTGAATTTTTGTAAGTTTGGCAGCAGCTTTGTGTACATGGCGAATAGCTAGGTTGAGACTTTGTTGGTTTCACAAGATTTTTGTTGTCCATTGCTTGCTACTGCTCTGAGGTTTGTGATCTTTAAATTTATGTTTGGCACCATGGATGTGTTTCTTAATGTTTTCATATGCCCACTAGGCATTCAAAGCTGTTTCATAGCAAGGGGGATGATTCTCTGTTTAGTGGACGGACATAAATAGAATATAAATTTTCCAAGGGGTTTGTGTCATCTACACTATTTATTTGCTGGTATATGTTTTCCTGTTTTATTTTATTTCTCGTGTGTACATTTTTTTTTTCAAAAATTTCCCATTTTGTTTTGGAAATGGCTGATACCCATACAAATGGAGCTGAAACTTCAGTTCTAGAGCTCCAAACAAACGTGTAAGGGTCTTAGGGCATCTCCAACGGCGACCCACAAATTTGGTCAGGCATCTGTCCACGGACAAGGGTGTACCCCCCAGTCCTTTGACACTGATGCTGGAGGCCGCCATACAACGCCGCTCGCATACATTTTAACCACTCTTTGAACTAACCGGATGAAATACATGCGAACACGACAGATTTCATACAAACTAGACGGATTTCATTACATTTTTGACATTTTTTTAACTGAAAGTGATACCGCACTAAGATAAAACTAGTCTACAGCCGGCGTCGACGGATAACCATTTCGACAACCTGGATAGCCTTGGCTAGTCTATGGCCAGCTGCGGTGGATCTGCACTGTCGTCCCCATGTCCGGCTTCTGCGCAATGGGCGGCTCGCTTCCCCACCGCTCATCAGAGTGGAACCACCAGCTAATGCTTCAGTCAGAGGGGAAGGGTGCCTACGCTTAAGATATCATAGGTGGTTTTTTGGTAGGGGGGCGACGGTGACCTTCAAGAGGTCAAGAAAATGACTGCGTATGACAGTGTTGGCTCCGTGGTGGCCTTCATGGGAACCAAGCGGCGACGGTCTGCCGTGTTCTACTTCTCCTCAATGATGGCAGTGGCCGTGGATGTCTTGGGCACCGCCTCGTTGATGTCCATGTAGCCGGCTTCTTTCTCTGCTGGTAGGGCAACCGTTGACGGCGGATGGCGCAGTCACAGGCACGGGAGGCGTTGTGGGACACGGTGTCGTCTACGGCAGCCATGATGCACGTGTCGCCATGCTCCCCCTCCCCCATGCGGGCCTGGAGGAACTCACCACTCCTTGGTGAACTGAACCACGCGGCGGCTTGGAGAATCCGCCTCCGTGAGCTGGCCTGCAGCGGCCTGGAGCGTCGATGGAGGTGGAACAGGCACTTGCATGGCTCGTGACCGGCGGGATCGAAGGGCCACTCTGTTGGCTTTTATGTCGGAGAAATTTCTTTCTGCTCCTCGGATGCCATGGAGAAAATTGTTAAGGAGGAAATGGGTAGCAGAGCTATGGTGCGGTTCTTGCCCGACGTCTGACAATGTTTAAATAGCGGATGGACACGAGGAGCCAATCGGCATTGTGATTAATGTCGGCGGCTCGCGAACGGACGTGTGGCCGAAGTAGGTATCTCGGTACACGCACGGGTTTAATGGAGGAAGGCGGGCAGTTTTCAGCCATTTGAATGTGGCGAGGAAGCGCGTTCAGCCGGGCCTGCAGTGGGCGGCGCCCTCAGCCAACGTGTCGCTTCAGTGGTGGAGGCAGTGAGAGGTCACATCCGCTCTGTGCCAACTTCAATGTGGAGCGGCTGCTCTACAACAACATGAATGCGGGCAGCTGGCATCAGACGGGAATGCGCACGGGTGAGGGAGAAGAAGATTTGTGACGGCTAAAGTGGTCAGAATCGGGTGTGGAAGGAGGGGGTTTGGATGACCCGCAACTACAGGCCTGACTCGTTCGGACTCACCACCACGGGTAGTCATACTCCAAATCAGTGGCGGAGCCAGGAATTAAGGATCAAGGGGGCCAAATGACTCAAACATTCAATAACAGGGGCCAAACAATACTAATACATGTATTTTTGTATAAATTGCACACTGTTCATCTAGTAATTAGCAGCAAATCAGTAATCTTAGGGGGTACAGGGCCCCTATTGGTCCCCCTGTCTCCGCCACTGCTCCAGATGACCGACAAGTACCGACAGGGTCGAGACGATCCGTAGTGATAGTTATGTGTCAAGACTACTTCTATTGTTACTGAAAGGACATGCGGTGCCCCATGTGTGGTTTTGGTAATTGATGACAATCTCTATGGACTAATGGTTGTCTTGAGTTATATTGAAGGATTTTTCCATACGCTTTTCTTGGAGTCCATTTGTTGGTTTCAAGGAGAGTTTGTGATGACCATGGTGCTATTAAGGAATTATCCAAAGATCGGTCATGTGAGTGTTGAGCTTATGGCAAGCATGTCTTGAAGAAGAAGATTATGTGATCATTCATGTCCACCTTCAAGACATCATCCAAATGAAGAGAGTTGGAAAGATTCAACACACAAAGCGAACAAGATGTACCGAGGGATCAAGTGATCCCATGGTATGGTAAGCATTGTCCATTACGCTTTGTGTGCTAACCCATGGCCTTCGTGGGAGTTCTTTGTGGGGTTAGGTTGCGGTGTGCAAGTTCAAGTGATGCATCACGAAAAGATCAAGTGCTTGAAGCTTTCCGTCCATTGTGGTGACAATGGACTTGTGAAGATGAGCGGAAGAGTGGCTCACCCATAGTGGAGTATGGGGGAGCAATCAACTAGTCTTCATCGAGCCAACGCAATAAAGAGAGGTGGTCCATCTTGAGGAGGAGTAGATCGTCATCATCTAGCTCAAGTGGACTTTGTGCAAGGCAAAGGTTTGCCCTTGATAGGTTTTCTATTTTACCGGTCTCATGGTGGTAGTTGGGAGACCGGGTTTTAGGATCGATTGCCGTACTATCAAGGGGGGCTCTCGATGAGTTGCTTGATCATATCGTCCGTAGGGAGCTCAAACCATTGCATCCTTGCATCATGTTTCTTGGTTCTTGTTTGGTTATCTTTGTGAGTATTAGAGCTTATGGTCATCTTGATGACAAGCTTGAGTTCATCGAAAGCGGAGTTCGCATGCGTCTTCTATGATGTTTTCGGTGTTGGAGGTTTTACCGGTGTTATCCAATGAAGGGTTATCACCATTTTCTTATGGGACTTTTCTCATTTGCTTATTCTTGATATTTCTATCAAGATTGTGTTAGCCCATGTCGTTAGCTTTCCAACAAACTTGGTTTTGTTGAATTCGGAGTCTGTTTGCAAAATTTGAGGCTGTTTTGGTAAAGGCTGCAGCGGTACTACCGCGACTAGAGCGGATGTAATTTTTTACTACCGCTCCAGAGTAGTACTATCGCGGCTCCTGAGCGGTAGTACCGCCCCAGAGCAGTACTACTGCGGCTCCTAAGCGGTAGTACCGCTCCGGACCAAAATCTCGTGTTTTGCTCAGTGGAAGTAGGCACAAAAGTATTTTTTAGTACCGCTCGCAAGCAGTAGTACCGCTACCATTTACGATAGTACCGTGAGGTCGAGCGGTAGTACCGTGAGGACGAGCGGTACTACCGCTCCGACGGTTCTTCTGGCCTTTTTTCCTTCTCGTTGTTGAGTTTCGAAGGGGTACTACCGCCCTAGCGGTAGTACCGCTCCTTGGAGCGGTAGTACCGCTCTGTGCGGGCTGTGAGCATAACGGTTGGATTTTTCCCCACCTAAAAGGGGGTTTTCTTCCCCATTGAACCTTATCCTTTGAGCTCGAGTTCTTCCCCCATTGTTGACCTTCTTCGAGCTTGCTAACTCTCAATCCCTCCATGGATTCTTGCTAGTTTTTGAGGGAAAAGAGAGAGGAGATCTAGATCCACGTTTCCACCAATCACTTTCTCCTCTAAGTGAGGGGAACCCCTTGGATCTAGATCTTGGAGTTCTTCGTATTCTTCTTTCGTTCTTCCTCTCATTTTCCTCCCTAGCATTAGTTGCTTTGGTGGGATTTGGGAGAGAAGGACTTGGGCACTCCGTGTGCCCTTGCCATTGCATTTGGTGCATCGGTTTGTGTTCTCCTCGGTGATACGTGGAAGTGAAGTTTGAGAAGCTTATTCTCTTGGGTGTTTGGGCACCCTAGAGCTTGTTCCTCTTGGGTGTCTTGGCGCCCTAAACGGTTGGTGGTGTTCGGAGCTCAATCATTGTGGTGTAAAGCTCCGGGCAAGCGTCGGGGTCTCCAATTAGGTTGTGGAGATCGTCCCGAGCAATTTGACGGGTTCCGGTGACTGCCCCCAAGGGTTGCCAAAGTGTACAGGTTCGGTGACCGCCCCCAAGGGTTGCCATTTGTACGGGTTAGGTGACCGCCCTCAAGGGTCCCTTAGTGGAATCACGGCATCTTGCATTGTGCGAGGGCGTGAGGAGATTACGGTGGCACTAGTGGCTTCTTGGGGAGCATTGTGCCTCCACACCGCTCCAAACGGAGATTAGCATCCGCAAGGGTGTGAACTTCGGGATACATCGTCGTCTCCGCGTGCCTCGGTTATCTCTTACCCGAGCCCTTTACTTATGCACTTTACTTGGTGATAGCCATATTGTTCTTTGTCATATATCTTGCTATCTCATAGTTGCTTATCTTGCTTAGCATAAGTTGTTGGTGCACATAGGTGAGCCTAGTTGTTTTAGGTTTTGTGCTTGACAAATTAACCGCTAGGTTTATTCCGCATTTGTTCAAGCCTAAACCGTAATTATTTTAAAGCGCCTATTCACCCCCCCCCCTCTAGGCGACATCCACGATCTTTCAATTGGTATCAGAGCCTCGTCTCTCTTTGTTAGGCTTAACCGACTAGAGAGTAAAGATGTCGACTAGGGGATTAGGATTCTCTGACACTCTTAGTTTCGATGGCACAAATTTTGATATTTGGGTAATTCACATGCTTAATCTCTTTAGGGTCATGGACCCAAATTTAGAGCGAATTGTAGATATGGGTTTTTCTCCTCCAAAGGATCCCCAAAGATTATCTTTAGAGGATGAGAAAAACTCTTATCTCAATGCTCAAGCTTCTAATGTGCTTTTCGATGCTTTGAGCAATGTAGTTATATTTCAACTCATGCCGTTCCGAGATGCTCATGAGTTGTGGACGAAGCTTCAAGATAAATATGGTGTGTCCAAGATTTGTGGCGATGATTGTTCTCCCTCCACCTCCGGTCGTATAGTCTTCTCAACTTCTTCTACTTCACCTACATGTGGTTTGCCACAAGGTAATGGTATGGTGAGTAGTGTTGGTCATTGCAGTGATGATAGTATGCTTATTGTGGATGATCCTTCATCACTATATTATTGCAATGCTCCTTCTTTGGGCTTTAACACTTCGAGCACTCCAAATGTTTCACATGCTTGTGTTGATAGTCCTTGCATATCATGTAGAAATTGCTTGACTAAATCTCATGATGATATCTTGCTATGTCTTGTTGCCATGATAAAAATACATCTATTTCCTCGAATTGTTGTGCTAACAATGTAGAGGAAACCCAACACTCCATGGAACAAGATGTGGTGTTTAATGGTGCCTCAAGGGATCCTACACCATCATCTATTGCTTTTTGCCTTATGGCTAAGGCCTCAAAGGTATCTCCTACTTTGTACCCCAATATGTCTCTTGATGATGATGTTGATGCTAATGATGATGAGGATAATGATGAAGAGAATGATAATGTTGCCTCCTTAAAAACTAAGGGGGAAATGATTTTTAAAGCTCTTCATAAAAATAAAATTGCTCGTTCCAACTTCATGGAAATAATGTCCATTGCCATTGATGGCAAGAAATACATTGAGGAGTTGGAATCTCATCTAGAGGAGCATGAGGTCACCATTGAGAAAATGGAAGCTCATGGGCGTGATTACGCAAATGAGATCGCAGAGCTATCTCAAGCTCTTGAACATGAACAAACCACCTCCGAATCTCTTGAGGAGACTTTTGCTCTAGAATTATCTAGAGTGAGGGAATCTCATGATAGAACTCTTGAGGTGGCCAATGATTTCAAAACTAAAAATGCTAAGCTTGAAGTTGCTCATGCTAGACTCCTTGAGGACTTTGAGCACCTCGAAAATGGCTCAAGGGTCATCAAGGGTGAGCTCATCAAACTCACCGAGTCTCATGCTCAACTTGAAGCTTCTTATTTAAAAGAGCTTGCTAAGTTGCCCCCTCCTATTATTGTTAATGATGATGCTTGTGCTACTAACTCTATTACTTGTGAAGCATCCATTTTGAAGGAGAATGTTGAGCTACGGGCTCAACTTGAGTTGCTATCTAGCAATTATGGGAAATTGGAAGAAAGCCATGAAAAGCTCTCAAGGTCTCATGACGATCTTCTAGTATCCCATAATGTGCTAAAGATAGCTCATGAGGCCATGATTGCTAAGGTAACATCTAGTGAGCCTCATGTGGATACTAGCACCACTTCTAGTCAAAATACTATATTGCCATGTGCTAGTCCTTGTAATTCATCTACTCACAATGTTTGTACATCTTGTGATGAATTGCTTTCCTTGCCTTGTTGCTCTAACAATGAAGCTTATACTTCCTCTAGTACTTGTTTTGAGACTAACCATGTAGAGGAAATCAAAGAGCTCAAGGCCCAAGTCACTTCTTTGAAGAAAGACTTGGAAAAGAGTCATGAAGGGAAATCCACACTCAACAATATCTTGAGTGTGCAAAAATCCCCCAATGACAAAGGTGGACCTGGATTCAACTCCAATAAGAAGAAGAAGAAGAAGAAGTCCAAGAGCAACAAGAAGAAGGGCCAAAAACAAGTCAAGAATTCGGCCAAGATTATTTGCTTCAAGTGCAAAATTGAAGGGCATCATGTTAGATATTGCCCATTGAAGAAGAATGCCATTGGTAACAAGCAACAAGGGAAGAGGCCACAAGTTCAATCTCATGCTCAACCTCAAGTTGAAGAAAGGCCACTTCCCAAGAAGACTCAAGTTAATGCCTCTCTTGTTGAGAAATCAAGTGAGAAGAAAATGAAGAGTAGATGTTGCTACTTATGTCGTGAGAAAGGTCACGTCGCTTCTTCATGCACTAGTGGTAACTTATCCAACCCAATTATTATTGATGATATCTATTCTCTTAGGAAGGATAAGGTTGGCAATGTGTTTGCCAAGTTTGTTGGTACTCAAAATGGTGTCAAGAAAAGAACCATTTGGGTTGCCAAGCCTATTGTGACTAACCTCTTAGGACCCAACTTGGTTGGGGACCAACAAGATCAAACTTGATCAATAGGTGTTGTTGGAGGGCATTGGAGACTTGGCTACATTATGAAGAATTAAGGGGACTTCATCACTCTTATTGTCTCAAGCCAAGTCAATTGAATCATCAAGTTTATATCTTATATCCAATATGCCTCCTTGCGGTAACTTGTACTTAAAATTGCTTACATTCAAAGTTACTTGCCCCCTTGCATGTTTTGGTTTTGTTCCTTGCATGTGTTTTTATATGTTGTGATTCCAACTTGCTTATCTTGAGCAATCAAGTATGTGTGTGTTGGTTTGCACATCATGTACGCGTGTGTCGTGCGTTGAGACTTTATACTTCTTGTTTGTATCCTAGTTGGATCGCGTGAGAGATTAATGGAACATCCCATTTTGGGGGAGTGATGTGCTTTGTGCACCTCACAATCCTATAAATGTGTGTACATGAGGAATACCATCTAGTATTGATATTACAAGATTATCTAGTCGCTAGGTGGTATATCTCTCATGAGAAATTCAAATTCTAAATAGTCCATTAATTATCTCTTGTTTGTTACTCTTATTGCCTCTTGTTAAGTTCTTATTGGTATCACATTATGGGGGAGTAATATGCTAAGTGCATATTACAAGCCTAGAAAATGTGTACATTTTAGATATTGTCACCTAGAATTGATATTGTAGATTATCTTGTTCCTAGGTGGCATGTTAGCTCTACAAGTTGCAATTTGCTTGTGTTTGGTGTGAAGGTGATGTCGGATATCCTTGTTATCTACCACCGGGAATTATTTCCAAATACTTCTTATCTTTGACAATTGGTAGTCTTATGTGTGGTAGAATTTGTTGATCATCTTTACATTGGCTTTTGTTTTACTTGCCTTTTCTCTTGCCAAGGTTTGTGTCAACTCCCATTGTCTTCCATACCACTTGTGGATCTTGTTAATTTCTTGTTCTTGTCTAGTGTTTTCTAGATATAGTGAAAGTGGTGATCCCACCTTGTGCATTTTGTACTCAAAAGGAAATTCTCTATAATGCACAACTCGTGGGGGAGCTATCCTATTTTCTTTAGAACGCTCTTCTTGTGATCCTTATCAAGTGTATGTTGGTGGAAGGCAAGCCATTTCTTTTTGGTACTTTGTGCCATCATGAAACTTTGTTGAGAGCTTGGTTTGTTTGGAACCATCCTCTCTTTGGGAGTTTGACATCTTTAGTTTAGTGTGTATCAATGGATATCTCATTCCTTGATGTATCTTTAATGATATCTTCCAAGTGATGATTTCTCCATTTGGTATCCTTTTCACTTGGCATTTCTTTGTCTTTTGGTTTCAGGTTTTGAAAGTCTTGAGCATGCATGTTTACTTCACGTTTTTCATTTGGCATGCTTTCTTTCTTTGACTCAATATATAGCGGAAACTCCACCTAGTCTCAATTTGGATAAGATGTGCATGAAATTCATTTTCATATCTATATGCACATATTTATGTGGAGTTTATCCTATGTATTGGTGTTTCTAACTATTTGGTCCCGATGAGTTTGGGTACCGTTTAGTTTGTGTTGTTCTTCTAGGAACATTTGGAGATGCATTGGATGCTCGGCTCACTCACAAGGAAGGTGTTGTCACCATGTGCATATTGGAGTCAAGCTAGGATGATCAATGAACTACTATCTACCTTCAATTGGTATCTACTACATCCTTCCAATGATATCTCGGTAACAAGTATCTATTCATGCTTTCTCCTCTTGCATTCAACCTTGTGTAGGTTGCATCTTGGCATGATATTCATTTCATATCTTATGATACTTGTTTCCTTTCTCAAAGCATCCCAACGATGATCTCTTGTTGCTCGTTGTGATGCCTTTAATGGATGTGTGTTTGGACTTCATTTATATACAATAAGACCATATCTAGCCAAGTGCTATGCTTCCAAGCAAATATCTTATTGCTATATTTATGACTTCCTTGTGGATATCTTGTTCCTTCGTGTTGTAACTATTTCGGGTGTACATCCTTCTTTGTAGATATATATATTATCATGATTTCGTCTACATAGAACCTTATACGCTTGAGAGAAATTACATCTCTAGTTGATATCCTTTCTTTCACGTCCACCTTGTCTTTCTTATGTTATTTCTTTGGTGACTCCGTGAAAGCTTTTGCCTTGAGTGCGTGTCCTCTATCGTTGCATCTTGTTGCACTCTTGTGTGGTGAAGATTATTTTCCTCTTGCTTATCTTTATGAGGTTTTTGCCATCTTAATTGGTATCCCTCGTCTTGATGAGCCTCCCCTCGTCTATCTTCACCACGAGTTGTCACAGGCATAGGTTCTCTTTTGCTTTTTAGTAAGCTTGTGAACCCATTTGCCAGTTGTGTGGGAATGATAGGCCTTGCACCGTGTGCCTCATTCTTTCAAGACTATGTTGATGCTTAATGCTCATCCTAATTTTAGTCTTCTCAAGTGCTTCGCCATGACTCACACACATCATTTTGGTTGAGCCTATTCTTAAGTTGCCTCTTTTACATGTTGCTCAACCATGTGCTTGTTGCAAGCGCTAGGCTTTGTTTCCTATATGCTCACTTGCACTGGATGTGAGTTTCTATTGATTTTGGGGGAGCTATGATCCTATTTTGAGCACTTTGTATTCAAATACAAAAATTCTTATGTGTGCACAAATCATGGGGAGCTTCTCTAGTTTCTTTAGAACACTCCTTTACGCTTTTCATAATATCTTTATTCATGTGGCATGTACGATCATTGGTCTAGTTGGTTCAATTGATATCCGTCGATTGCTTGCTTCAATTGGTATATTCTGATTGCTTGTGTCTCTCTTTGTTATTTCTTTGTGGCATATCTTTCTGTTGCAATCTTTGGGCATCAATATAGTTTGTCTTCCTCCAAGTATTGGCAGTTGGATATGTGTATTGCATTCCACTCTCTTGTTGAGAAATACACAATTTATGGAGGACCACAATTTATATTGGCCTTCTAAGCTTTTCGCCCATTTTGGCAATCGATGCCAATGGGGGAGAAGTTTCAGAGAGTTTTGTGGAGTAGCTTTGGTTTTTGTTTCCTTAGCATTTGCATCTCATTCACATGCATTATTGGTAGGTGCATAGCATGGTGATGCATAATTCCTTGTATAAACTCTCTTGAAAGTGATTGTCATCAATTACCAAAATGGGGGAGATTGAAAGGACATGTGGTGCCCCCATGTGTGGTTTTGGTAATTGATGACAATCTCTATGGACTAATGGTTGTCTTGAGTTATGTTGAAGGATTTTTCCATAGGCTTTTCTTGGAGTCCATTTGTTGGTTTCAAGGAGAGTTTGTGATGACCATGGTGTTATTAAGGAATTATCCAAAGATCGGTCATGTGAGTGTTGAGCTTATGGCAAGCATGTCTTGAAGAAGAAGATTATGTGATCATTCATGTCCACCTTCAAGACATCATCCAAATGAAGAGAGTTGGAAAGATTCAACACACAAAGCGTACAAGATGTACCGAGGGATCAAGTGATCCCATGGTATGGTAAGCATTGTCCATTACGCTTTGTGTGCTAACCCATGGCCTTCGTGGGAGTTCTTTGTGGGGTTAGGTTGCGGTGTGCAAGTTCAAGTGATGCATCATGAAAGGATCAAGTGCTTGAAGCTTGCCGTCCATTGTGGTGACAATGGACTTGTGAAGATGAGCGGAAGAGTGGCTCACCCATAGTGGAGTATGGGGGAGCAATCAACTAGTCTTCATCGAGCCAACGCAATCAAGAGAGGTGGTCCATCTTGAGGAGGAGTAGACCGTCATCATCTAGCTCAACTGGACTTTGTGCAAGGCAAAGGTTTGCCCTTGATATGTTTTCTATTTTATCGGTCTCATGGTGGTAGTTCGGAGACCGGGTTTTAGGATCGATTGTCGTACTATCAAGGGGGGCTCTCGATGAGTTGCTTGATCATATCGTCCGTAGAGAGCTCAAACCATTGCGTCCTTGCATCATGTTTCTTGGTTCTTGTTTGATTATCTTTGTGAGTATTAGAGCTTATGGTCATCTTGATGACAAGCTTGAGTTCATCGAAAGCGGAGTTCGCATGCGTCTTCTATGATGTTTTCGGTGTTGGAGGTTTTACCGGTGTTATCCGATGAAGGGTTATCACCATTTTCTTATGGGACTTTTCTCATTTGCTTATTCTTGATATTTCTATCAAGATTGTGTTAGCCCATGTCGTTAGCTTTCCAACAAACTTGGTTTTGTTGAATTCGGAGTCCGTTTGCAAAATTTGAGGCTGTTTTGGTAAAGGCTGCAGCGGTACTACCGCGACTAGAGCAGATGTAATTTTTTACTACCGCTCGAGAGCAGTACTACCGCGGCTCCTGAGCGGTAGTACCGCCCCAGAGCAGTACTACCGCGGCTCCTAAGCGGTAGTACCGCTCCGGACCAAAATCTCGTGTTTTGCTCAGCGGAAGTAGGCACAAAAGTATTTTTTTAGGACCGCTCGCAAGCAGTAGTACCGCTACCATTTGCGATAGTACCGTGAGGTCGAGCGGTAGTATCGTGAGGACGAGTGGTACTACCGCTCCGACGGTTCTTCTGGCCTTTTTGCCTCCTCGTTGTTGTGTTTCGAAGGGGTATTACCGCCCTAGCGGTAGTACCGCTCCTTGGAGCGGTAGTACCGCTCTGTGCGGGCTGTGAGCATAACGGTTGGATTTTTTCCCACCTAAAAGGGGGTCTTCTTCCCCATTGAACCTTATCCTTTGAGCTCGTGTTCTTCCCTCATTGTTGACCTTCTTCGAGCTTGCTAACTCTCAATCCCTCCATGGATTCTTGCTAGTTTTTGAGGGAAAAAAGAGAGGAGATCTAGATCCACGTTTCCACCAATCACTTTCTCCTCTAAGTGAGGGGAACCCCTTGGATCTAGATCTTGGAGTTCTTCGTATTCTTCTTTCGTTCTTCCTCTCATTTTCCTCCCTAGCATTAGTTGCTTTGGTGGGATTTGGGAGAGAAGGACTTGGGCACTCCGTGTGCCCTTGTCATTGCATTTGGTGCATCGGTTTGAGTTCTCCTCGGTGATACGTGGAAGTGAAGTTTGAGAAACTTATTCTCTTGGGTGTTTGGGCACCCTAGAGCTTGTTCCTCTTGGGTGTCTTGGCGCCCTAGACGGTTGGTGGTGTTCGGAGCTCAATCATTGTGGTGTAAAGCTCCGGGCAAGCGTCGGGGTCTCCAATTAGGTTATGGAGATCGCCCCGAACAATTTGACGGGTTCCGGTGACCGCCCCCAAGGGTTGCCAAAGTGTACGGGTTCGGTGACTGCCCCCAAGGGTTGCCATTTGTACGGGTTCGGTGACCGCCCTCAAAGGTCCCTTAGTGGAATCACGGCATCTTGCATTGTGCGAGGGCGTGAGGAGATTACGGTGGCACTAGTGGCTTCTTGGGGAGCATTGTGCCTCCACACCGCTTCAAACGGAGATTAGCATCCGCAAGGGTGTGAACTTCGGGATACATCATCGTCTCCGCGTGCCTCGGTTATCTCTTACCCGAGCCCTTTACTTATGCACTTTACTTGGTGATAGCCATATTGTTCTTTGTCATATATCTTGCTATCTCATAGTTGCTTATCTTGTTTAGCATAAGTTGTTGGTGCATATAGGTGAGCCTAGTTGTTTTAGGTTTTGTACTCGACAAATTAACCGCTAGGTTTATTCCGCATTTGTTCAAGCCTAAACCGTAATTATTTTGAAGCGCCTATTCAACCCCCCCCCCCTCCCCCCGTCTAGGCGACATCCACGATCTTTCAGTTACTATTGGGACTGCCTATCTGGCGACCATGTGAATGTTGTTTTGGGTTCGGACTATCCATGCGGGTGGTAACTAATTTTTTTAACACGTACCATTTTGTTCTTAACTGGTTTGCAACGAAACATCAATTGTGATCATATTAGTCTTACAAATATTTGAACTCGTATTTTCTAGAATAATGAAAAATTCATGGGCCCAGTAAAATAAAGTTGAAAGTTAGCAGTCAATTATCTTGGCCAAAGCGAAACAAAATGTGGTTGGATGGTTAGATGGACAATGGTATTCCCAGGCCATCAGGGTAAGTCCTGCTGCTCATATTATTTCTAAATTTATTTCAGGATTTCTTACGATGCGTTTCCAGTGGAAGAGACATTCTCATTGATGACGAGGCGCCTTTGGTGATTCGCAAAATCTCAAGATGATATGAGCATATGTATGAACACTTGTGTGTTAAAAAAATATTACGGCCAAAGAGATCGCATTAGCCCGTGGAAAACACTTCTTTTTGCCCGACTGATCTTTCGCGTCATCACCCTCCTCCATAAGACAACGCGTGTCTCTGTTTGAGCCCAGCCACCGCGATAGACATCCAGCCTTATGGCGTGTCTCTGTTTGGGCCCAGCCACCGCGATAGACATCCAGCCTTATCCTTTTACCCCGTGAAGCCCGTCCACACAAATCCCCTCGCCACCAGCAGTTTTCTTCTTCCTCCTACCGTTAGTTTTCTCCATCATCACTCGTCACACCACACCACACCACCACCTCCGTTGCACTTGTCTCCGACCACCACACCGCAAGGATCTGCTGCCACCACTGCCGCTGTTGCGGAGCCCGCTTTGGCAACAACACCGTTGCTGCAGTAATAGAGGACGACACCGGCATCGCTGTTGCATCCGTCGTCACTGTGAGCAATGGGGCGTCCTCGCCGGCGACGCTTGCTGCAACGCAACTTGGTGAGGGGGTTGCGCAACCGGCTGTATCAAGGGCGCCTACAGCCACCGGCGGCAACTCAACCTCTGCCGGGGTATGGCAGCGGGCCAGCGCTTGCTGCATCACAAATCATAGAAGCTTCATCGCAGCACCATGACGCCGGCGGTCCGGCAATGCTCCACCGTAGCAGCGATGACCCCCGGTGCTGTTTCATTGCAGCTCCACTACGACGCCGTCGGCCAAGCGATGATCCATTACAGCTGCAGCGACCTCCGGCGACGTTCCATTACAGCTCAACCTCCGCCGGGGTATGGCAGTGGGCCAACGCCTGCTACAAAACAACTTCATCACCGGTGTTACAGAACCTTCATCGCAGCACCACGACGTCGGCGGTCCGGCGATGCTCCGCTGTAGCAGTGACGCCCCTCGGTGATTTTCATTGCAGCTCCACCATGGCACCGTCGGCCATGCAATGCTCCATCACAGCAGTGGCGACCTCTGACGATGTTCCATTGCAGCTCCACCGCGACACCGACGGTGCTGCAAGTGGCCGACAGCGACCGCTGCTCGCTCTGATGTACGGTAGCGTCTGCTATGGAGCGGTTTTGTCTCTGCTAATGCTGCGGGGCTGCGGGCGCGCTGCAATCTGGGGATACAAACTGATGGCCTCGATTAATCACATCGGACGGTAGATAAGGCGGCTGATAACTCCGGATGACGCCTAGCAGGCGCCTTAGCCAGTGCCAGACTAGAAACAGACAGGCCAAAAATTTGGTCGTCGTGGCTCCTACAGTCTGATTAATGTATCAACCTTTATCGCGTGAATTTCGGTCAAACATTTATGAATTTAATAGAGGAATCAAAAAATTTGGTCGTCAATAGATGAACCCTTATCACTCGCGTCTCTATCGCCCCTCCCGAATATTCTGCTGCTACATTATCACCTCCACTATTATCCGAAGCACCTCCAAATTTAATGGAGTAACCAAATTTAATAAAGATTTTTCCATAGAAAATGACGGATCTACCCTTGGAAAAACTAACCGGTCCCATTAATTTTTTTTGTAATATCTTGTAATTTTAGTTTTATAACTCCTCATAACTCCTATTTTCTCACCGTTAGATTTGGGTGGATGGCCGGCTCCTAAAATCGACAATCACCGTAACAGTCATATACATATATATATTAAAATATCAAAATAAATCATCCCTACACACATCTTCTTTTTGTATTGAAATTATTTCTCATACTTATATTAAGCTTTTCTAGTCTGCTAAATAAAATCTAATTATATATATTCTATTATAATGCTAATTTTAAGTATAATCCGAAACATTTAGAATATACAAACATGTTCATGTATTTTATAATGACAAATTCATACAATTATAGTATTTATTGTTAAAAAATTGTAGTGCTAAGTAACTTGCAGCATTTGGCAAGCAAATATTATTTTGTTTGGATATTTGCTAGTTTATTTTTTCTTAAAATGGATTTTAGCAAGGATCTTAGAAAAATAATATTATCACAACGATACATAGACAAATTTACACTAGTGTATTTGTAATGTATCTTTTTCCCATGCATCATTAAATATCTCCATAATTTGTGGAGCTTGTTTATTGTGCATGAATCAAGTAACTTGGTAGATATTCTTGATGACTACCAAGTTCTGATGTGACTAAAAAGATGATTCTAGGGCTTACAAAAAAAACATGCATGAGTTATTAGTGCATAGCCGTCCTATAGAAATGGTTTGGACCCCCTTTCGCTGACGCAATTCTAAACTGCCACCTTGCGAAGGTTGGCAATAGGGAGCTTCATTGGACACAACCTAGATTAATCATCTGTGATAGGTCCTCCGATCACACACGATAAGCGCGAAAGTGCATGTGTCCGATTGGGACAGCTATCACAAACAATCAGACGGGGCAAGCCGTGTGAGATGTGCCGAACATCCTATTTTTTCTAAAGAAAACATTTATGTTAATACTGCGCAACACACATGATGCATTCCAAGAAATCATGTGAGATGTGTTGAACAACCCACACAATTTTGTTAAAGAAAATGATTGCGTTTGTATTGTGCAACACACGCGATTCGTCCCAAGGAATTTTCTTAGATAGGATGATCCATCACAAACGTCTTTTCCGCTGAAAATGTTTGCAGCCTGGTAGTGTATCACAAACGGTTGTCTAGGACGGCATCATGTGTGGTGGTTCGTTAATCCCATACGCTCCTTTTGTAGCAATTATGTTTATTGTTAATGATCATTGCCATGATACTTAGTATGTAACCGTGTTCAAGCTCATGTTCTGCATTGCGACAATAATATGTGACACATTCTATTATCGTGTGGACTTTCAAGGGACTTATTATTTTTGTGTTTATGGTTATCTGAATCTGGTGACTGCCGCCCCTAACTAGTCTGTCTGAAAGTGAAAGCTAGGTACGCTTTATGTAGTGATCCATCGTGACCTCTGATTTTTCTGCCCTGCGCTAGTCACGACCAAGGACCTGTTTTTGTTCTGTATACAGTTTTAGGGGGAATACAATACATTATAAAATCACCGATGATCGCTACTTCTGTGTAAGCAAATCTCTGAATTTTCTGCACCGTGTTCAGCTAGATTCTAATACAACCCTCCTGATTTTACTGCCCTTTGACCGTGATGACCAAGTACCCGTTTTCTTCTGCATCCAGAGGGTCCAAGATGCTAGTGTTTGCCTAACTTGTTTGACAGACTTCTTATCATCACATCCGTGTACACCCACGTTGAATTTTATGCCGTCAGAAATCCCTCTTACGTCCAGACTCTTGAGGGCGGTGCTCTGCGTTGTCTCTGCAAGTAGGCGCGCACAAGGTTTGTCCTGTACTATTATTCTAATATCTATTCTCCCAATGCGTCAAATAAGTACCCGGCGCCGGTGCGTCCACACGGCTCCTGATTTAGTTTGGATATTTGCTAAAGTATTGTCCCAATGGATTTGACCAGGGATCTTACCATACTAATATTATCACAACGCTCCACAAATAAATTTACGCTTATGTATTTGTAAGTATCTTTTTCCCATGCATCCTTAAAATATCAACATGATTTGGTAGATTATTTATGAGTTTTGTTTCGATACATCCCCTAAAAAAGTTTACAAAAAGATTAGATTGTCCTGATATCTTATTTGACGCATTGGGAGAATAGATATTAGAATATGTTGGTCGTGAATGTATGAAAATAGTCTTTTTAAGTAACCTTGAGATTTGGGCAAACTTTTTTTTTTTGAATGTTGGAAGGAGACATGCATGTTGATACTTTATCCCTTAGCTTACTCTTCGGAACGCTTACTATTCAGAATCTTACAAATTCCTCTCTGGACTGAGGCGATAGACGACTTTGTAGCTTGGCATCATACCAGATCAGGAACCTACTCGGCTCGGTCAGCTTACCATGTCGAGTTACACCATCAGTTCGGGCATCAGATGAGTAGGGCGGACGGACAAGACAATGTGCACATAAACCCCACATGGAAAAACCTCTGGCAACTTCAATTACCAGGCAAGATTAAACACTTCGGGTGGAAGGTCCTTAAAGGTGTGCTTGGGTGTAGCCGGACGGCACATCCCAGTCTTACCCCAATGCTCAAGGTGCAGAATTGGGCATGAAGACATCCAACGAGTAAAGTCTGTCTTGAACCTTGAACTCATACATCGGATGGGAAATGAACCATGACCTCTCAATCCCTGAAATCGATACCCTGTATTCAGTGATCCCGGTCAATCATAACCTTGCCAGAGTAAAATCTTGTTTGTTGTATCCGGAAGTGGAGAATCCGGCCGGATTACTCTCACTGACTATGTGGTCCCACGTGTAATATTCATCTACTTCCCTTGTCTCTCTCTCACACAAATTCACTTCAGATCCACTCACTCTGTCTTCAGGCGGCGGCTTACAAAGGAGATGCTTGGCACGGCGACTCCTTGTCCCGATCACGACCCAGCCGTCGAAGCGCGGGAGCAAGAGCTCGGACCTCCCGTGTTCGTCTCCGATGAGCTGCTGCACAACGGCCTACTCCTGTTAGTTCTGCTGCTCTGGCGCTTGGGAGGCTGACCTTCTCGATGTCGTCGCATGTTGCCACACGAAGGCTTCCCGCTCTTAATCATCGCACTTTCCTCCATGTCTTTTCTCACATTGCTTACTAGTGTGGTGTCAACGGCTGCTAGTGCTACCCCTGCCTGACGACGACGACAAAGCAACCATGCAGCCCGGCGAGAACACCACAGGCCCGTCCCGGACTAGAGAATGCGGGCACGCTGACGCGAGCCGGCGAATTCTTTCCGAGGATCACACATGTACAAAACTTAACGCAGTTAGTTTGCAAACTGACCAGACACAGCAAGATGCGCAAATTCAGGGCTGATCAAAGTCCTCTATGGAGCAAGTACGGCGAGGCTAGCTAGCAACCGAAGCTAGCTGATTGATTTCTCAAACACGCCACCCCTTGGCAAACGCGTGCTGCCTCGACGTCCCGACGTCCATGGGGCAAAAGTACGCATGCCGGGGAGAGCACCATCCTCATAGTTGCGGCAGAGAGAGGTTCAGGCATCACGACTGACGACGCCATGGATCCAGCCGACGCCAAAACGGTGTGGTTGCAGCCTGTGGTTTTCGTATTGCAGGAGTCAACATTGGCGCAAGCTCCTCTGTCAAGTTTAACAAGCCGCTCGGGAACACGCATATAGCAACAGGAGGACGTATGGCAGCTAAAGCGGAAAATTTTGGGGAAGATGGATATGACATGTGGGCCAGGGATGTCAGTGAGAGTAGCTTGTGATCTCGGTTGGGATCGGCCTTTTCTCAGTGTACCAAACAGGTCTAGGGTCAAAATTGATCGGGATCAATGAATACGGGGTATCAACTTCAGGGATTTAGAGTTCAGGGTTCTTTTCCGACGTGCTCTACTAGTTCAAGGTTTGAAATAGACTTTACTCACATCCAACATACCCTGTTCAGTTGTAAGCATGCAGAGGAGGTTTGGAAAGAAATTGGACTGAATGATACTATACAGCAGGCAGTAGCTCAGGATCGTTCTGGTTCTGTTACATTGGAAATCTTGTTGAAAAAACAGGCGAAGACTAGACGATCTACCTACTGCTGAATTAATCTTGATTGCTATGTGATACATCCGGTTTCTAAAGGAAAAAAATATACACTCACCATACTGTACGGTTGTTTCAATTCGGGTTTTATCAAATAATTTTATTCGAGCAGCAGCACCGAATCACCCTATCAGTAAGGAAGTTCATACTTGGAAGAAATCGAAGGAAGCCCATCCAATTGTTTATTCTTCGGGTTTTTTCACCTTGTAATTACTATGATTGTCTTTTTTCGATGTGGATTTTGGCAGTTTCTTGCTCGACGGTAACGATTTACTCCTCCTCAGGGAAATAATTTGGTCACATGATTACAATGTTCTTTCTCTCGCAAAAATAATATGACAATATTCTTTTTTCACGCTGCCGAAATTATCCTGATGTGACAATCTCTCAAAAATGATCTGACATGCATGATTGCAGTACTCATTAATTCCTTGTCAAACCAAAGAGCTAGTGTATATTCCTTAAGGATTAGGCCTGAATTGATTTACATGCCGCACCAAATGGCCGGCGGCCTGGGGAACGGGAAAGCAGGGCATGCGTGTGTCCGGCCGTCCTACCAGCACTGGTCCGTCTCCCGCGTCCTCTGCCGGAATGCAGGCCCCGCCGTCCCAGCCCGCCGCACCATCATCGCCGCGGCGCGGCCGGCCACGTCCCGGTCGTAGCGCGCGCTCGTCGGGGTCGGCCAGCGTGGCGTAGGCCGCGCGCAGCCAGACGAACCCCTCGCCGTCGACTCCTCCGACGGCGTCCGGGTGCACCTCCCTCCCCAGGCGCCGGTACGCTGCCTTGATCTCCGCGCTGCTGGCCCACGAGCCCACCCCGAGCACCTCGTAGTGCGTCCTCCCCGCCGGTGCCGCCATCGTCGCAGAAGCCCGCGCCACCACGCGCCACCGTGATCCGGAGACGCGACCTGGGAGTGGCATGGTCACGGCAGCAAACGCAGCCATCGATGACCGTCGTCTGTTCTTGATCCAAAGCAGAGTAGTACTGTGCTGCTCTGTTGTCCGTCGTCGTCGAGGGGAGCCGGAGCGGAGACGCCGGTGGATTTATAGGGGCTCCGGACTGGGGGTGGTGCTGATCGTACACCCGGCCCTGGATCTTATCTCCGCAAAGAGATTTGATTTTCATCCAGAGAAGAAGAAGAGATTATGTGTGAGCTCCTGCTGCTGAGTAAGCCACTAGTGGCTTCTCATAGTGCCGTCGTGGCCCGGTTGCCGCTCCACCTCCTCTTCTCTTCCCCAACAGTGCGGAAAGCGACTCTCGATCATTAATAACTAGAAGATACCCCGCGCGTTGCGGTGGGAATTTGTAGAAAGCGACTATAATGCGCACGGAAAATATTAAGCAGAAGCAATCTCTAGAAGATAATATCATTATAGAAAATATTTTGGTTCAAGATCACAAACATTAGGACCTCAAAATACATGACTTGTTATTTTTTACTGACCACACAAAACGTAATATAGTTTTCCATTTTGCGAGTAGAAACTACCAACTACCTAAGCATAACCATGTCATTCATGGAATGCACAAATCAGATGCTAAAGTTCTTTCATAGCAGCAATGTTTCAGTTCACCAACTATGAGGAACTAAGGTGCAATCATACATAGTGATGCTCCACGGGTGTAGTAATGCAAGATTGTTCTATAATGTGAGTTACTTCTGCAATACTATGTTGTCATTATCAAAATTAATGGGGTGATTTAAGAGAGCTGTCAGGAGAGGAAAAGGTATTTACATTAATCCTGTGACAATGTCTAAAGGCATATAAAAGTGCTCAGACAGATTTTGGCATTGAACCAATGGTGTGACTCAAAATGAAGATTGTTATTCTGAAGAAAATATCAAACTTGTATAATCTGGATTACGCATAACACCTGTAGGTGCACAAATGACCGAAGGTGCTCCAGTGTAGAAACATCTGGCGAAACAACATTGTATGGGAAAAAAATGAATCCAGTAAGAGTGCATAACAACAGATCATACAAAAGGGTTAGTGTATAGTTAGCCTTTTCGGTTACCTCACTGGAAAGAAGGTATAGTCTCCAATCCAGCACTGCTAGTTCCTTGCTGCAAGTCAATTAGGAAGTTATAAAGATAATCCCCTTCATAATCCCTGGAAGTATTTAAAGAACCAAAATTGAATTCTGGCATGCATCCAATATACTGGCAAAAGAAGAAAATTTACGCTTTCCTTTGCATGCAAATACATGAACATATGAGCAAAAAGGTCAGAAAACCTGACCCTCTTTCAGTGAAGCATAAAATCAGTACATGTAATATTGGGTTGTAACCGTAGCACTGGCCGGGGCACTCACGCTCAGTGTCACCGAGTAGGCGTCCCCGGCGCCGGCGTCCGCGTCGTGCAGGTCGTAGTGCGCGAGCACGTACTGGTTCGTGAGCACCACCACGAGGGTGCCTTTCTTGGGAGCGCACCGTCCGGGCCACACGACCCGCTGCCCGCACGACCGAGCCGTTCACGTCCTCCGCTCGATCGCCTCTCTCGACTGCCGCCATCGTCCCCCACCTCTCGAACCCCTACCTCCGTCGCCGGCCTTCTCTGGTTGCCATGGCAACCAGAGCAGATCCGTAGGGCAAACCCACCGCAAACCACACCCCAACCCTCCCCACCCCCAGCCCCCACTCCAACCCAGCCCTTTAGAGACGATCAACTAAAATCAGGTGAAAATCTCCCTATCTCATCCTTCTCATCCTTCAGGCTAAAAATCTCCCCGATCTTGTACTGGATCCATGCTATAGGGGGGTGGCAACACCAGTAGTTCCGAGATCCAGTAGTTTTGTGATCTACGTGTTGAGATCAGCTTAAGTTCCTAGTTTAATTGACGCAGGTAGTTGCGTATGAAATGGATGAGTATGAATCCCTAAAAAGGACAGGAAGGACAATTTTTGGAATGAAGGGGTTGGGAAAAATTAATTGTCACTTGTGTATAACGACAGTTGCCACCTTTCGTTGTCAGTAGCTGCCACCTATTTTGACCTGTTGCTTGACATCCCTATATTCTATGTGCAAGCAGCAGAAGAATACAATTCTTGTGGATTGTTGATGCCTTCTTGTTCATGCAGTGATTGAGAGCACATCGGAAAGAAGCGAGACATGGAAAGAATGAATCACGAAGATGGCGCTGATGCTTGGGGTTCTCAAAGGCCGGAAACGCCCCCTTGGGATGCATCAAAGTACAGTCAACTCATCTCTGTGGGGCCGTTGCTGCCACTACTAGAACAGTATGCAGGCGTAGGTATGATGCGTGATAACAAAAGAAGAGAACAGTTGCCATCTTCGCAACGATGAAGATGACATTCTACTTATGTCGTACACTCTCATTTTTTCGCAGGTTCTTATGAACAAAACACTCTTAGGGGGCCCCCGTGGCAAGTTCAGTCACAAGGCGCTAACACTGATAAATGTGCGGGCAGCCAACTTCAACTAGCTAGTATGGCTAATCAAGGTAATGCAAAACGAAAAAGAGCACATACTGCTGTGGACATGAAAAATGAACATGCAAAAAAAACTGGCAAAATGACTCACGAGTTATCACGGGTGAAAATGCAGAGCGTTCATGCAGCACGTGGCTTCAGGCAGCTCCCATGTACCTGCCATCGACGTCATACACAGGTGAGTTCATAAAAAAGTGAAGTTGCGGATGCTCAATTAGCAG
The DNA here is from genome assembly GCF_002162155.2 of Triticum dicoccoides. Lineage (NCBI taxonomy): Eukaryota > Viridiplantae > Streptophyta > Magnoliopsida > Poales > Poaceae > Triticum > Triticum dicoccoides. Next base: position 727,672,332 of record NC_041393.1, on the reverse strand, counting down.
AAGGAGCATAGTTGACATCTACAATTGCCATGACTGGACATCTACAATTGCCATGAATTAAAAACTACACTTGTCATCCCTGGGCAAATGTTGTTGCCATCCATAGACACCTGCAGTTGCCATGGAGGAACAACTGCGGTTGCCATGCCATGGCAACTGCAGTTGCCATGAAGGAACAACTGCGGTTGCCATACCGATGCAACTACAGTTGCCATGCCAGTAAAACTGCAGTTGCCACATCAGGGGCAACTGCAGATGCCGTGCTAGCACAAACTGCATTTGCCATGAATTGACCAACCACTACTATGGTTGCAGGTTATTGCGCTGGTGGTAATCCGGCAAACGTCTCGTGGCAAGCTTCACAAACTGCAGGTGGAGCATGTCATTTTGGTGTCACAGACCACACAAGATGGTCAAATGCAGCACAACAAGGCAAGGAGAAAAACTGAACCACAAAAACAGCACTACATTTGTTATTTGTAGTTATTTGTAGGCAAAACAGTAGTTGCCATGTTTGTTGAACAGTAGCTGCCATGACCGGATAGTTACAGCTGCCATACATGTCCATGCGCAGCCTCACGGCTTGCTGTTTGAAATGATGTCATGCCAACTCACTCGAAGATGGTGTGATCCGTTGCGATACACATGTTATTCAAACAAAAATCTTACTCTCGTACCTGTTTTTTCTATTACAGGGCCTACAACTGCAGTGAACAGCGGCACGGGGACATCTACTGCGGGGAGCTCTGAGCACACTGAAGACGCATTCCACCAGCCAGCAGACAATCATGCCGCAAAGAATTTCGAGTCAGAGTCGGGAATGGCAATCATTCCAGCAATGCCGACAAGCACCCCTTTGAACACAAGCACTGCCAACATTCAAGTAGATGGAACTACCGCCGATGCTGAAGTGAATGATGAAACTGACGACGACGCACAAGGGGATGAAGATGGTGGGCAATCAGAGATCATGGTACCTCAGCCACCGTACGTTGGGCAGAGATTTGAATCATTCGAAGAAGCAAAGGAATTCTACCAGACATATGCAAAGTTCCATGGATTTGCGGTCAACGCCGAATACCATAGAAAAATTAAGAAAACTAACGAATACAGCAGAGGTGAGATGAGGTGCCACAAGGCACGGAGGAACAAGAAGGGGAAAAGTGTTGCGCCTGTCATTCCGGAACGAAAGAGAGGTATCATTCTCAAGACTGAATGCCCTGTCCGGTGTAAGCTGAACGTAGATGGTACACAGTGGGTGGTCACTGAATATTTTGACAAGCACAACCACCAACTCATAAAGAAGTTCGACCTGGTAAAATTTCTGACCGCCCACAGAGGGTTCACCCCCGTCGAAAGGCAATTCGTAAAGCTGCTACATGATAGTAACGTCGGTCCATCAAGAATGGTACAGATACTATCTCTCATCCACAGCAAAAAGGGGAAACTGAGTAGCATGCCGTACATACCAGCTGACGTCCCAAACCTACAGGCCAAGTACCATAGAGAGAGCAAGTTGGCAGACATAGATGCCACAATTGCCTACTTCGATGAGAAAGCGAAAGAAGATCCAGATTTCTTCTACAGGATAAGGTTGGACGATGAGGACCGTGTCAGGAACATGTACTGGGTGGATGGTGATGCAAGGAGAGCCTACAAACATTTCCGAGATTGCATTTCATTCGACGCGACGTACCTCACCAATATGTACAAGATGCCATGCGCTTCATTCATAGGAATAATAACCATAATCAGTCGTTGCAGTTTGGCTGCGGGCTCGTCCGGAACGAAGACACGGATGGGTATGTTTGGCTGTTCAAGACCTTCTTGAAGTGCATGGATGGACTTGCTCCGATGAACATAATAACAGACCAAGATTTTAGCATGCATGCAGGCATAGAGGAGGTCTTTCCGTTGGCAGTGCACAGGCACTGCAGGTGGCACATTATAAAGAAGGCTGAGGAGACGCTAGGACCGTTCTTTGCTGACCGTCCAGAGCTGCACAAGGCATTCGAGCTGTGCGTGGACCACAGCTTGACGGTGGAGGAGTTTGAAAGGAGCTGGATGGCCATGATTGAAACACATCAAGTCCAAGACAATGAGACGCTTGCTAGCCTATGGGAGAAGCGAATGTACTGGGTGCCAGCCTACTTCATGCAGTGCTTCTTTCCATTTCTGCAGACTACGCAGCGCAGCGAGGGGTTCAATGCTGTTTTGAAGCGGCACGTCAGCCCTGGCAACTCATTGCTACAGTTTGCCAAGCAGTACATAGCTTTGCAACAAAAAATTCTGGGATCTGAGCTACAGCAAGAAGCGACCACAACACTAAAGCAGCCAAAATTGCTAACGTATTTACCGATGGAGAGGCAAATGAGCAAGATATACACCAACAAGATCTTTAACAAGTAAGTCAGTTGCGTTACAGTCTTATTTGCAGAAAAAGCACATAGGCAGTAGGTGCCTTATAGAGTGCAATGCAGTTTCCATGATATGCAGTTGCCATGTTAAATGAAATACTGTTTGCCATGCTTACTCAGCTGCAGTTACCATGTTCAATGAAAATTCTGTTTTGCCATGCTTACTCGGGTGCATTTTCCTTGTTGAATGAAGTGCAGTTGCCATGTTTAATGCACTGTGCTTCCATTGGGCATGTTGGCATGCAAGTGCCAATGTCAACTGGAAAAATGTTATATTGGCGACACATATGCTGAAATGCAGTTGCCATGTTTAATAAAGTGAATCTGCCATGTTTGTTGAAATGCAACTGCCATGTTTAGCCAACTGTAGATGCCATGTTTAAATAAAAGGGCAGTTGCCATGTTTTATGCAATGTGCTTCCATTGGGGAATGTTGGTGTGGAAAATAACGATGTTCAGTTGAAAATGTACTACAATTGCCATGTCTCGTGTGCTCCAGTTGCCATGTCTAGTGTACTGCATTTGCCATGTCTAGTGTACTGCATTTGCCATGTCTAATGTACTGCATTTGCCATGTTCAACGTACTATATTTGCCATGTTCAATGAACTATGTTTGCCATGTTCAATCAAAAATGTATTTCTATTTACATGACAACATAAGGTGGTACAAGAAAAAAGCACGATAGTTTAACAGAAAACACACAAAACTTGTAGATTCCAGGAAGAAATAAAGCGTTCCAGCATGTTCACGGCTTTCCAGGTGGACGGACATACGTTCAAAGTGTGTTCTATTTTGGGCATGTCAGATTCAGAACCTGAAGACCCGGACAAAGGAAGGAACTACTTCGTCAAAGCCTCGATAGGCGAAGGCGAGTACTACTGCCAATGCTGCAAGTTCGAACGGGACGGCATTGTGTGTTGTCACATACTAAAAGTAATGGACATGAACGCTGTGACACGGATGCCCCGCCATTTCATAAGGCGGCGATGGACTTGGGACGCTGACGACGCGTTGGCGCCACAGACAACACACGCAGTTCTGGATGTGCATGACGAGAGACCTGAGTCAACCATGGAAGCCGTGAGGCACGTTGTGCTGACAAAGAACTATGCGGAGCTAATTGATGAAGCGTGCAAGAGTGATGAGACAGCGAGAGTCGCGGAAAAACACATGAAGGCACTGAAAAGAGAGCTTGATGAGATCAAGAAGAGGAAAGCTGAGGAAGCCTTAGACCGGTTCCCCCGCACATCAAGTGTGCCTTCATCCACGGGGCCATCATCTGAAAACTCGAAAATAGGATCTGGAACAGCAAGCACGCAGACCCAGGTCAGGAACCCACCCCGTTCCATCACAAAGGGTCGTCCAAGAGAGATAAGGTACAAGTCGGGATTAGAGATTCAAGCAAAACACAAGAAAACGAAGAAAGGGGGGGGCAATCCATGAGCAAAAATTGGGGCGACGTGACATGGTCCATGTGGACATTTTGTTTTGTACCCTAGATGATGAGAATTTTTTTTTAAGATTGCGAGAATGACTCTTGAGGGGCATCGGAAGTGGAAGGAAAATTCATTGAGTGGATAAATGCAGTTGCCATGTTATGGGTACTTAATCTGCCATGTTATGTGTAGTTAATCTGCCATGTTATGTGTGGTTACTCTGCCATGCTATTTTATACTAAATATGCCACGCTATTTTATACTAAATATGCCATGCTATTTTATACTAAATATGTCATGCTAGTTGTACTGCATCTGCCATTTCAGTTGTACTGGATCTGCCATGTTAGTTGTACTGTATCTGCTATGTTAATTATGCTGGATCTGCCATGTTGTTTGTACTGTATCTGCCATGTTAGCTGTACTGAAAATATGCCATGGTATTTGTAATGACTCTGCATGGCATATACTTCCATGACAATACGATACGGTTTAGAGACACATAGTGTATTGTGTGCAATGTATAGGAAACAAGTTGGAAAAGGCGTAACGTGCATAAACCTCAGCAAAGGTTGTGGCTACATGATCAAACCTACCATGCTAGCCGGTGAAGTTAGTGATGAAATAGAAGAAGCAAGACATCCAAATGAACAACGACAATGACGTTCGCTAACCATGTCTGATGAACTACATTTGCCATGTTTTAAAACATCGTGACGCATTGGAAACAGCAAGCGGGTGATACAAACGATGAAACCACATCAATAATGATAAACATAAAAAACATATCTGCTGTCACGCCTAAGTAGGTTCACATCCACACATATATTACAGAAACTATTCAAATGTCGCTCACACACCACCACTACATAGTAGCCTACGCGGGGTTGCAGTCATAACATAGCACACGAACATAGTTTTTGACGAGAACAAAAGAGATAGTACCTTACATTCCTCGACAACAGAATGTAAGGTATGCGTCCGGTGTGTATCGCCGCGTGATCACTTGTACCTCTTGATGACTTTCTTGACAGCTTCCTCCACAAACTCGCGTGCTCCGGACCGCTTTTTGAAATCTTCATTCGTCAACCAGTTCCATGTGTGGATTTTCTGGAGCTCAACGACCGTTGCAGCTGTGATAGCGGGGACAATTCTGCCTTCCCACTTTGCAAAGTATTCCAGCGCGTGAAAGCCATAGTCCGTCCTGCACGAGAAAAAGAGTAAGGTGAACACGCAAAAAGGACAGACGTAGCAAAAGATAGACTTCAATTCAGATGTGGCAACAAAAGAGGGGTTGGATTGATGTAAATGGCACATGAAGGAGGGGGTTAACAAATTACATGTTCCCTTGCTTCGCAGTCGCCACATACTCAGTCGGGAAATGCCTGATCTGGACCTTTGAATGTTCGTAGTGACGGTTCCATGTCTCTTTGAGGTTGTTGATGAAGAATTCGGCATGCGTAGTAAGGTCTACATCAGCTTCCGAACGGATTGAATCAAGCACCTCAAAATGTTGGTTCTTCAGGTCAAGACAGATGGCATAGTGGTGACCGCACTTGTCTTGTTGGTCATGTGGTGCAAGCTCCTGGAACATGGGGAACATGACCTGCATTTAAAAGTGAAGAAATGAGAAGCAGAGTTCACATAAAGAACAACAGAGGGACAAAAAAAATTAGAATCACGTAGAATGTTTGGTTATGGGTGGGGGTAGTTGAAAGAAAGTTGCCGTCCATGTACGAACAAAATGTGCCGTGTATTTTACTATCAAGTTGCCACATAGTTTGCACGAGATGCAAAAATCAAGATGACAGTGTGCACGGCAGCTGTTGCCAGATGAAAACATCTGCCACATAAACACAAGTGCAGATGATGGCAAAAAACCACACCATGTGAAAAAACAGTGCAGAAAGGGGAGGAGTACTCACATATTTCTTCAGTGTGAGCTTGAATTCACCCTGTTGAGCAAAATTCTTCCTCGGGATTTTGTGGTGGAAGTCACCATCCCATATTTTGCAGGTCACACTATAATGCATGATTATCTTGCCGGCACACACATCCATATGATTGTTGATGTAGTCGATCCCGCATGCAACTACATTCGTCGATATTTTATCGTTTGGCCTCACGGACTCGGCAAGATCACCCGGTCGAGGTACGTCGCTCCGCCTTGAATGACTTTGGTTCTGTCCAAATATGAGCTGTATGAAAACGATATAACATGGAAGGATCATGCCTACTAAGTAAAAAATATATGAAAGAACTAAAATGTAAGCGGATCGTGTATAGGAAGTACGAAGAGGATGAATGGTAAAAAAGAAGCAAAGCAAAATGAGAGATTATGGGGTGTGGTCATTTACGCTTTCAGCTCCTTCATGTGCTTGCTTCTGGCCCTCGCATTTCCAAACCGCTTGACGATATCGTACAGCTGGGTCTGTTCCTTAGTGGCCCTGAATTCGGGCTTGTAGTCTTCCGCGGGAGGTGGGTGAACTACCCTCTGCTGCCTCACAGAACTAGGAGTGGCACTCCTAATGGTATCCTCAGATACCGTATCTGTAGGCACGTTGGAACTTGATTGCCCTTGCCCTCGTGAGGACCTCCTATGCAATGCCGCCTCCTCGATCATGCGGTAAGCTTCGTCAAGTGACGGTGAAATCTCCTCAGGGGTGGCTGCAATGATTAAAAAAAATAAAAAGTGTGTTAGGATACCTAGAAAATCAAAAACAGATGGATTGTGAGGAGATAGGGTGCATGATGTGAGATTGTGGGCAGAAAAAGTGGGGCAGTTGCCATGTGTGGTCCAACTACAGTGGCCATGTCATAGCAACTACAGTTGCCATGTCATAGCAACTACAGTTGCCATGTAGTTGCACTGTAGTTACCATCTAGTTGGACTGTAGTTGCTATATCACAGCAACTACAGTTGCCATGTTGTGTCAGCTGCACTTGCCATGTGATTGCCGTATGAAAAAATGCAGCATGGAAACAAAAAATGCAGTTGACATGGTGTGGCAAATCCAGTTGCCATGTGTAATGCACTGCATTTGCCATGTGACAGCAACTACAGTTGCCATGTTGAATCAACTTCAGTTGCCACGTGGTTGCCCAAATGTTAAATGCAGCATGGCAGCAAAAAAAATGTATGTGACATGGTGCATCAAATCCAGTTGCCATGTCATCACATGTCAGTTGCCATCACAAGTGAGAACCCCCCCAAAAAATATGATTGTGACAAAAGTCAAACTACAAAGATGTATGCAAGAAAATCATAAGGACATGACAAGTGTACCTTGCATAATCGGCTCTGCGAACTTGACAGCCTTCCTGCCCTCGACCATTGGCTGCGCCATCATTGCGGGCATGCCTCCTGGGAAAGCAAAGGCAACTGGCATAGGATCTTGCACCACCGGTTGATCTTGACTGATGCCCAGGCTGAAGCTCGGTGGGGTAAAGGCCATTGGGTGCTTCTCATTCCTACTAGCCGGACCACGAACAATTTGCGGGGCAGAATCCAAGGGTGAAAGATCGACAAACATATCTGAATCGGCCGCTACAGAATGATCAGGCTTATTTGCAGGGCGGGGCGTGTTGTCAGCGGTATCAGCCGTAGCTTTCTTGACAATCTTCTTGTTTGGGCTGTAGGGGACACCGACATTGACTAGGAGCCTGGAAGTGCGCAGATTTATGCTGGGGATTTCCACTGCGGATAAAGGCGCAGTATGCTCCGGGCATTCACATGCGTCACTCATGCCCGACTTGACACCTGCATCAGTTGTGCTCCGGTCTTCCGGTTTCTCCATCACATTGCTTTTGGCAGGTGGCGGGAACAGTGTGGACGCAGGAACATAACCAGAGTCGTCTCTCCTGCTCCTAGCTGCAGTCGATGCGTTGGGTATGTCTGTTGGTTGTTTGCGGGGGCTACGACGCCTAGGTGGAAGACCAGCACGCGAAACAGCCGCCTTAGCAGTATCTGCGCCGACAGGAGCTGGAGCTGTTGTGCCAGGACTCTCACCTATAGATGGCATATCCTTGTGAACTACCGCCTCAGCCGCTTTTGTCGTGGACACAAGAGTGCCACCACGCACGCGCTTGGAATCAGTGTCAGATGAGCGGGAATCTTCCTTGCTTAGGTTCGTCTCGGGAGCGTCCACTTCAACGCTTGCTGATGGGGTGGCATGGCTCACATCAGCATCCTTCAATGCCAGTATAGTTGGCAATATTTCAGCTGTCCTGGCAGATACCAACTCGTCACTCCCTGATGTACGGATGCCTGTTGTTCTAGCCTGCACATCTGCAACCGGCGGAGATGGTCGGCCACTTGCATCAGAGTTGGTGGGAGCGATCAACGGTGCAGCAGCAGTATTGTCGCCTGGTGCCTCATGTACATCTGAGTTGCCCCCTGTTGACAACTTTGAATGTAGGCATTCGAGCGGGTCCTTACTGGTATGCTTGGCCCCGCGCATGGTAGTCTTCTTCACCCTGCAAAAAAAAGCACATGAAAAAGGTATTGAAAAATGAACAAAAATATGTTTGCCATGGTAGAAATCTTTAAAAAATGAAAAACAAGTGGAAAAGCTGGTAGTTGCCATGTAAGGGGGATGTGAGTGGCCATGTGTCATAATTAGCAGTTGCCATCCAGCAGCAGTTGGGATGTTAGCTACCTTGAAGAATGAGAAGAATGTCTGATCTGCCATGAATGCAATTTCAAACCTAGGTGTGGGATGAGCTCACAAGCCAACGGTAAAAGATGGCAGTTGCCATTAGGTACAATAAGAGTTGCCATTTGGCTTAGATGCCAGTTGCCATGAAAAAACAATATGAGTTGCCATACACTTTAAAATGAAGGAACAAATCTTTTGGAAAAACAGCAGTTGCCGCATGGGGGACGATGACAGATGACCATGTGACAAGCTAAACGGATGCATTGGAAAATCAAGAAAATATAGCGCAATATCAATGAAAGCGCATGGAAAAAACCTACTTCTTGACTGGCTTCCTCAGGTCTGGCAACACGACAGGATCCCCGGTGTTGGTCGTCGTCGTAGGAGGAGAAGACCTGGTGGAAGGGGTGTCACCGGCAATGGGGGCACCTTTGTTCAACCGAGCAAAAACACGGGTTGGCGTTGGCGCCTGTTTCTTCGTAACTGCTCGTCCACCAGCGGTCGGCTTGCTGCACGTATGAGTTGGAGGAAAAAAAGGTGGCAATTGTCAGACAACAAACTCATTACCACGCTTGACAAAAAACAAGTGCAAGAAATGGATGAGACTGTTCCAAGAAAATAGACACAGCAAAAAACTAAAATTAAAGTCGAACCTCCTCTTGGCAGCTACGGGATCGGTCCTAGACCTCTTGCCACGAGAACCCTGCCCAACATCTCCTGGAGCCCTCCCTCTCCTTGATGGCAACACCCCCTCGCCTCTCACAGACGTATGTTCTTTGACTTTCTCCGGTGGGGGGACATCTGTTGCATCCTTGTCCTTGTTACCACCTGCGCGAACTTCAGCATGTTCATCATCATCGGTGTCCTGTTGCACGTTCTCCATGTCATCATCGTCATCCTTGCTGAGGCCAGCGTCTCCATCTGGATCATCTTGTGTGTCACCGAGCTCTTGTGAGCTGTTGTAGTCATACCGGCCACGGCAACTGGTTGGCCGATGTGTACATTCTGGGACAAATGAAGTGAACTGCCTCGCAACCGCGTCACTGTCAGAGCCACTGAGAGACGTCCACCCCTTAAACAACTTCCCGAGCAAGCTGGTCATTCCGGATGCAAACTGCCCAATTAGATGCTCAACAGGTGCCCTCGCCTGTGCACGAAACAAAGAAGCATCAACAACCACCCGTATTGCAATCACTTGCACGACATCAAAAAATACTCCACGGCAAACCATAGATGTAGATCTTTTGATTACCTCGACAGGGCAAGACGGAGCTGAGTACACGTCCGTCCACTTTCCAAAGTTTTGAGGCCCCCCAAACATGCTGTAGTCTATAGCATGCTTGGCCATCAGTTGGAAAGAACAAAAAAAAGCTAGGACGTAAGAGAGAGAATGTAAGTCTCAGCACAAATGAAAAAGAGTTGCCATGTGGAGTGAAACATGGATACAGTACTCAGACAGCCATGGATAACAAAGGTAGTCATCTCTTATGAACCACAGACGGTTGCCACATGCCAAATTGTAAGCATGCCGTGTGGACAAAGAAACCAGAACTAACCTGCAGTTTTCCATATGTGGTGTCAGTAGCCTTGTCTGCGGCAAGCACAGCCTTGACAGTGTTGATAGTCCATGCAGAAACAGCAAACTTGTGCGCAGGCGGCGGGCCTCCAGTCCCAGTGAAATCCACGGTGGACAGATCAAGACAGTCGACGTACATGAGCTGATGCAAAACAATTTTAAAAAGAAAGAAATATCAGTTGCCATCATGGGTACTTTGTAGTTAAAAAAACAAGATAATGTATGTTCCCATGATGATCAAGTTGATGTGCATGGAAAAGAATGGAATAAAGAAAGAAGTTGCCTTCTGTATGTCCTACTTGCCATCATGGTGTGATGGCAATTGCCATTATTGCTAAGATGGCAGTTGCCATCATAGTCTGATAACAGTTGCCATACTAATATGATGACAGTTGCCATATTGTCATTATGACAGTTGCCATATTGTGACAGTTATGATCAGGTTGACATGCATGAATAAAAGTGTGTTATAAAACAGTGTTCACAGAAAGAACTGGTAAAAAATTACCATTAAATGCAGTCGACAACCCTTTTGGTACATCTTGCTTGAGAATGCATCATGGAGGAAGTCGGCAATAAACTTGCACCAATTCATGTTCTTCACATTTTTCAGATCCGCCTGCACCACACAAAATTTCAGGGCAAAAAAATGCCGCATTAGAAATCAAATGGAAAAAAAATCAAAAACACTTGTAGTCACTAACTTTACACATGACATCAGAGCCGAAAGACTGAAGAAAAATAAAGTAGTAAAGATGGATCATTCACCAGGATGGGGAAGCATTTGTTGCTTGGGCGAAGAGAGGTGGTCGGCGCGAAAACAGCTGAGATGAGGTACATGAGTAGCTTCATCTTGAAAACATCTTCATGCGTCGTCATGGCCTGCAGCGAATCTGCCACTGCAGACGTGTTCGGCATGGATTCCGACCCAGGAAACAAACGGGGGAACAACGCTTCCTCGATCTCATTGTTGACCTCGTACGGGACTTTGATATGTCCACGAGGCACGCCCAGAGTGCAGAACACGGATTCCTCGTTCAACAGAAGTCTTCCACGTCCCGGAATCACGAACTCCCTGGAGGCGGGCTCGTAGATCTCAGCAAGCCAGTCGCATACAGGGTTGACAAGGTTCGTGCACCGGACAGCCATCATAGACTGCATACCCATCTCAGCAGCAGCCCCCATCTGATCGTCGGTGAATTTGTCAGTCAACGCAGTCAGACGTTCTTGGGAGGCTCTATTGCGAATACGTTTCTTCTTCTGCAAAAATCAGACAATAAGTTATCAGTTGTTGCCATGTTTTGCAATGGCATAAAATTTTAGTCCGTGTCAGACGACTGCAAGCTCGAGGTGTCAACCAGTAACATAAAGCAGGATTGAGGGGGGATGTGTGAACATTTACCTCATCACCCTCTTTTATCCGTCCAGTTGCCCGATTATGCTGTGGTGGATCCATGAAATCATCATCATCGTTTTGATGATCGCCACGAGCCATTCTGCTGAGATAGGGACAGACCAAATTGTCATGGTGGAAATGTAAATGCAAGAGGTAAGCAGTTGCCACCTTACAGAAAATGTCAACTAGTGAATGCAGAAAAAATAACATATGTATGACATCTGACAGAATTGATATGCAAATTTGGTTGCCACATTATGCAGCCAATTTGCCACACTGTCGTATCTGCAGAATGACAACAGACAGTGTGTTCACATTCCATTTGCCACATGAATATACTATCCAAGTGGCAACAGGCACACTTGAAGTGCACATTAGTTGCCGTCCAGTGCAGTTGGCTGCTGAAACTGCATTGACTACAGATTGTGGCGACTATCAAAATGTGGTAACTACCACAAATCATTCAGAAAAATTTGATGCCACAATGAAAAAGCATGTTAGTGGCTACTATCATAGTAATTCAGCAAATTCAGTTGCCACATGGAAGAGCGTGTGTGTGGCAACTATCACAGTCATTCAATAAAAAAGGTTGCCCCATGCGAAAGCTTATATGTGGCAACTATCACACTCATTTCAGTTATATGTGGCAACTATCACAGTCATTCAATAAAAAAAGTTGCCCCATGCGAAAGCTTATATGTGGCAACTTTCACAGTCATTTCAGTAATTTGTTGCCGCAAAGGAAAACACGTTTGTGGCAACTATCACATTTTTTCAGGGAGTTAGTTGCCACACAATCATGATAGTTAATCAAAACTACCAAGTTTGCCTCATACTACAGTTTCAAAACCCAACTAACTAGATCTAGGGTTCAATGGCAACTACCGCGACCTCAAATTCACCCTCAAAGTTCACCCCCAAACTGACTGCAAACACAAATTTGAACCAATGCGCATCAAACAACCCGGGAGACACCTGCCCAATCCAGAGGCAAGACTAGTGCGTGCCTCCGAACAAGCATAACCACACCGACGATGCCGCCGCCGCGGCGGCGACGAAACTGCCCAGTGTCACCAAAAACGGCTAGCAGACAATTTCGGCGCCGGCAGGAACGCCGACGCATCGCAGAATCGCCTGAATCTCTACGAATCTTGATCGAGGAATCAAACAGGGAGGGAAGGGGGGAAAATGCAGGAAGGGGTTGCGAGAGTTGTAGCGAGCATTACCTTCAACCTGCAGGCGCTCCGGCGCAGCCGCTCCGTTCCGGCGAGCACCACCGACGGCCGCGAACACCGTCGATTCTTCCGCCTCCGCTGTCGCCTTCTCCCCACGCCTTCTCCTCCAGTGGTTTGAAATGCGAGTGGGTTGTGCCAGTAACTGCGGTGCGGATGAGTAAACGGAACCGTGATGGAGAGGGGGCAGAGGTGTGCGACGTGTTTGACGTCAACCGCGATCGGAGCGTGGCGTGCGGGCACATAACGTTTACACCGCACGCCTCCGGGTGGCAACCGCTGGCCGCAGGATGGCAACCAACGTGCGGGCGACCCGACTCGCACACCGCACACGCGCCTCGTCCTACGTGCCGCAGAAAACCGGTCGGTTTGTTCCAAGATTCGTGCACAAAGTTGCCAACGGAGATGCTTGCGTGTGGTCTGGATGGTGAACGCCCACACGTGTGGGCGTTAACATTTCCGTTAGTTTTTTAGAATTTTTTTTTCTTTTGGTGTTGTTTCGACACACGTTGCTCGCGTGAGGAGCCCCTGTAGTGGCGTGTAGGCCGATCTTTTTTTCACAGCCTCGTGGGTTGCCTCAACGTGGGCTGCAGCCACGAGTAATTTTTTTTACTTTCTTGTTTCTTTTTCCCTTTCCCTTTTTTTTCTTTTATATTTTTTTCTCATTTATTTTGTTTCAAATTTGTAAAGTTTCAAATTCTGGAATTGTGTTTTCTTTTTTTCATTTCATTTTTTTATTTTTCATTTTTAAATTCATGAATTTTTTTCATTGCTGTTAGTTGACTGTTCACCACCAAACAGAGGGGTTGTCTTTTTTCTTGTCCCAGTTGCAAGACCACCTCGACTCGCTAATGTGGCCTGCGCATTTTTTTGCCCCAGTTGCAATCCCACTCTTGACTCGCAACCGGGCTTTGACGTTTTTTTATCTTAGTTGCAAGTCAACCCTTGATTCGCAACTGGGATGCGACCTTTTTTTGTCCCAAATGCTAATCCACCATCGACTCACAACTAGGGCTCACTCTTTTTTTCAGTTGATAGTTCAATCTTGACTCACTAGGGTCAACCTTTTTTGTCCCAGTTGCAAGTCTACCACCGACCCGCAACTGGGCTCAACCTTTTTTGTCTTAGTTGCAAGTCCACCCTTGACTAGCAACTAGGGTCCGACCTTTTTGTGTTAGTTGCATGTCCACCCCCGACTCGCAATGGGGGTCCAACACTTGTTTCATCCTAGTTGCAAGTCCACCATCGACTCGCAAATAGGACGCGACATTTTTTTTGTCTCAGTTGCAAGTCCATCCTTGACTCACAACTGGGTTCCGAGCTTTTTTTGTCTCGATTGCAAGTTCACCCTCAACTCATAACTGGGCCCATAGTTTGTTGTTGTCCCAGTTGCAAATCCACCCTCGACTCACAACTAGGGCTTGGTCTTTTTTTCATTTGATAGTTCAATCTTGACTCACGGGTCAACCTTTTTTGTCCCAGTTGCAAGTCTACCACCGACCCGCAACTGGGCCAAACCTTTTTTGTCTTAGTTGCAAGTCCATCCTTGACTCGCAACTGGGGGCCGACCTTTTTGTGTTAGTTGCATGTCCACCCTCTGACTCGGAATGGGGGTCCAACACTTGTTTCATCCTAATTGCAAGTCCGCCCTCGACTTGCAAATAGGACGCGACATTTTTTTGTCTCAATTGCAAGTCCACCCTTGACTCGCAACTGGGTTCCGACCTTTTTTTGTCCCAATTGCAAGTTCACCCTCAACTCGTAACTGGGCACATAGTTTGTTGTTGTCCCAGTTGCAAATCCACCCTTGTCTCGTAGTTGAGAAGTCTTTTGTTTTTCATCTCAGTTGCAAGTTTATCCTCAACTTGCAACTTGTATCATTGTTTTATATACTTCTTTTAGTTGCAAGTCCACCCTCGACCAGCAACTAGGGCGCGACACTTAGTTGCAAGTCCACCCTTGACTCGCAACTGGGCTCCGACCTTTTTTTGTCCTAGTTGCAGGTCCACCCTCAACTCGCAACTGGCCCCATAGTTTGTTGTTCTCCCAGTTACAAGTCCACCCTCAATTCGTAATTAGGCACATATATTATTTTATCCCAGTTGAGAGCCCACGCTTGACTCGCAACAAGGCATGTGTTTTTGTCTTTCATCCTAGTTGTAAGTCCATCTTTGATTTGCAACTGGAACCATAATTCATTTTATCGCAGTTGCAAGTCAACCCTTGACTTGCAACTGGTCTCGTAGTTTGTAGTTTTCCAGTTGTAAGTCCATCTTGAACTTGCAACTCAGGTCGTAGTTCTCCCAGTTGCAAGCCCACCCTTTGACTCGCAACTAGGCTTTGTGCTTTGTTTTGCAACACACAACTTGCCCGGCCCTATCTAGTTCCATGTCCAACCCCAACATGTAAACCCACCCGACCCAGTTGCATGTCCAAGCCAAACACAACTCATGCCCGACATAGTTGCATGTCCACTCTCAACACGCAACTTGTTCATAACCCAGTACCCCTATATAGTTGTATTTTTTTGCAAATACATGTCCACTTTTTATGTATATTTTTTTGTATACACGGAAACATTTTAAACACACATTGAACATTTTCAAAAAATACATGATGGATATTTTTTTTTCAAATACAAGCCCTGGCATTTTTTTAATATATGGTAAACATTTTTCTCAAATTCCTACTGATCATTTTTTCCTAAATGGTATGAAACTTTTAAAAATAATTATGCAAACATTATACCATTGCATAAAAAAATTCTAGATTATGCCATGATTTTTTCGAAATGTGTGAAGTTTCTTTTAAAAAAAATCACGTTTTCAAAATATGTTTTTGAAGAAATTGTTCAGAATACCAAGTTTTGTTCCTATTTAAAAAATGTTCAGAATTACAAAGTTTACTCACATTTGAAAAATACTTTTTGAAATTTTAAAATTGTTTGTGTTAAAAAAATATTCGACAATTGAAAATTGTTCGTAATTTGGAAAAAGGTTTCAATTAATTTCCAAAATGTCTTCTAATCTCCTGGCTGTACTGTGTTCTTAAACATTCCCCGTTTCATTAAAATCGGCAGCATCTAATGTTTGGAGTGGTAGAAGCCGTTGTTCCCAGGTCTCCAGTTCGATTCATGTGTTGGTTAGTGCGTTATTGCAGTTTTTTGGTAGCGCTCTGATTGGGGTAGTGCGTCACTTGTAAAAAAAATTAGCGCTCCAATCTGCCAGCCCAGCCCGATGAAAGAAAGAACAAACAAATAAAAGAAACAAGCGGTCGGCTGGACAAAAACTTCGCAAAGTTCTTCTGTTGGA
Source organism: Triticum dicoccoides (assembly GCF_002162155.2). Classification (NCBI taxonomy): domain Eukaryota; kingdom Viridiplantae; phylum Streptophyta; class Magnoliopsida; order Poales; family Poaceae; genus Triticum; species Triticum dicoccoides. The sequence continues at coordinate 727,656,304 of NC_041393.1, read as the reverse complement.
CGAGCTTCAGGGTACCTGCTATCTGCACTGTCCATCTGCATTGTGATACGTGCAGCTCAGAGCATCAATTGCAGTGCATCTGTGTGCTTAAGTTTAATTAGGGAGGAGTTGTCCTGTCAGGCGAACAGTGACAAAGCCTGCACAGCCGACTCCTGGCACATGTTGCTGGCAGACAATTTGATGTGACCCTACCTGACGCAATTTATTAAAACGTCCAGCCATCAAACAGCTAGTCTGCACACTCAGCTAGCCCTTCTTTTAACTGTTGGCAAATATTTAAATGAATGTCACCTATCAGGAACTGAAATAAAGAAAAAGAGAAGAACTGAAATAAAAACGAGTGTTGCATGCATGGATGCAAATATTAGAGAGCAAACTTTACCAAAAGAGATAAGAAAATGAGAGAGAGAGAGTTGCATGTAAAGTTCAGAGAGAGGAGAGAGAGATGCGCTGCATGCAATAAATAAATAAATTTGTGGCATGCAAAGGTAAAAACATGGAACGTTGCTCACATGTGATGGGTCTACACTCGTTGTCTCAGTCTGATGGGACGGGAGACGGACAGATGGAACGCACATCGGATGCAGTTCGCTACTACCCCTAGCGGCAGAAGATTAGTATTTAGCGCCTGGTGCCAGCTGCTAATTTTCCATCCATGCACATATCCACATGGAACTGAACCCAGAATAGATGGCTGCGATAGGGGGTACCACGTAGACCGAGCTACAAAAAACTGCACTCCAAAAACTTAGATGTGAGATATTATCTCACATCTAGATGTGATATAGACATTCACTTAATAATTCAGCATTTCAACCAATTTGAAGCAAATTCGTTCCATTCACCCCTTATTGGATTAGTGCCTGAATTTTGTTGAGTCTGGATTTGATCCCAGTTTTTTTAATGTCTCACTTGGACGATAGATTTTTCATTCTTGTCCAAGGTCCCGGCTGAGGCGTGGTAGCTCCTGTTCTGCATGCGACGGTGATAGATCGATGCTGATGTCATTTGGACTTTCAAGGGACTTAATGTTTTTTTGTTTGTGGTTACCTGAAGTTTTGAACCCGGTGCCTGTCGCCCACTAACTGGTCCGTCTGAAAGTGAAGGCTGTGTAATGATTGGCCATCACCTCCGATTTTTCTGCGCTGTGCTTGTCACGATGGAAGGCCTGGTTTTGTGTTATATACATTTACTTATTTTTTTGCGGGGATATACAATTACTTATTCTTCTACATACTATAAAATTGTCAATAATGGCTACTTCAGTGCAATCCAATATCTGATATTTCTGCACGTATCTTCATCTAGATTCTAATACGTACATCTCTCTTGATTTTTATGCCCTTTTGATCGTGATGCCCAATTACCCGTTTTCTTCTGCGTCCAAATGATCCAAGATAGTATGTCTAAACAGCTACTAGTAGAGTATGGTATCAGGAGAAATCATGCAAAACTTGTAGCCGGTTGCTTATCGTCACACGAGAATCAGTTCACATAGAATTTTTTATGCCCTTACAAATGCTCTGTCATGTCTAAACTCTTGAGGGTTGGTGATATGCGTAGTTAATACCAACACGGGTTAAGGACAAAGTGGTATTGATTGAGGTGGCGGCCAGAATTAATAGACATAGTTATGGCATGACGGTTAAAACATGTTTAAGAGTAACATTTGTTTGCAACAATGACCTAGCAAAAATTAGACTTTGAATTTTAACATATATGTTTGTTCTTGAGTTATCTTTTATGTCCTTAACCATCGCCTCGATGTGCTAGGCAAAAGTCTAACAAAACGAATATTTGAAACCTAAGAAAAAAGAAATTAAAAGACCGATACAAATAGAATGCAGAACAAATGAATTAACTTTTCTGACGGAAGTCACAAATTCTTTGTTGTAGCAGCAGACACTACCACTTCGAGTCACTCCCGCACGCGGCAGATTTGTTTAATAGATTTTCTTTGGTATGTAAATGAAAACTGGATTAGCTTAAGTCATGTATATGGTAACTCAAATTTCCGCCCGCACATGTCTCGATGTTGGATATGGAAATCTCGTTTCATTTTGCGCACATCACGGGGGCATATCCAACGTAGCTTAATTTCCGTGGCAGACATCCAATCTTTATACTAAAATTTCTTACTCGCCCTTGTGTTTTGCTAAACTATGTTCTCATTGAAAAAATGTTTTGATATACAATATTAAATAGTTTTTCAACTAAAAGTAGAAAAATTAAGAATGTAAACATGCCCATGTATTTAATTATAAAAAATTATTACAATATGATATTTATTAGTATAAATAGTTTCTAGTAGTAACTGATTTGTATTTTTTGGCATATGTACTTTTATTTAATTTGGATATTAATGATGCGTGAGCTTCCAAGTGCTCGAGTTGGGTAACTTTGTCTAGTGATACATCTCAAATGTGTCTATAATTTTTGTTATGCTCGTGGTATATGTACATCATTTATACATATTTTTGGCACCTTCTATATTATACTTTTCTTGTTAGGGCTTATATTATATTTATTAGAGTAACATATTCATCGATGCGAAATGTGAGTTCATGTTTTCTAGTGTTTTTGCCTTTGCAGAAAAATGATATTTTCAATGGCGAATCATTACACAAATATTTTCTAGTGTGGAGGTTCATTATGGACTTGGACCCACCTAGATGGGACCCACATGGCCTCCACACTGCCTCTTCTCACGGCCAAGGCCCAGTCCGTGACACCTGGTCGTATAGGAGCTTGTTCCGGAAGTTTTAGGAGCCTCCTTAAAATTTCAGTATATTATTAGTCACAGATTTCTGTAGAGAGATAAAACGATGACAGGACTCACAAAACAGCATTCAGAAAAGTACAGCCCGATGCTAGATCCAATCTCGGAGTCGAAGGTGTCTCTCGCATCCATTTGTCATAAACAAGAAGAAGAAGAAGAAGAAGTGACTGACATGGACCAATTTTCTTTTTACACTTTTGTACCCTGTTAATTGATTATAACTGTAGAACAGAAGAGACAACTTTCGAAGAAACGACCGACATAGAGTTAACTAGTTTCTTCTATTACAAAGAGAGCTACTACCATATATTCCTTGGCTGTTAATTTACAGTAGTTAATTAATTAATTTACACATTTGCATTTTTCTGACCGAAAGCACAAGAGATCTCTAAAAAACGCCTCTTGCTGTCATGCTGTGTACAGAGCTCCCGCGTGCTGTAGCCGTCCAATCCTGATCTTACGGAGCACAATAGTCGGCAGAACATTCTCTCCAGCGCCGTGCCTGAGCAAACCGGGCGGCCGCCGGTCAGGGGCTCAGAGCCTCAGAGCCCACAGAAGGCAGCCGCGTTTGCCCGGCCGTACGTCCTACCAGCACTGGTCCGTCTCCCACGTCCGCCGCCGGAACGCCGGCCCGGTCGTCGCCGACGCCCGCCGCATCATCATCCCCGCGGCGCGGCTGGTCACGTCCCGGTCGTACCGCGCGCGCTCATCGGGGTCGGCGAGCGTGGCGTAGGCTGCGTGCAGCCGGATGAACCCGTCGTCTCCGCCGCCGCCGCCGGTGTCCGGGTGCACCACCCTCGCCAGGCGCCGGTAAGCGGCCTTGATCTCGCCCCTGCTCGCCCCCGCGCTTACGCCGAGCACATCGTAGTGCGTCCTTCCCGCCGCCAGCCCCGCCGGTGCCGCCATCGTCGCGAACGCCCGCGCCACCACGCACCGCCGAGCGATGGGCACCCGTCCCGGGCGAGCAGACCTCAACACCGCCGCCGTCGACGCAAACGCAGCAGCCATCGGTTCTCCGATCTCTGTTCTTGAGTTATTCTAGCGTTTGTGGTTATCTGGAACATTCAAATTTCAAAGTTCGGACCTCTCGTTTCATATTGTCGACTTGTTTTAAAAAGAATTCATGATATTTTCTTGGACGCCCCACGTGGATTGACCATAGTTTTTTTCCGTTGTTCTGGAAGGTCCCTCCTCGCCGGCTGAGCTAATCGATTGCCTGTTGACAGATGTGCTATTGCGGCTTGCAATCATGTATATACAAGTGCCTGTGGTGATGATGGGCTAATCCATTGTGTGATCACATATTTTTTTTCACTGTTTGGACTTTTAGTGATGGGATAATCCATGGTGTTTGTGGTCATCTGAATCCGGTGCACGTCGCCCACTTACTAGTCCGCCTGAAAGTGATATCTACCGTGATCGATCTCTGAATTTTCCTGCGCTCGTTCGTGTTTGTACGTTTTTGTTTTCGTTCTGTGTCTAGTCTTGATGACACAGTACCCCTGAACTTTCTGCACCGCGTTGGTCTCGTCGTCACCAATAATTGATTAGCCTGTTTTTCTTCGTGTTCTGGAAGGTTCTAGAAGCACGCTAGTACTTCTCCGAAGCTACTCGTACCGTACGTGTTCAGAGAAGATGCCCTCCTGTGGTCATACGTGTTATGCATGCGCTGCCTATCTCGGACTAGAAGCCAGCCTGCCATGCGCCCATGCATGCAGCTGGCTATAGAGCTCGTGATTGACGGCGTTATCAATTGGGTGGGCGGGTCGTCGGAGACCAATCATGCATATACAAGTGCCATGGCGACGTCCGACGGGGACGTACGGCCGGGCGGCCTCGTCTGTCTCGGCGCCGCAGACACGTGGGGGGCGGAGCTGGGCCGGAGGGGAGCGGAGGACGTGGACGTGGACGTCGCCGTGAAATGAACAGGGAAATGATATGCATGGGAAAAGTGCTGGCTTGCATGCATTATTGATGCTAATGATATGTGATATCCTGATAAGATGAATGACCTGGCACAATCAGTATTAGTACCACTCATTTTTTCTTCTTATGCATTTAGACAACAAGTGCTTCCTTTTAGCGAAAGAGGGCCATCCCCTCCAATTTCATACTATGAAAATACTATATGATCTTTTACAACACTACCTAACTGTACCTACTAAAGACTCCGAGAACCTCATCTTACATTCTGGCCGCCCTATGTTTTATTAGTAATATAACCTTCCCGCAAAAAAAAAGTAATGTAACCCAAATGAACATTAACCTAAATAAAACATTAATTTAAAAGTAACCTGGATAAAAAAAATAATCTTAATTAACAATAAATTAAATAATAACCTAAATAAATAAAATAAAAGTAATAGCCTAAATAAAAATGTTCTGGTAGATGCTCGGTTGGCTGACGAGCAGGAAATTAATAGGTTAATCTGGCAGTTAATCAGCTAACTAATTAATTAATCAGATGATTTAACAGTTTATCGCTTACACGGTGACCCTATGAGTAGGGATTAATCGGCAAGTTAACTTGTTAATCGGACGGATTCTTAAACAGACGTATTACTTAGAATTAGCTGAATAATTTAGCACATGGTCTAGCAGGCAAGATTTGTGTGGACGCAACCTTTAAATTAATACAAATGGTAGACTTATTGTATTTGTGATTATTTAGTCAATGGATGTATCTCTCTTGGATTTTAAAAAATATTATGAATTAAAAAATCATGAAATTAAAAAAAACCATAAATTTAAATTTTAAACAATGTTAATAAATTTTAAGAAATGTTCAGGTTTTATTCAAATGTTCATGAATAAAAATGTAAAAAGTTACAGTATAAAAAAGAAGAAAAAAGGAACAGAAAAGGAAAATAGAAAAAGAAAAAAAATATTAAAACCGATAAAAAATATAAACTACACAATACCGTCAAGAACCTTCTCAAAACTAGGAAAACTGACCGACGTATTTTAGCTATATACTCCCTCCATTCCTAAATATAAGTTTTTAAGAGATTCTACTATAGACTATATACAGATCAAAATGAGTGAACTTGTACTTAAAAGATGTCTGCATACATCCGAATGTAGTTTTTATAGTCCAATTTCTAAAAAGACTTATATTTAGAAAGGAAAGGAGTAGATGTGCTTTGCTCTCAATGAGCGACACATCCCCTAAGCAAGCCTCCCCGATGTAGCATGAGGCTTCAAATCAAGTGAGCTTAGTATCTCAAGAGATAGATACCATGTCAGCCTTCATGACATGACCGACATAAATTGTTGTACTCTGGTAATTAATTTCCTGCAAAAACTAGAAAGTAACTAATTCCTACTATTACTAAAGAACTAAATCAGCGATAGTTAATTGCATAATATGGATCGTAGAAGTACTAGAGTTACCGTAAAAAAAACTAGTATATCCATTGGCCTTTAATTTACAGTATATGTAACTAATTCATTTACATTTTTGCATTAGGCTAATCGGACGCACAAGAGATCTTGAAAAAACGACTCTTGACGCCACGTACTGAGCTCCCGCGTCCGCACACCCGATCTGAGCTGTCCAATTCTGACCGGCCGGCCAAGGCAGTCGGCGGGATCTTCTCTTCAGCGAACGCCGCCTCCATGACGAGCCGTGCCTGATCGGACCGGCCGATGCTCCCGGATGACAGCCGCGTGAGTCCACCCATCCTACCAGCACTGGTCGGTCTCCCATGTCCTCCTCCGGAACGCCGGCCCGGCCGCAGCCGCCCGCCGCATCATCATCCCCGCGCCGCGGCAGGTCACATCTCGGTCGTAGCGAGCGCGCTCCTCAGGATCGGTGAGCGTGGCGTAGGCCTCGTGCAGCCGGATGAACTCCTCGTCGCCGCCACCTCCGACGGCGTCAGGGTGCACTTCCCTGGCAAGGCGTCGGTACGCGGCCTTGATCTCGCCCCTGCCGGCCCCGGCGCCTAGCCCGAGCACCTCGTAGTGCGTCCTCCCTGCGGCCACCGTCGCCGGTGCCGCCATCGTTGCGGACGCTCGCGCCACCACGCACCGCCGAGCCCTTGCCACCCGCCCAGGGCGGGCCGACACCATCACCGCCGGCGACGACGTCGCGAACGTAGCCATGGATTCGCCTTTCTCTGTTCTTGATTCCTTGACACAGAGCAGAGTATTTCTTCGTTGCACTGTTATTCGTCCTCGTTGAGGAGAGAGCTGAGACTCCTGTGGATTTATAAGGGCCACGGACAGGGGTGAGGACGGTGGAGTCTGTGGTGGCACGTACGCGCCAGCTCTCGATCTTATCTCCATCGAGGGGAAGAAGATTATGTGCGAGCTCTCGCTGAGTCAGCCACCCAGTGCGAGTTGCTTGTCGGCCTCCCTGAACGTTGCTTTCGTGACACCAGTTGTGGTGCCAACTTCTCTTCCCCAACAAGGTGGAAAAGGACTCCGCGCCATCCGATCTTCAGTCGGCGCCGGAGATTTGTACTACATTTCTTCATTGATGACGATACTCTATGGCCGGTTCCGAAAATTATATAAACCTCAAGCAAAAGAGGCTGATCGAGCTGTGGATGGTTCTATTTGTTTTCTATCGAATTTGAATTTTCAAATCTTCATGCCATAATATATTACATAGGTGTCGGCCGTGGTTTGAATATCACCAACTTGTCTAATAAAACAATAAAATTTTGCATCGGATTTCCCCACTTGGACGCTAGATTTACCGTTATTGTTCTCCCAGTCTCCCTTAGCTAGGTCTTGCGACACCGACAGATGGTGGCGATATTCTTTCATGGTGTAGACTTCTGGTGAGCTGGTTATTCTAGTATTTGTGGCTATCAGGAACATTCAAATTTCGAATCTCTCCTTTTATATTGTTGATTTTATTTTTTGCGAAAAAGAGTTAGACATATTATATTGTCAACTTGTTTTACAAGAATTCATGAAATTTTTCTGGACGCCCCACATGGAGTCACTATATAGAGTTTTTTCCATTGTTCTGGAAGGTCCCTGCCGGCTGAGCTAATCGATTGCCAGAGGCAGGAGGTGGAGCAACTTCGTTTTGCACGGAGCTTCGGTGGAGATGTCAAGTCATGCCTGACCGACAGGTGCTACGTTTGGTCATTCCTGATCGACAGGTGCTACGCATGACAGATCTCCAAGGGCTTCAAGCTGTGTCGGCTGGTGGTACTTGGCAGCATGGCGCTGAGGTGTATCAGTGGCGACCGCGACGTGTTCAGCTGTTTGCGCGGAGGGAGGAGGTGTCGTTGGGCACCGAGGTGGCATCGACGATAGCTGGACCGAGCAAGGTTGATGCATCAGTACAGTTCTGAAGATGGAGCGGTGGCAGTTGGCGGCGGCGGCCTCTGACGGCACGCCGGACCAGTGTGTGCTCCAGACCCGGCAAGTGGCTAGGTTGGGGTCTCAGGTTTTAGATGTTAGGCTTGGCTGCGATGTCTGTTTGGTATTAGGCCCAGACTATCTGCGCCCCTTCATCAACTGGATAGGTGTAGCGACAATTTGTTGCTTAGTCGACGTCTTTAGTCTTACTGTTGTATGACTTTGTAAGGTCTTGTGAGAATAATTTATAAAGTGGCCGTATGCATCACCCAGATGCAGAGGCCGGGGGTCATCCTCCTTTTCTAAAAAAAATTAATTGCGTGCTGACAAATGTTCTATTGGCACCTCCACTCATTCATATAGAATACAGGTGTCTGTGGACTGTGGTTTCAATATGATCAATTGTTTTAACAAAATGTTATGCGATTTTGTTCTGGATTCCCAACTTGTTTGATAGACTATTCACGCGCGAACGCGCACACACACTTGTCCGTTAGATTTTTCTTGGGTTAATTATCCTTTTGCCCTCAGTGGTGTTCATGTGCTCAGTTTTGCCCTCAGATGCGAATTGTCCTCAGTTTTGCCCCTAGTCCAAGCACAGCAACTACGACGAGGCCAAACGGCCATATTTGAGTCCATTCCGTCCGCCGGCGTTAGTAGTTGTGAGTCCGGAGCTTACACGTGGGACCGCGTGGACGTGGGTCCGGAGCTGACATGTAGGCCCCTGCAACTAAATCCCCAAATCATTCTAGCTCACACCCATCCGCCCGGCCGGCTGTCCTGCGCCGCCGCCGCCGCCGTCGCCGCCTGCGCCGCGGCCAGCACCTGCCCCGCCACCAGTTGCACGGCCTGCTCCGCCGCTACCTCCCTGCGCCTACGCTCCACGGCTCATTGTGACGCCCACCACCTTGCTGCGACGCCACGGGTGGGGCGCCCGCCACCTGCTCGATTCGCGGCGCGGCCTCCTTCCGTGCGCCCGGCCGGAGCGCTCAAAGGTGGGGGGCTGCTGGAGCTATTTGAACTAGGAGGAAGAACCCTAGGGCGAAATGGTGAGCAGCGGCGACCCCGGAGTATTTGGCGAGGCAGGCATCGGGCCGGAGATCCGCCGCGTCCACGACTGGGTTCCCGAGGGGTAAGTCTCGCCTCTTGTTTAGATTGAGCTTAGTTGTGCATTTGAACACTCGATTCGAGTAGGTTTGCCCAATTAGTGTGCTGATTGCGTCTCTGTTTTTCGCCGGTTAGGATGGAGTTGCGGTTTGCTTTCATGGTGCACATTAGAAGGGACCGGTACATGTTCGATGCAAAGGATAAGAAGAAATACCAAGGAGGTTTTGATTATCGGTTGCCAGTGGCTAGTAATTGGAGTTTCAGACAATTTGGGGAGGTAATTTGTAGCCAATATCCTTGGGGTTTGCTTGATGAAGTGGTATACAAATACTATAATGGGGAAAAGAATTGGATGACAGTTAGTAATGATGAAGAGCTAGCTACCATGTTTGTTAGGCATAAAGAGAAAGATAATTTTCATGTGAGGCTGCAAGTTGATGTGCTTGAGCAGGCATTTGGACCTAGGATGGCGGGTGCAACATCTCGAGGAGAATCAAGTCGTCGTAATGGCATCTCTAGCCAGAACAGTTCAGTTGGTGCACGGCGACGTGGTGGCTCGACAAGTGTGGGCAACAGCAGTAGGGTCCCCCTTGAAGTGGAGCCTGATGGCTACAATTCTGGGGTTGATGAAGAGAAGTTATATTCTGATGTTATTCAAAATTTACGACGGGCACCTCGGGCTGAAAACCAAGATGAGGCTCACAATGCAGTCCGTGTGGATGATGACGCGATGGGTGAGGACGAAGACCTTGCAGCTATTGAATGGGACCCTTTGAACCCTCAAATGGAAGAAGGTACAGTTTTTGCATCCATGAATGAGTGTAGAAATGCACTTGTGACATACTGCATCAAGGTAGAACGTACTTTCAAAGTTGACAAGAGCGATCAAGTACGTTATAGAGTGCACTGTCCGACTGAGGGTTGTCCATGGAGGCTGCTTGCAGCTAAAATGCGGAATAGCACTAATGTTCAGGTCAAAGTGAATCCTTTTAAGCACACATGCCAGGAATCAACCCTTAGGAAGGATACAATCAGTAGAGCCAAGTCAAGATGGGTGGCAGAAGAAGTAAAAAAGTGGGTGAAAGAAAACCAGCAAGTGGGTCCAAAGGAATTGCAGAAGAACATCAAAGATAAGTTCAAGATAGATTTACCATACATGAGGTTGTTCAATGGTAAACAACATGCTATGGATTCTATTTATGGTAACTGGCAGGAAAGTTTTCAATTATTGTATTCATTCAAAGGTGAAGTGGAGAGGACAAGCCCAGGTAGTATTGTAGATATTGATCACCACACCGTGGAGTACACATTCAGGGGAGTGACAAAGACCAAGGAATGCTTTAGAAGGGTTTTTGTCTGCTTTGAGGCTTGTCGCCGGGGTTTTTTGGCAGGCTGCAGGCCTTATTTGGCTATTGATGCTACTTTTCTCACAGGAAGGTTTAAAGGACAGTTAGTAGCAGCTTGTGCAGTTGATGCACATAGTTTTGTATTTCCAGTTGCCTATGGTGTGCTGGAGACAGAGTCTGAGGAGAGCTGGACTTGGTTTTTGCATAATCTCCGCCGGGCTATTGCACATCCCAATGGGTTGGTCATTCATACAGATGCCTGCAAAGGTTTAGAAGTGGACGTGGACAATGTGTTCCCTGGAGTAGAGCATAGGGAATGCATGCATCACCTTGCTGCAAATTTCATGAAGAAATTCAAAGGAAAGGTGTATACCGACAATTTATGGCCAGCATCTTTGACATGCAGTGTGAAGAAGCACAACTACCACTTGAGGCAGTTATACATGAATTCCAAAGTAAAAGAATACTTGGAAACACACCACTCCAAGTTATGGGCCAGAAGCCAATTCAGTGAAGTGAGCAAAGTTGACTATGTGCACAATAATCTAGCAGAGTCTTTCAACTCAACGATCCGGAAACTAAAGGGTCATTATGTGGTGGATTTGCTTGACAGGATAAGGATGGAATACATGCAGAAATTTCATTATCGTGCAGGAATAGCCGAGGCAAAATTCATGGGCCACATTATCATCCCTGCCGTGATGAATGAACTGAAGCAGTAGACAATAGGCTTGGAAATGAACATGACACTTTGCTCGGGTACCACAGCAGAGATATCATATTTGGATAAAGAGAAGAGGGAATGGAGATATCCAGTGGATTTAGAAGCTAGAACTTGCAGTTGTAGGCAATGACAGATAACTGGGTTGCCATGCATTCATGCCTTGTTTTTCATCACTTCTCTTCCAGGTCCAGCAGGGAACATACAGCAGTATGTGCATGATTACTACTCTGTTGCAAGGTTCAAAGCCACATATGCTTATGCCTTGCCTGCTATGGAGGGAAAACAACAATGGGACATGGTGGACCCTGGATTCAAGCTTTGCGCTCCAGTTCTGAAGAGAGCAGCAGGTAGACCAAGGAAGAGTCGAATAAGACCTTGCAGCGAAGGAGCTGGACTTGGAGCGAGGAAGCGTAAGTGCACAAGATGTGGTGGGTCTGGTCATTTCGGTAAGTATTGTGATAACACAGTAGATCCAGCGTTCGGAGAGAGTTTCGATGAAGGCTTCGATGAAAATGTTGGTCAGCAGCCGATTGCCTCAACAGATGATGAAAATGTTGGTCAACAGCCGGTTGCCTCAACAGATGATGAAAATAATGGTCAACAGCCGGTTGCATCAGATGAGGATTTTGACGAGGTTCCAAATGATGATGGTGAATAGCCGCATGATTTTGACGATGATCCAAAATATCCTTCAAATAATGATTCAAGTGAGGCTCCAAATGGTGATCCAAGTGAGGCTCTAAATGGTGATCATGGTGATCCAAGTGAGGCTCCAAATGATGATCCAAGTGAGGCTCCAAATGGTGACCAACCTTCTGTTGTTGTGAGTTCTACTAGGTATGTAAATCTTGCAAGGGTCAAATACTACTGTACATCTATCATTTGACACGATCTCATTACCGTTTATGTTTGGACCCTTTATGTTTTGCACAGCTCTATGGTAGGTTTGAAGAAGACGCGCAAGGTACCGACAACCAAGAGAAGAAGAGAAGAAACAATGAGCACAAGGTGCACGAGGAGCAAAGTGATGGCAAGAAGCTCAAGGAACAGACAGAAGCCCCAACGCTATCTATGAACAATTATGAAACATTATGAATAAGGAATGATGTTGTATTATGAAACATTTATCACTTGACATGTTGTATTTCTGTTGGATGATGTTGGAACTATGTTAGAAGTATGTTTGACATGATGTTTAAATATCTGTTGGATGATGTTTGAATGAGCACATGGTTTTTCCTTTTTTTGATTTTTTTGAATTTTGTTTTGCTCATTTAAATTCTGGTCAAACCTAACTTTGACCAAGATTTAAGCAAGTCTAAAACATCAAAATGAAAAACTAAGCCTGGATACTTCTTAGTCAATCCAAAATGAAGTTGTGGTGAGGTTTTTGAAATTTTCATGAAAAATGTGCTAAAAAGAGGGGTCCAAAGGTAGGGTAAACGGCCTCATTTCTAAGCAAGGTTTTTTTCGACCTTATCTAAATCAGCCAAATAACTTTCCTACACATATATTCTATATGTACAGACTATGTGCGCTGGTTTTTCCATTTTTTGATTTTTTTTAAATTTGTTTTGCTCATTTGAATTCTGGTCAAACTTAACTT
>NC_041393.1:727638700-727643092 GCF_002162155.2 Triticum dicoccoides | reverse complement strand
AATTTATTATGCTCATTTGAAATCTGGTCAAACTTAACTTTGACCAAGATTTAAACAAGTGTAAAACATCAAAATGAAAAACTAAGCCTGGATCCTTCTTAGTCACTCCAAAATGAAGCTGTGGTGAGTTTTTTGAAATTTTCATGTTAATTTCCCCAAAACACTTCTCTTCACTTCATACCAGAGAGTTTGAGATACTCGAGATATCATACAATACACATGAACTTATCATTTAAATGTATGTAAAGCTTGTTTATCAACTTAAATCGTTAGTATATGACATAAGAAGACTATGTGCGCAGGTTTTTCATTTTTCTGATTTTTATTTAATTTATTATGCTCATTTGAAATCTGGTCAAACATAGCTTTGACTGCTCCAAACCCCTCCCAAACCCCGCTAACCCTAGCGCTGAATAAGGACCGTTCATCTAACCCTAGTGGTGATCAAGGGCCGTCGATCTAACCCTTCTAGAAGAAATCTGCGGGGAGGAGGGGGGCGATCCGCGAGATGCAATCTGATTGGCTGGGAGATTGTTTTTTTAACAAATATCGGACGCGCTGGATGGACCGTTGGGCCGTCTCGTTGTCTGGGCCTGAGCTCGCAGTAAATAGCCCGTCTCAGCCTTTCCAGGCCTTGCATGCATGGAGGCGGCTACGTGGGTTTGCGCATGCGCGGGAGGCGGCGACGTGCATGCATGCAAGTGAGGCGAGCGAGGCGCGCTAGGCCAGCTAGGCGAGCTAGGCTAGCGAGGCGAGCTAGGTGGTTCAGGGCAGTGGTTCAGGGCAGCGGTTCACATGCACTGCCCGGTCAAAGATGCATCGTTTTCGTGCAAAAATTTAAGTGTGCAAAACGTAACGGATACACACACGCGTCCGGATTCACGCACGCACCGTTCTCATCCTTTCTTTCTTTCTCTCCCACCCACAGGCCTATAAATGGGGTGCCTCTCTTCCTCTCCCACCCACAAGCCAGATCCGATCCTCTCCAACTTCAAACACCCAAGCGACCAATCCCTCCCCAAGCGAGACCAAGTGAAGAAGATGCAGTTCAACGGGTCGACCTTCCGCCGTCCGCCTATGGTGCCGGAGCTGCGCTACCCACCGGGCGTGCTCGTGGAGAGGGAGCTCCGTGTGTGGGCTATTTCAAGGTGGAGGGGTTCCGTCGAACTCACCCGCGCCTTCCTCAGAGCCGGCTATGCCCACCTCCCACGGGGCTCGCCGAGGATGTTCACCCTCAACGAGGTTCGTGACCGCGGCGGCATCCTCCTACTGCTCACGGTCACCTTCACCAACCCATTTGACGCGCGCGAGCTCCTCGGCCAAGTCTTTTGGTGCGGCTGCGAGGCCATCTTCTTCACCATCTACAACATCTACACCAACTACGAGCGCATCTTCCCCGCTCCAGGCCAGATGCACTCCCTTCCCTACGACGACGAGGAGGAGGTGTGAAGATGAAGATGGTGTTGAAGGGGCGCGCGCGGCCAAGGTGGAAGAATGAGGTCAAGATGAAGATGTTCAAGCCCGGAGTCAAGCTCGTCATGTTTGGTTTTTTATTTTGTTGCTTTTCTATGTCATGTCGTGTCGTGTCATGTTTCGTCATGTGTCCATGAACTGTCCGTGAACTTATCTAAGTTATTGTAATGGTACGGTGTGTTCTATCTCATTATGTGTGTTAAAAAATGTCCGTGCCCAAACTTATCATTTCTTCCCTAAACAAGTCATGAAGTTCAAGAACTTGTGGTTTTCATTAATGAAAATCGTAGGGGGTGAGAAGCCCTCTGTTTCATTCAAACAAAAAGTCATGAACTAACATGTAAATTTATTCCCTTTAAATCCTAAACCAAGTGCCACTCTAACCCTAAACCAAGTGCCACTCTGACCAAAATCATGTGATAGTGCAACATACATTTTCAACCTTCCAACCCTCCAAAATTTAAGTGCAAAACAAAGGAAAACCAGTCTCACGCGTGTGCAAACATTCACGGTCTCACTATTTTTTTAAAAAAAATTCACAGTCTCACTATGTATACCTTCCTTCCCTACCTATGTCAAAGTCTTGCCATCTGTCCTAGCGGTTACCAGCGCAGCCCTAAACACCACATACCCACGCGGTCCTGGGTTCGAGTCCCCAGCCGCACCAATTTTTTGTGCATTTTCCACCCTTCATTTTTTTATACATATTATGTTTTCCTCAATGTAATGCCCTTAGAAAATGTTCATTTATTTTGGCACCTGGCGTAAACCTCTACCAGAGCTGAGGCACATTTTCCATGACATTTTGGTCTTTGATTTAAATCACGGTGTATTTGAATTGGATTAATTAACAGCTCCAAAAAATTTCTAACCTTAATTGTTTGGCTCCGGAATAATTCAATTAGCTTCCACAAAAAGTTTCAGCATTATGATTTACTGCCTAAATTAAATCAGAATAGAAAACAAAAAAATACGCAAGAAAACCACTGAATGGGCCTAATTGGATGCAGTTGGCCCATTAGTCTAGCCTGCACTTGGCTCTACGCTCTGAATTTGGCCCAAGAGCAACCTTTTTTTCGGACAGAAAGGCAGAGCAGAGAGCTGCATTTCATTGATCAAAAGTTTCTGAATTCCTAATTTCTTCTATTTTTTCCAACATATTTAAATCTTGGTCACTTCTTCTCTTTTTGTTTCAACATTTAAACAACTTTAACCAACATTTAAACTAGGTGAATTTCTCAAACAATTTCAAGATTACAAATTCCTTCATAATTCATGCCTTTCCATATACAACCAGTGCGATTACCATACCTACAAATGCCCAAAAGTATTTGCAAATGGGTATTGGTAGTGCTTGATCTTCAAGCTTCCTAACCTTCTTCTTCAACATCCTAAGCTCAATAGCTAGCTCTCTGTCAGTGCGTGCTTCACCATCCATCTCTTCTTCCGGAGCTCGTGGTGTGGCCACTGCCGTTCGTGGCAGCATGCGCAACCATTCTTCATGCTCTTCTTGCAGTTCATTCATCAGAGTCTTGGCCAGAGCATCGACCCAAAAAAAGAAGCATGTCACCTGCATGAACACTAAACAGATCAACCCATTGCTCAAACATCCCGACGACGAAAATGGTGCAATTGCCCCGATTCTTACCCCATTCTCGCTGCACACGTAGAACGGACGATTCTGGTTCCTCGGTGTCTGAGAAACCCTTCGATCAACGCCCGCCCGGCACCGCGGACAGACGAAGACAGGCATGTCCACACGCGCCTGGCTCTGCATCCGCGAGGTGGCGCGGGAGCTTGAGGAAGACATGGAGCTCGGAGCCGAAGGGGATCTCAACGCCGCCGCGCCCTCCACTGCTAGCTTCCCACCGCCGCGCCCCCCACAGCTAGCTTCCCGCCGCCGTGCTCTCTCTCTCGCCGTGGTCACCGCCGTGCTCTTTGTCGCCGTGGTCACCGCCGCTGTCGCCCGCTTATATAGCACACCCGCCAACGGCTCTCTGCTCAACGGCTCTTTGCTGGGTCCCACAAGCCACGCGTGCAACGGTCTGAATAAAATTGGCCGTTTCTGCCGCCTGGTCCCACCTGTAAGGGCCGAGTCAAAAGGTTGACCTGACGGAGACGGCAGAGTTCACGGAACGAGTCGGTGCGCATGGACTAGGGGCAAGACTGAGGACAATTCGTATCTGAGGGCAAAACTGAGCACATGGACACCACTGAGGGCAAAAGGATAATTAACCCATTTTTCTTCACTGTTCTCGTTGAGCTAGCTCTCGTGACGTGGACAGATGGTGCCAATATTATTTCATCGTGTGATACGGCTCTGTGTTATTCTGGCGTTTATGGTTTTCTGGCAAATTCGAACTCGGAAATTCGAATCTGTAGCTCCTTTGGTGAGATCCTTGCTTGCTCCCAAAGGTTCACCCTAGCTGAGCAAGTAGCTCCTTGAGACGTCGATGTGCCAATCGATTGTGAGGTTACATATGTTTCATTGCTCGGACTTTTGGGGACTTGATAATATTCCAGTGTTTTGTGCTTATCCAAATCTGGTGTATCTCACCCACTAACTCGTCTGCCTGAAAGTGATAGAGCAATGATCTACCGTCACCAACCTCTGATTTTGTCAGGAACCTGACCTTGGATAGTGCTAGTGACTTTAGTCCAACCTCGAATATCGGAGGAGGGTAGGAGCTCCTTATAAGGAAGAGTGCCACACTCCCTTCAGGCCGATCTTTTGGGATGTAGTGGGCTCTCCGCTTGCAGTGAAGTTGGGCCTAGGCTGCTAACAAGTGGTATTAGAGCTGGGCCCCACGCCACCCTATAGGGGGCTTCCCTAGGGGGGTGGGGTGTCAGGAACCTGACCTTGGGCGAGCTCCTTATAAGGGAGAGTGCCACACTCCCTTCAGGCCGGTCTTTCGGGAT
>NC_041393.1:727598725-727638460 GCF_002162155.2 Triticum dicoccoides | reverse complement strand
AACAAGTGGTATTAGAGCTGGGCCCCACGCCACCCTATGGGGGGCTTCCCTAGGGGGGTGGGGTGTCAGGAACCTGACCTTGGGCAGTGCTAGTGACTTTAGTCCCACCTCGGATATGGGAGGAGGCTAGGAGCTCCTTATAAGGGAGAGTGCTACACTCCCTTCAGGCCGGTCTTTTGGGATATAGTGGACTCTTTGCTTGTAGTGGAGTGTCCGATGCGCACCGCAAATGTCCGAACATATGCCGATGGACCGGGAGCTGGGCCTAGGCTGCTAACAGATTTTTCTGCACTCGTTTGTCTTTGTACTATATATGTTTTCATTCTACCTCTCTAGTCTACATGATAGATGCACCTCTGATTTTCTTACACATCATTGTCCTGTCATCGCCAGGAATTAGCCTGTTCTTCATCTTCTGGATGGTTCGAGATACTAGTAGCATCTCTGAAGCCACGCGTATGGTGTGCCGTGTGCGGAGGAAAATTGTACATGACGTAGATCTTGCACCCGGTGTCATCCAACGACTTGCTCATCATCACTTACGGTTACGGCCGGTAGAAGAAATTAAGTTGACCTGAGTTGAGGTACCTCTCCTCCTCTTGCAGTCGTACGTGTTGCACATGCTTTTGTCTAGCGGCCCGACAAGAAACCAGTCGGCCATGGAGGCATGGATGCAGCTGGCCGCAGAGCCCGTGATGGACGGCGTTATTAGCATTATCAATTCGCTGGGTGGGTCGTCGGAGACGCCGACGCCGACCGCGCCACGCAAGCCATGACGACGTACGGCCCGGGGTCTCTTCTCTCTCGGCGCCGCGTACACGTGGATGGCGGAGTGTGGAGGGGAGCGGCGGAGATGGACGTGGGCGTGGATGTCGCCGTGAAATGAATTGGAAAAGAATATGTATGAAAAGTGCTTGCTTGCATTATTGATGCTAATAATGATATGTGATATCCTGATAAAATATATGGCCTGATGAAGAGAAGACACCATCAGTAGTAGTGTTACTCGGTTGCCAGTGGATAAGCTATGCTTTGTAGCATCCCGAATTATGGCGACGGTTTTCCTTACATTTATTTTGAAGAATGAAAAGAAAGGCCATAGTAGTTGATTTTATGGTGAGGACAAGATCTGGATGCGAGTAGACAACAAGGAATTCACAAGCATGGAGGGCATCTAGAATTCAAATATTCTTGTTTTCTGTTACTGTTGAAACTTGAATTATTATTTTTCGAAAAGGAAGATCACCCTAGGCTTCTGCATCGTTACGATGCACACATCCATACATTTATTAAGGTTCGAGTATGAGGTTTATGTATTGAAGTACAAAAGATCAAATAAAAAGCCAGAACCTGCGAACATAGGAATACATGCCTACGCACTTAACCTACTATTGAATCGCCATCCGGAGACATTTGCTAATATCCATTTGGTGATCCGCATTACAGATGCCCTGAGTGGACAAGCACTAGACTACCCGAGTTGAATGCAAGAAAGCTTTGGCTTTTTCATACCAAGGAAATAAAGGTTTAATGATTTCTTTGCCAAGAGAATTGATGTGCCATGCAAAGCATGCGTGGTCACGGGAGTAGAGACCCATCTTAACTAGGCGATTGACAGGCAAGGATAGACTGCAGGCTATATCTTTTCTTTGAGCAATCGTCAAATAATCATTGGAAAAATAATTAAGGGCTATATACTCACATGCAAACTTCAATAGCCATACCACATATTTTTTTCTTGAATAGGTGCAGAGCGTAAAGTGGCGGACCTCTTAGAGCGTACACTAGGAGGCGCTTTCAAGGTCACTATGGGTAGAGGATGAGATGCTCAGCCCTCACATGACAAAGTCAGGTTACATGAATGATCAAACTAAGCCATACCAAATTTTGTCCATGCTGCATTTTGACAATGCCAACATTGCTTAGGAACAAAAGAGTACACCAAATCGTTCGAAGTGTTTGCATTATTCATATGTCATGATAAGATATTGGCAGAGGGAGCGGAACATGTATTGTTCAAAGTGTTGGCATTATTGACGTGTTCAGGCAATATGGAGGCACCATCAATACTCAGTAGCTAGTGGATAATCACTAAACCACCTCGAGTTGAAGGTAAGATGACTTTTGTTTCTTAATAAAGGAATAAAGGTTCAACCTTTCCTTGCCAACTGTTGATGTGCCATGCACATCATGAGTGCATGTAGAGACTCATCTTAACAAGTGATTAGCAGCAAGGTAGACTGTAGGATATATCTTTGTTTTCTTCAACTTATGTTGTTGAATCAAATAAACTCAGTTTATGAAACAATACAGTTGATGCCCTAAGGGTCACAACGATTAAGGGCTATATTGACGATTGCAACTTCAATGCTCTTACTCTTGTGAATGTTGCAGCATGGCAATACCAATGTAGTTTAAGAACAAAAGAGTACTAATTGAGCTGGCAGCCAAAATTTCAAAGCAAAGAATCCTTATAGTTAGCATAACCAAGCAAAGTTCTAACTCTTACATCATGGTTGGTGTGGTTTCTTTTACGTCCTTAATTCTCCCTTCGATCTTTTCGATGAGTGGTTTGGGCGGAATCTAACAAATTAAGAATAAAACATGCTCATGTATTTTATTATAAATATTTCTTCCCGTTGCGATATTTATTACTAAAAATAATTTTCTAGTGCTAAGTGACTTCATTTTTTGGCAAAAATATTTTTATTTAGTTTGGATATATTTATAATGTGTGTGCTCCCAGTCCCAAGTGTTGCTCAAGTCCTCAAGTTAGGAGAAGTTTGCCTAGCAAGATTTTAGGTAGTGGTGCACATCAACTCCACGAGTCACACTCTCTTTAATTGTTCTCGCTCCCGTCCCTCTAATCTGATTTGCTTATTGTCTGCTTAATAGAAACACCAAAATAGCAAGATGGAAAATCACATTCGCTATTCTTCTAGATCTTCGGAGACTTGGCAAGATATGATGATGTTGGGCAAGATTACTCTATTCGTACGGAGCATGATCTTGGCAAATGGATGATATTGAGTAGGAAAATTACGTTAAAAAACTTCAGCACAATCAAAACCTGATTGTAACTAGTTGGAGATGTTGTTCTATCATGAAAACATCAATGTATTTCGACCACACAATCTTTCATACTCTTCTTTTACGCATATAAAGTTTTTTAACTAAGAATTAAGTTTCTGGCGCATACACTATGATGAGCTATTCTCTGTTATTTATACTGAACTTTTCTACTCCACAATAAGAATTTCTCACTAAATTATATTTCTTGTTGACAAGATATTTTGATGTATTATATTAAAACTAGTTTATTTAAGTACAACTATCAAAATTAAGTATTTAAACATGCTCAAATATTTAACTATAAAACTTTCATAAATTTTGATATTTATTAGTATAAATATTTTTCTAGTGCAAAGTGACTTACAATTTTTTGGCCAATTTTTTTATTTAGTTTTGATATTTAATGAATTATCTTATTACAATAGTTTTCACCAAAGGTCTAAGCAATCAAATACTATCATCATACAACGTGAATAAATTTGCTCTAGTGCATTTGTATTTATCTTTAATTTTTCCAATGTGTTTTTAAACATCTATATATTTTAGCAGATTGCTTTACAGTTTATGAATCAAGTAACTTCGTAGATATTCTCTAGATCAATACTAACAAGTTTCTATGTGACTAAATAGATAAATCTAGAGATTACACAATGTCTAGATTGCATGAGTATTACAAATACAAACTTGAGTAAGTTGTAATATTGATCATTATTTTCTTACATGAATTTTTTTACAGAAATGGTGTGACCCTAAAACGTGTACCCATATCAAGATTATATTGACATGGCCTCTTTTAAATTTGCTTGAACCAACTCAGATTGATAAGATTTTAAGATTCACCGCACCTGCTAATTCAAAAATTGTATATCGTGCTAATATAGAAGCATGCTAGTATATTAGGGCTGACCATGGGCCTGCTGTTGGGGAACGTAGTATTTCAAAAAAATTCCAACGATCACGCAAGATCTATCTAAGAGAAGCATAGCAACGAGCGGGGAGAGTGTGTCCACGTACCCTCGTAGACCGAAAGCGAAAGCGTTTATCAATGTGGTTGATGTAGTCGTACGTCTTCACGATCTGACCGATCGTAGCATCGAACGTACGACACCTCCGTGTTCAGCACACGTTCAGCTCGATGACGTCCCTCGTACTCTTGATCCGGTTGAGGCTGAGGGAGAGTTCCGTCAGGACGACGATGTGGCCATGGTGATGATGACGTTACCGGCACAGTGCTTCGCCTAAGCACTACGACGATATGACTGAGGTGTGTTACTGTGGAGGGGGTCACCGCACACGGTTAAGAGAAACTTGTGTTGTGTCTTTGGGCTGCCCCCTGCCCCCGTAAATAAAGGAGGGGAGGAGGAGGCCGACCAACAAGGGGCGCGCCAGGGAGAGGGGAGTCCTACTAGGACTCCAGTCCTAGTAGGATTCGGCCCGACCCTTTTTTCCTTCTACTGAAGGGGGAAAAGGGGAAGGAGAGGGAGTAGGAGAAGGAAAGGGGGCTGGCGCCCCCTTCCCAAGTCCAATTCGGCCTCCTCCCTTGTGGGGGGCACACCAGCCCCTTGTGGGCTGGTTAGCCTCCCCCCTATGGCCCATAAGGCCCATATCTTTCCCCAGGGGGTTCCGATAACCCCTCCGGTACTCCGGTGTGTACCCGATGCACTCCGGAACCCTTCCGATGTCCGAATACTACCTTCCAATATATCAATCTTTACCTCTCAATCATTTCGAGCCTCCTTGTCGTGTCCGTGATCTCATCTGGGACTCCAAACAAACTTTGGTCATCAAATCACATAACTCATAATACAAATCGTCATCGAACGTTAAGCGTGCGGACCCTACGGGTTCGAGAACTATGTAGACATGACCGAGACACATCTCCGGTAAATAACCAATAGCGGAACATGGATGCTCATATTGGATCCTACATATTATACGAAGATCTTTATCGGTCAAACCACATAACAACATACTTTATTCCCTTTGTCATCGGTATGTTACTTGCCCGAGATTCGATCGTCAGTATCATCATACCTAGTTCAATCTCGTTACCGGCAAGTCTCTTTACTCGTTCCCTAATGCATCATCCCGTAACTAACTCACTAGTTACATTGCTTGCAAGGCTTATAGTGATGTGCATTACCGACACGGCCCAGAGATACCTCTCCGATACTCGGAGTGACAAATCCTAATCTTGATCTATGCCAACCCAACAAACACCTTTGGAGATACCTGTAGAGCATCTTTATAATCACCCAGTTACGTTGTGAAGTTTGATATCACACAAGGTGTTCCTCCGGTATTTGGGAGTTGCATAATCTCATAGTCAAAGGAATATGTATAAGTCATGAATAAAGCAATAGCAATAAAACGAAACGATCGTTATGCTAAGCTAACGATGGATCTTGTCCATCACATCATTCTCTAATGATGTGACCCCGTTATCAAATGACAACACATGTCTATGGTCAGGAAACTTAACCATCTTTGATTAACGAGCTAGTCTAGTAGAGGCATACTAGGGCCACTCTGTTTGTCTATGTATTCACGCATGTACTAAGTTTCCGGTTAATACAATTCTAGCATGAATAATAAACATTTATCATGATATAAGGAAATATAAATAACAACTTTATTATTGCCTCTAGGGCATATTTCCTTCAGTCTCCCACTTGCACTAGAGTCAATAATCTTGTTCACATCGCCATGTGATTTAACACCAATAGTTCACATCACCATGTGACTAATACCCAATGGGTTTTACTAGAGTCAATAATTTAGTTCACATCACTATGCGATTAACACCCAAAGAGTACTAAGGTGTGATCATGTTTTGCTTGTGAGAGAAGTTAAGTCAACGGGTCTGCACATTCAGATCCATATGTATTTTGCAAATTTCTATGTCTACAATGCCTTGCACGGAGCTACATTAGCTAATTTCTCCCACTTTCAATATGTATCCAGATTGAGATTTAGAGTCATCCGGATCAGTGTCAAAGCTTGCATCAACGTAACCCTTTACGAAGAACTTTTTGTCACCTCCATAACCGAGAAACATATCCTTATTCCACTAAGGATAATTTTGACCGATGTCCAGTGATCCACTCCTGGATCACTATTGTACCCTCTAGCCAAACTCATGGTGAGGTACACAATAGGTCTGCTACACAGCATAGCATACTTTATAGAACCTATGACTGAGGCATAGGGAATGACTTTTCATTCTCTTTCTATTTTCTATCATGGTTGGGTTTTGAGTCTTTACTCAACTTCACACCTTGCAACACAGGCAAGAACTCCTCCATTGACTGTTCCATTTTGAACTACTTCAAAAATCTTGTCAAGATATATACTCATTGAAAAATCTTATCACGCGTCTTGATCTATCTCTATAGATCTTGATGCCCAATATGCAAGCAACTTCACCGACGTCTTTCTTTGAAAAACTCCTTTCAAACACTCCTTTATGCTTTCCAGAAAATTCTACATCATTTCCGATCAACAATATGTCATTCACATATACTTATCAGAAAGGCTGTAGTGCTCCCTGATGACCCACAAGTGTAGGGGATCTATCGTAGTACTTTCGATAAGTAAGAGTGTCGAACCCAACGAGGAGCAGAAGGAAATGACAAGCGGTTTTCAGTAAGGTATTCTCTGCAAGCAGTGAAATTATCGGTAACAGATAGTTTTGTGATAAGGTAACTCGTAACGGGTAACAAGTAACAAAAGTAAATAAGGTGCAGCAAGGTGGCCCAATCCTTTTTGTAGCAAAGGACAAGTCTGGACAAGTTCTTATATAGAGAAAAGCGCTCCCGAGGACACATGGGAATTATCGTCAAGCTAGTTTTCATCACGCTCAGATGATTCACGGTCGTTACTTTGATAATTCGATATGTGGGTGGCCGGTGCTTGGGTACTGCCCTTTCTTGGAAAAATATCCACTTATGATTTAACCCTATTGCAAGCAATCCGCAACTACAAAAGAAGTATTAAGGTAAACCTAACCATAGCATGAAACATATGGATCCAAATCAGCCCCTTACGAAGCAACGCATAAACTAGGTTTTAAGCTTCTGTCACTCTAGCAACCCATCATCTACTTATTACTTCCTAGTGCCTTCCTCTAGGCCCAAACAATGGTGAAGTGTCATGTAGTCGACGTTCACATAACACCACTAGAGGAGAGACAACATACATCTCATCAAAATATCGAACGAATACCAAATTCACATGACTACTTACAGCAAGACTTCTCCCATGTCCTCAGGGACAAACGTAACTACTCACAAATCATATTCATATTCATAATCAGAGGGGTATTAATATTCATAAAGGATCTGAACATATGATCTTCCACCGAATAAACCAACTAGCATCAACTACAAGGAGTAATATCACTACTAGCAACACACATGTACCAATCTGAGGTTTTGGGACAAAGATTGAATACAAGAGATGAACTAGGGTTTGAGAGGAGATGGTGTTGGTGAAGATGTTGATGGAGATTGACCCCCTCCCACTGAGAGGATTGATGGTGATGACGATGGTGATGATTTCCCCCTCCCGGAGGGATGTTTCCCTGGCAGAACAGCTCCATCGGAGCCCTAGATTGGTTCCGCCAAGGTTCCGCCTCGTGGCGGCGGTGTTCCGTCCCGAAAGCTTGCTTATGATTTTTTTTCCAGGGTAAAAGCCTTCATATAGCAAAAGATGGTCACCGGAGGGCTGCCAGGGGGCCCATGAGGTAGGGGGCGCGCCCAGGGGGTAGGACGCGCCCCCCACCCTCGTGGCCAGGGTGTGGGCCCCCTCTGGTACTTCTTCCGCTCAGTATTTTTTATTAATTCCAAAAATGACTTTCGTGGAGTTTCAGGACTTTTGGAGTTATGCAGAATAGGTCTCTAATATTTGCTCCTTTTCCAGCCTAGAATTCCAGCTGCCGGCATTCTCCCTCTTCATGTAAACCTTGTAAAATAAGGGAGAATAGGTATAAGTATTGTGACATAACGTGTAATAACAGCCCATAATGCAATAAATATCGATATAAAAGCATGATGCAAAATGGACGTATCAACTCCCCCAAGCTTAGACCTCGCTTGTCCTCAGCGGAAGCCGAAATCGAAAAATATGCCCACATGTTTAGAGATAGAGGTGTCGATAAAATAAAATACGGACATGAGGGCATCATGCTCATTCTTATAACAACAACATATATATTGTCATATGATTTCTTATGCTAAAGTAACAATCTATTCACAATGTCAAGTATGAAGCAAAAACTTCATTGAAAACTAACAAACAATAATCTCAGTCATTGAAGCAACTGCAATTTACCATAACATCGGAAAGACTCAATATAAGAGCTTTTCAGCAAGTCCACATACTCAACTATCATTTAATCTTTCACAATTGCTAACACTCACGCAATACTTATGGGTATGAAGTTTTAATCGGACACCGAGAAAGATATGGGCTTATAGTGTTGCCTCCCAACCTTTTACCTCAAGGGTAATGTCAACAATAATAGTTCATGCTAACTTACATCTGATTGGATATATATATCAGGATCTTTCCAACACGAGGTGCTTGCCAAAGGATAAAATGTAAAAAGGAAAGGTGAAGATCACCATGACTCTTGCATAATGTAGAAGACAAAAGTGAAAGATAGGCCCTTCGCAAAGGGAAGCAGAGGTTGTCATGTGCTTTTATGGTTGGATGCACAAAATCTTAATGAAAAAGAACGTCACTTTATATTGCCACTTGTGATATGAACCTTTATTATGCAGTTCGTCGCTTTTATTGCTTCCATATCACAAGATCGTATAAAGCTTATTTTCTCCACACTAATAAGTCATACATTTTTGGAGAGCAATTTTTTTATTGCATGCAACATGACAACTTACTTGAAGGATCTTACTCAATCCATAGGTAGATATGGTGGACTCTCATGGCAAAACTGGGTTCTAAGGATATTTGGAAGCACAAGTAGTATTTCTACTTGGTGCAAAGAATTTGGCTAGCATGAGAGGGAAAGGCAAACTCAACATGTTGGAGGATCCATGACAATATACTTTATTCCGGATATAGGAAAACATAACCCATTACGTTGTCTTCCTTGTCCAACATCAACTCTTTAGCATGTCATATTTTAATGAGTGCTCACAATCATAAAAGATGTCCAAGATAGTATATTTATATGTGAAGACCTCTCTTTCTTTATTACTTCCTATTAATTGCAACGATGACCAAAACTTTGTTTGCCAACTCTCAACAACTTTTATTCATCATACTCTTAATATGTGAAGTCATTACTCTCCATAAGATCCACATGATCTCTTTATTTATTTTTTATTACTTCTTTTTCTTTTATTCCCTCAAGATCATAGAAAGATAATCAAGCCCTTGACTCAGCACTAATCTTTATTATATATAGTTCACGGACTCGATTACATAGAAGGATCCTAAGGCAAAACTCAAAACTAAACCATACCAAAACTTTATTCTACTAGATCAAGATATTACCAAAAGGATCAAACTAAGAAAAACGGTAAAGATAGGAGTGTGATGGTGATACGATACCGGGGCACCTCCCCCAAGCTTGGCAGTTGCCAAGGGGAGTGCCCATACCCATGGGTTTATGTGCCTTCGAAGTTGTTGATTTTTATGGCACCGGAACGATAGACCTCCTTGATAACGTAAGGACCTTTCCATTTAGAGAGAAGTTTTCCTGCAAAAAATCTTAAACGAGAGTTGTATAGCAAAACATAATCACCTACATTAAACTCACGCTTTTGTATCCTTTTGTCATGCCATCTTTAACTTTTTCTTTAAACAGTTTGGCATTCTCATAGGCTTGAGTTCTCCATTCATCAAGTGAGCTAATGTCAAATAACCTTGACTCACCGGCAAGTTTGAAATCATAATTGAGCTCTTTAATGGCCCAATATGCCTTATGTTCTAGTTCGATAGGTAAGTGACATGCTTTTCCATAAACTATTTTATATGGAGACATACCCATAGGATTTTTATATGCAGTTCTGTAAGCCCGTAATGCATCATCAAGTTTCTTGGACCAATTCTTTCTAGATCTATTTACAGTCTTTTGCAAAATTAATTTTAGCTCTCTATTACTCAATTCTAATTGACCACTAGACTGTGGGTCATATGGAGATGCAATTCTATGATTAACATTATACTTAGCAAGCATTTTACAAAAAGCACCATGAATAAAATGTGAACCACCATCAGTCATTAAATATCTAGGGACTCCAAACCTCGGAAAAATAACTTCTTTAAGCATCTTAATAGAGGTGTTATGATCAGCACTACTAGTTGGAATAGCTTCTACCCACTTAGTAACATAATCAACAGCAACCAAAATATGTGTATACCCATTAGAGGAAGGAAACGGTCCCATATAATCGAAGCCCCAGACATCAAATGGTTCAATAACAAGAGAATAATTCATAGGCATTTCTTGATGTCTACTAATATTACCAATCCTTTGACATTCATCACAAGACAAGACAAACTTACGGGCATCCTTGAAGAGAGTAGGCTAATAAAAACCGGATTGCAATACCTTATGTGTAGCTCTATCTCCAGCGTGGTGTCCTCCATAAGCCTCGGAGTGACACTTGCGTAGGATCTGTTCCTGTTCATGCTCAAGTACACAACGTCTAATAACACCATCTACTACTTCTTTATAAAGGTGTGGGTCATCCCAGAAGTAATGTCTTAAATCATCGAAAAACTTTTTCTTTTGCTGGTATGTGAAACTAGGTGGTATAAATTTAGCAACAATGTAATTAGCATAATCAGCATACCATGGAGCAGTACCAGAAGCATTTATGATAGCTAATTGTTTATTAGGAAAGCTATCATCAATAGGTAGTGGGTCATCAAGAACATTCTCTAACCTAGACAAGTTGTCTGCAACGTGGTTCTCAGCTCCCTTTCTATCAATAATATGATATTCAAATTCTTGTAGCAAGAGAACCCATCTAATAAGTCTAGGTTTAGCATATTTATTTTCCATAAGATATTTAATAGCAGCATGATCAGTGTGAACAGTTACTTTAGAGTCAACGATATAAGGTCTAAACTTATCACAAGCAAATACAGCTGCTAAAAATTGTTTTTCAGTAGTACCATAATTTCTCTGGGCACTGTCTAGAGTTTTACTAGCATATTGAATAAAATTTAGTTTCTTATCAACTCTTTGTCCTAGAACAGCACCTACAACATAATAACTAGCATCACACATAATTTCAAAGGGTAAATTCCAATCAGGTGGCTGAACAATAGGTGCAGAAAGCAAAGCTTTCTTAACTATTTCAAATGCTTCTACACAATCATCATCGAATACAAAAGGAATATCTTTTTGTAAGAGATTAGTGAGAGGCCTAGAAATTTTAGAGAAGTCTTTAATGAACCTCCTATAAAAACCGGCATGACCAAGGAAACTTCTTATACATTTAATGTCCTTGGGACACGGCATCTTTTCAATAACATCAACTTTAGCTTTATCAACTTCAATACCTCTTTCAGAAATTTTATGCCCCAAGATAATACCTTCATTAACCATAAAGTGGCACTTTTCCCAATTCAAGACAAGACTGGTATCTTCGCATCTCTGCAAAACTCGATCAAGGTTGCTCAAGCACTCGTCAAAAGAAGATCCATAAACAGAAAAATCATCCATGAAAACCTCAACAATCTCTTCACAAAAGTCAGAGAATATAGCCATCATGCATCTTTGAAAGGTAGCAGGTGCATTACATAAACCAAAAAGGCATATGTCTATAAGCAAAAGTACCGAAAGGGCAAGTAAAAGTGGCCTTTTCTTGATCCTCTGCTGACACAGGTTTTTGAGAGAAACCAGAGTAACCATCTAGAAAGCAAAAATGTGTATGTTTGGATAATCTTTCTAGCATTTGATCAATAAAAGGTAAAGGGTAATGATCCTTTTTAGTAGCTTTATTTAATTTGCGGAAGTCAATTACCATCCTATAACCTGTAACAATTCCTTGCGGGATCAATTCATCTTTATCATTAGGAACGACAGTAATACTTCCCTTCTTAGGGACACAATGGACATGACTTACCCACTGACTATCAGCAACGGGATAAATTATACCTGCCTCCAGGAGCTTTAGTATTTCCTTTCTTACCACTTCTTTCATCTTAGGATTTAACCGTCGTTGGTGATCAATAACTGGTTTGGCATCTTTCTCCAATTTTATTTTGTGTTGGCATAGAGTGGGACTAATGCCCTTAAGATCATCAAGAGTATATCCAATAGCAGCACGGTGCTTCTTCAGAGTTTTCAATAATTTCTCCTCTTCCTGCTCTGAAAGGTTAGCACTAATAATAACAGGATATATCTTCTTTTCATCAAGATAAGCATATTTAAGAGTATCAGGTAGTGGTTTAAGCTCAAACACGGGATCACCCTTGGGTGGTGGAGGATCCCCTAGGATTTCAACAGGTAAGTTGTGTTTCAAAATAGGTCCCTGTTTAAAGAATACTTCATCTATTTCCCTTCTCTCATTCATAAACATATCATTTTCATGGTCTAGCAAATATTGTTCTAAGGGATCATTAGGAGGCACGACAATAGAAGCAAGACCAATAATTTCATCCTTACTAGGCAATTCTTTATCATGGGGTTGTCTATGAACTTTAGCAAAATTAAACTCATGAGACATATCCCCTAAACCAATAGTAACAACATCTTTTTCGCAGTCTACCTTAGCATTAACAGTATTCAAAAAGGGTCTACCAAATATAATGGGACAAAAGTCATCTTGTGGGGAACCAAGAACAAGAAAATCAGCAGGATATTTAACTTACCCACACAAGACTTCAACATCTCTAACAATGCCAACTGGTGAAATAGTATCTCTATTAGCTAGCTTAATTGTAACATCAATTTCTTCTATCTTAGAAGGTGCAATATCATGCATAATTTCTTTGTATAAGGAATGAGGTATTGCACTAGCACTAGCACCCATATCGCATAAGCCGTGATAACAATGATCTCCTATTTTAACAGAAATAACAGGCATGCCTACAACAGCTCTATGTTTATTCTTAGTATCTGGTCTAGCAATCCTAGCAGCTTCATCACAGAATTAAATAACATGCACATTAATATTATCAGCCAAGAGATCTTTAACCATAGAAATACTAAGTTCAACATTAATTTGCTCAGGTGGTGTAGGTGTTTTAGTATTACTCTTAAGAACCACAGTTGAAGCTTTAGCATGATCCTTTATCCTAACAAGGAAAGGTGGTTTCTCAATATAGGTAGTAGGAACAATAGGATCATTATAAGTGATAGTCTTTTCTTCAACTTTAATAGGTGCAACTACTTTTACTTCAGTGAGAGGATTATATTTAAACCACTTCTCCTTAGGGAGGTCAACATGAGTAGCAAATGATTCACAGAAAGTAGCTACTATCTCAGAGTCAAGTCCATATTTAGTGCTAAATGCACGAAAAGCATCGGTATCCATAAAAGATTTAACACAATCAAACTTAGTTTCATACCTGACTCCTTACCTTCATAGAGATCCCAATCTTCAGAGTTGCGTTTAATTCTTTCCAATAAATCTCATCTGAATTCAATAGTCCTCATCATAAAAGAACTAGTACAAGAAGTATCGAGCATGGAGCGATTGTTGAGAGAAAGCCGAGCATAAAAGTTTTGAATAATCATTTCTCTTGAGAGCTTATGATTGGGGCATGAATATAACATTGACTTAAGCCTCCCCCAAGGTTGAGCGACGCTTTCTCCTTCGCGAGGCCAAAAATTATATATATATATATATATATATATATATATATATATATATATATATATATATATATATATATATAGGACAAATTTTCCCTACTACCGGGTGTAGTTACTCCCACTTTTTTTCATACGTTCTATGTAGTATCTATCATATCGGAGAGTATGTACGCGTAGTATGTAGTATATAAGAATGTTTAGGTAGTATATATACTACTTTTTTGGTAGTATGTATTATATTTTGTGCATACTTTATTTCACGTACAAATATGTACGTATTTCACAAATACAATAAAATTATGAGCTCCCTTGCCATTTTTCATATAAATCACTTGGGAGTATCTTAGATATAGTATATGAACATACTAAAAATAACAAAGTAGAGTATATATTACCACATGATAGTATATGAGAAATGGGTGTAGCTACACCCGGTAGTAGGATGCATTTTCCCTATATATATATAATTGCAATCACGATGAACAATATGCATAGGATAAAACTTCTGATGAAATTCCAATTTCAAACGTTTGTAGTTCCATGATCCCATATCATCACATAGCCTAAACCAAGTCAATGCCTCTCCCTTCAAAGATAAAGGGAAGACCTTCTTCTTGATAACATCCTCGGGCATACCTGCAAGCTTAAATAATCCACAAACTTCATCCACATATATTAGGTGCAAATCGGGATGCAATGTTCCATCTCTTGTAAAAGGATTAGCTAGCAGTTTCTCTATCAAACCTGAAGGGATTTCAAAGTAAACATTTTTAGTAGGTTTAGTAGGTTGAGGAGCAACTCTTTGCTCTACTGGTCGGGGTGAAGATACCCCGAACAAGCCCCTCAAAGGATTATGTTCCATAGTCAAGTGACAGTAAATTTCAGCACACTATATAAATTTTTCCTTACCAAGTTCCACTTACCACAGGCGCTTCACTCCCCAGCAACGGCGCCAGAAAAGAGTCTTGATGACCCACAAGTGTAGGGGATCTATCGTATAGTCCTTTCAAAAAGTAAGAGTGTCGAACCCAACGAGGAGCAGAAGGAAATGACAAGCGGTTTCAGCAAGGTATTCTTTGCAAGCACTGAAATTATCGGTAACAGATAGTTTTGTGATAAGGTAATTCGTAACGGGTAACAAGTAACAAAAGTAAATAAGGTGCAGCAAGGTGGCCCAATCCTTTTTGTAGCAAAGGACAAGCCTGGACAAGTTCTTATATAGAGAAAAGCGCTCCCGAGGACACATGAGAATTATCATCAAGCTAGTTTTCATCACGCTCAGATGATTCACGTTCGTTACTTTGATAATTTGATATGTGGGTGGACCGGTGCTTGGGTACTGCCATTTCTTGGACAAGCATCCCACTTATGATTAACCCCTATTGCAAGCAATCCGCAACTACAAAAGAAGTATTAAGGTAAACCTAACCATAGCATGAAACATATGGATCCAAATCAGACCCTTACGAAGCAACGCATAAACTAGGGTTTAAGATTTTGTCTCTCTAGCAACCCATCATCTACTTATTACTTCCCAATGCCTTCCTCTAGGCCCAAACAATGGTGAAGTGTCATGTAGTCGACGTTCACATAACACCACTAGAGGAGAGACAACATACATCTCATCAAAATATCGAACGAATACCAAATTCACATGACTACTTACAGCAAGACTTCTCCCATGTCCTCAGAAACAAACATAACTACTCACAAATCATATTCATTTTCATAATCAAAGGGGTATTAATATGCATAAAGGATCTGAACATATGATCTTCCACCGAATAAACCAACTGGCATCAACTACAAGGAGTAATCAACACTACTAGCAACACACCGATACCAATCTGAGGTTTTGGGACAAAGATTGAATACAAGAGATGAACTAGGGTTTGAGAAGAGATGGTGCTGGTGAAGATGTTGATGGAGATTGACCCCCTCCCGCTGAGAGGATCGATGGTGACGATTTCCCCCTCCCGGAGGGATGTTTCCCCGGCAGAACCGCTCCGCCGGAGCCCTAGATTGGTTTCGCCAAGGTTCCGCCTCGTGGCGGCGGTGTTTCGTCCCGAAATCTTGCTTATGATTTTTTTCCAGGATAAAAGCCTTCATATAGCAAAAGATGGTCACCGGAGGGCTGCCAGGGGGCCCACGAGGCAGGGGGCGCGCCCCCACCCTCGTGGCCAGGGTGTGGGCCCCCTCTGGTACTTCTTCCACTCAGTATTTTTTATTAATTCCAAAGATGACTTTCATGGAGTTTCAAGACTTTTGGAGGTGTGCAGAATAGGTCTCTAATATTTGCTCCATTTCCAGCCCAGAATTCCAGCTGCCGGCATTCTCCCTCTTCATGTAAACCTTATAAAATAAGAGAGAATAGGCATAAGTATTGTGACATAACGTGTAATAAAATCCCATAATGCAATAAATATCGATATAAAAGCATGATGCAAAATGGACGTATCACTCCAAGTTTCCTCACTTTCTTGTAAATACAGGCTTCACCGCAAGTTTGTATAAAACAATATGCTTTTGCTCAACTCATCAAAGCGTATATTCCAACTCTGAGATGCTTGTACTAGTCCATAGATGGATCGCTGGAGCTTGCACACTTTGTTAGCACCTTTAGTATTGAGAAAACCTTCTGGTTGCATCATATACAACTCTTCTTTAACAAATCCATTAAGGAATGCAGTTTTGACATCCATTTGCCAGATTTTATAAAATGCGACAATTACTAACATGATTTGGACAAACTTTAAGCATCGATACGAGTGAGAAAATCTCATCGTAGTCAACACCTTGAACTTGTCAAAAACCTTTTGAGACAATTCGAGCTTTGTAGATAGTAACACTACTATCAGTGTCCGTCTTCCTCTTGAAGATCCATTTAATCTCAATGGCTTGCCGATCATTGATCAAGTAAATCAAAGTCCATACTTTGTTCTCATACATGGCTCCCATCTCAGATTTCATGGCCTCAAGCCATTTCGACGAATTTGGGCTCATCATCGCTTCCTCATAGTTCATAGGTTCGTCATGGTATAGTAACATGACTTCCAGAAAGGATTACCATACCACTTTGTTGTGAACCATACTCTGGTTGACCTACGAGGTTCGGTATAACATGATCTGAAGTTTCATGATCATCATCATTAGCTTCCTCACTAATTGGTGTAGGAATCACTGGAACCGATTTCTGTGATGAACTATGATACGTCTCCGTCATATCTATAATTTTTGATTGTTCCATGACAATATTATTCAACTTTCATATACTTTTGGCAACTTTTTATACTATTTTTGGGACTAACATATTGATCCAGTGCCCGGTGCCAGTTCCTGTTTGTTGCATGTTTTATGTTTCACAGAAAACCCATATCAAACAGAGTCCAAACGGGATAAAACGGACGGAGAATATTTTTGGAATATTTATGATTTTCTGGAAGAAAAATCAACGCGAGACGGTGCCCGAGGGGGCCACGAGGTAGGGGGCGCGCCCCTGACCATCGTGGGCCCCTGACCCTCGTGGCCACCCCGTAAGGCGGTTGATGCTCTTCTTTTGCCGCAAGCAAGCTAATTTTCGGAGAAAAATCTGGGCGAAGGTTTCAACCCAATCGGAGTTACGGATCTCCAGATATAAAAGAAACGGTGAAAGGACAAAAACTAGGAACGCAGAAACAGAGAGAGATAGAGAGACAGATCCAATCTCAGAGGGGCTCTCACCCCTCCCATGCCATAGAGACCATGGACCAGAGGGGAAACCCTTCTCCCATCTAGGGAGAAGGTCAAGGAAGAAGAAGAAGAAGAAGAAGGGGGGCTCTCTCCCCCTTGCTTCCGGTGGCGCCGGAACGCCGCCGGGGGCCATCATCATCACTGCGATCTACACCAAC
This sequence comes from Triticum dicoccoides, assembly GCF_002162155.2. Lineage (NCBI taxonomy): Eukaryota > Viridiplantae > Streptophyta > Magnoliopsida > Poales > Poaceae > Triticum > Triticum dicoccoides. Next base: position 727,620,703 of record NC_041393.1, on the reverse strand, counting down.
ACCTCCATCATCTTCACCAACATCTCCATCGCCTTCCCTCATCTATATTCAGCGGTCCACTCTCCCGCAACCCGCTATACCCTCTACTTGAACAGGGTGCTTTATGCTTCATATTATTATCCAATGATGTGTTGCCATCCTATGATGTCTTAGTAGATTTTCGTTGTCCTACCGGTGATTGATGAATTGCTATGATTGGTTTAATTTGCTTGTAGTTATGTTGCTGTCCTATGGTGCTCTCCCATTTGTGCAAGCGTGAGGGATTCCGCTGTAGGGTGTTGCAATACGTTCATGATTCGCTTATAGTGGGTTGCTTGAGTAACCGAAGCATAAACCCGAGTAAGGGGGTTGTGGCGTTTGGGATAAAGGGGACTTGAAACTTTAATGCTATGGTTGGGCTTTACCTTAATGAACTTTAGTAGTTGCGGATGCTTGATAGAGTTCCAATCATAAGTGCATATGATCCAAGAAGAGAAAGTATGTTAGCTTATGCCTCTCCCACATAAAACTTGCTATCGGTCTAGTAAAGTAGTCAATTGCTTAGGGACAATTTCACAACTCCTACCACCACTTTTCCACAATCGCTATATTTACTTTATTGTTTCTTTATCTAAATAGCCCCTAGTTTTTATTTACGTACTCTTTATTATCTTGCAAACCTATCCAACAACACCTACAAAGTACTTCTAGTTTCTGTTGGGGAACGTAGCAGAAATTCAAAATTTTCCTACGTGTCACCAAGATCTATCTATGGAGAAACTAGCAACGAGGGAAGGAGAGTGCATCTACATACCCTTGTAGATCGTTAAGCGGAAGCGTTCAAGTGAACGGGGTTGAAGGAGTCGTACTCTTCGTGATCCAAATCACCGGAGATCCTAGTGCCGAACGGACAACACCTCCGCGTTCAACACACGTACAGCTCGATGACGTCTCCCATGCCTTGATCTAGCAAGGAGAGAGGGAGAGGTTGAGGAAGACTCCATCCAGCAGTAGCACAATGGCGTGGTGGTGATGGAGGGGCGTGGCTATCCTGCAGGGCTTCGCCAAGCACCACAGGAGAGGAGGAGGAGGAAGAAGAGATGCAGGGCTGCACCAATGAGAGATCTAATCACATGTATTGGGCAGCCCCTAGGCCTCATATATATAGGGGAAGGGAGGAGGGTGCGCCCCCTCTAGGGTTCCCACCCCTAGGGGGGCGGCAGCCCTAGATGGGAAAAGGGGGGGGGCAAGAGGGGAGAGAGGGGGGCGCCCCCTAGGGTGGGCCTTAGGGCCCATCTAAGCCTAGGGTTTCCCCTTCTCCACCTTTTGCTGCGCCTTGGGCCTTGTGGGAGGCGCACCAGCCCACTCAGGGGCTGGTCGCTCACCACCCTTGGCCCATGCAAGCCTCCGGAGCATGTGGCCCCACTTGGTGGACCCCCGGGACCCTCCCGGTGGTCCCGGTACGTTACCGATAAACCCCGAAACTTTTCCGGTGACCAAAACAGGACTTCCCATATATAAATCTTTACCTCCGGACCATTCCGGAACTCCTCGTGACGTCTGGGATCTCATCCGGTACTCCGAACAACATTCAGTAACCACATACAAGCTTCCTTTATAACCCTAGCGTCATCGAACCTTAAGTGTGTAGACCCTACGGGTTCGGGAGACATGCAGACATGACCGAGACGTTCTCCGGTCAATAACCAACAGCGGGATCTGGATACCCATGTTGGCTCCCACATGTTCCATGATGATCTCGTCGGATGAACCACGATGTCAAGGACTCAATCAATCCCGTATACAATTCCCTTTGTCTAGCGGTATTGTACTTGCCCGAGATTCGATCGTCGGTATCCGATACCTTGTTCAATCTCGTTACCGGCAAGTCTCTTTACTCGTTCCGTAACTCATCATCCCGTGATCAACTCCTTGATCACATTGTGCATATTATGATGATGTCCTACCGAGTGGGCCCAGAGATACCTCTCCGTTTACACGGAGTGACAAATCCCAGTCTCGATTCGTGCCAACCCAATAGACACTTTCGGAGATACCTGTAATGCACCTTTATAGCCACCCAGTTACGTTGTGACGTTTGGTACACCCAAAGCATTCCTACGGTATCCGGGAGTTGCACAATCTCATGGTCTAAGGAAAAGATACTTGACATTAGAAAAGCTTTAGCATACGAACTACGTTCTTTGTGCTAGGCTTAGGATTGGGTCTTGTCCATCACATCATTCTTCTAATGATGTGATCCCGTTATCAATGACATCCAATGTCCATGGTCAGGAAACTGTAACCATCTATTGATCAACGAGCTAGTCAACTAGAGGCTTACTAGGGACATGGTATTGTCTATGTACCCACACATGTATCTGAGTTTCCTATCAATACAATTATAGCATGGATAATAAACGATTATCATGAACAAGGAAATATAATAATAACTAATTTATTATTGCCTCTAGGGCATATTTCCAACAGTCTCCCACTTGCACTAGAGTCAATAATCTAGTTCACATTGTCATGTGATTCACGCTGATAGGTCACATCGCCATGTGACCAACATCCAAAGAGTTTACTAGTGTCTGTAAACTAGTTCACATAATCATGTGATTAAGACTCAATGAGTTCTGAGGTTTGATCATGTTTTGCTTGTGAGAGAGGTTTTAGTCAACGGGTCTGAACCTTTCAGATCCGTGTGTGCTTTGCAAATTTCTAGGTCATATTGTAAACGCTGCTTCCACGCTCCACTTGGAGCTATTCCAAATGGTTGCTCCACTATACGTATCCGATTTGCTATTTAGAGTCACTCGGATAGGTGTTAAAGCTTGCACCGACGTAACCCTTTACGCCGAACTCTTTATCACCTCCATAATCGAGAAACATGTCCTTATTTACTCCAAGGACAATTTTGACCGTTGTCCAATGATCCCCATTCCTGGATCATTCTTGTACCCCTTGACTGACTCATGGCAAGGCACACTTCCAGTGCGGTACACAGCATGGCATACTATAGAGCCTATGTCTGAAGCATAGGGAACGACCTTCGTCCTTTCTCTCTTTTCTGCCGTGGTCGAGCTTTAACTCTTAACTTCATACCTTACAACTCAGGCAAGAACTCCTTCTTTGACCGATCCATCTTGAACACCTTCAAGATCATGTCAAGGTATGTGCTCATTTGAAAGTACCATTAAGCGTTTTTGATCTATTCTTATAGATCTTGATGCTCAATGTTCAAGTAGCTTAATCCAGGTTTCCTATTGAAAAACATCTTTCAAATAACCCTATATGCTTTCCAGAAATTCTACATCATTTCTAATCATCAATATGTCAACAACATACACTCATCAGAAATTCTATAGTGCTCCCACTCACTTCTTTGGAAATACAAGTTTCTCATAAACTTGGTATAGACCCAAAATCTTTGATCATCTCATCAAAGCGTATATTCCAACTCCGAGATGCTTACTCCAGTCCTTAGAAGGATAGCTGGAGCTTCGCATACTTGTTAGCATCTTTCAGGATTGACAAAACCTTCTGGTTGTATCACATACAACCTTTCCTCAAGTATAACATCGAGGAAACAATGTTTTGACATCCTATCTGCAAGATTTCATCAATCATGCAGTAACTGCTAATCCAATTCCAACAGACTCTTAGCATCGCTACGAGTGAGAAAACCTCACCGTAATCAACTCCTTGAACTTGTCGGAAAACATCTTAACGACAAGTCGAGCTTTCTTAATGGTAATTCTTACCATCATTGTCTGTCTTCCTTTTAAAAATCCATCCGTACCCAATGGCCTTACGACCATCAAGTATTTCTTCCAAAGTCATGGATCCGTTCTCGGATTTTATGGCCTCGAGCCATTCGTCGGAATCCGGGCCCACCATCGCTTCTCCATAGCTCGTAGGTTCATTGTTGTCTAGCAACATGACCTCTAAGACAGGATTGCGTACCACTCTGAAGTACTACACATCCTTGTCACCCTACGAGGTACGTTAGTGACTTGATCCGAAACTTCATGATCACTATCATAAGCTTCTACTTCAATTGGTGTAGGTGCCATGGGAACAACTTCCTGTGCCCTGCTACACACTAGTTGAAGTGATGGTTCAATAACCTCATCAAGTCTCCACCATCCTCCCACTCAACTTTTCGAGACGAACTTTTCCTCGAGAAAGGACCCGTTTCTAGAAACAATTACTTTTGCTTCCGGATCTTGAGATAGGAGGTATACCCAACTGTTTTGGGTGTCCTATGAAGATGCATTTTATCCGCTTTGGGTTCGAGCTTATCAACCTGAAACTTTTTCACATAAGCGTCGCAGCCCCAAACCTTTAAGAAACGACAACTTAGGTTTCTCCAAACCATAGTTCAAACGGTGTCGTCTCAACGGAATTACGTGGTGCCCTATTAAAGTGAGTGCGGTTGTCTCTAATGCCTAACCCATGAACGATAGTGGTAATTCGACAATAGACATCATGGTACGCACCATATCCAATAGGGTGCAACTATGATGTTCGGACACACCATCACACTATGGTGTTCCAGGCGGTATTAATTGTGAAACAATTTCCACGGTGTCTTAATTGCGTGCCAAAGCTCGTAACTCAGATACTCATCTCTATGATCATATCATAGACATTTTATCCTCTTGTCACAATGATCTTTAACTTCACTCTGAAATTACTTGAACCATTCAATAATTCAGACTTTGTGTTTCATCAAGTAAATATACTCAACATCTACTTGAATCATCTGTGAAGTCAGAACATAACGATATTCACTGCATGCCTCAGCACTCATTGGACTGCACACATCAAAATGTGTTACTTCCAACAGGTTGCTACCTTGTTCCATCTTACTGAAACCGAGGCTTTTTAGTCATCTTGCCCATGTGGTATGATTTGCATATCTCAAGTGATTCAAAATCAAGTGAGTCCAAACGGTCCATCTGCATGGAGTTTCTTCATGCGTATACACCAATAGACATGGTTCGCATGTCTCAAACTTTTCAAAAACGAGTGAGCCCAAAGATCCGTCAACATGGAACTTCTTCATGCGTTTTATACCAATATGACTCATATGGCAGTGCCACAAGTAAGTGGTACTATCATTACTATCTTATATCTTTTGGCATGAAAATGTGTATCACTACGATCGAGATTCAATAAACCATTCCTTTAGGTGCAAGACCATTGAAGGTATTATTCAAATAAACAGAGTAACCATTATTCTCCTTAAATGAATAACCGTATTGCGATAGACATAATCCAATCATGTCTATGCTCAACGCAAACACCAAATGACAATTATTCAGGTTTAATTCTAATCTTGATGGTAGAGGGAGCATGCGATGTTTGATCACATCAAACTTGGAAACACTTCCAACACATATCGTCAGCTCACCTTTAGCTAGTCTCCGTTTATTCTGTAGCTCTTTTATTTCGAGTTACTAACACTTAGCAACCGAACCGGTATCTAATACCCTGGTGCTACTAGGAGTACTAGTAAAGTACACATTAACATAATATATATCCAATATATTTCTATTGACCTTGCCGGCCTTCTTATCTACCAAGTATCTAAGGTAATTCTGCTCCAGTGGTTGTTCCCCTTATTACAGCAGCACTTAGTCTCGGGTTTGGGTTCAACCTTGGGTTTCTTCACTGGAGCAGCAGCTGATTTGCCGTTTCATGAAGTATCCCTTCTTGCCCTTGCCCTTCTTGAAACTAGTGGTTTCACCAACCATCAACAATTGATGCTCCTTCTTGATTTTTACTTTCGTGATGTCAAACAACGCGAATACCTCAAGGATCATCATCTCTATCCTTGATATATTATAGTTCATCACGAAGCTCTAGCAGCTTGGTGGCAATGACTTTGGAGAAACATCACTATCTCATCTGGAAGATCAACTCCCACTCGATTCAAGTGATTGTTGTACTCAGACAATCTGAGCACAAGCTCAACGATTGAGCTTTTCTCCCTTAGTTTGTAGGCTAAGAAAATCGTCGGAGGTCTCATACCTCTTGACGTGGGCACGAGCCTGAAATCCTAATTTCAGCCCTCGAAACATCTCATATGTTCCGCGACATTTCGAAAACGTCTTTCGTGCCTCAACTCTAAACCGTTTAACTGAACTATCACGTAGTTATCAAGACGTGTATGTCCGATGTTCGCAACATCCACAAACGACGTTTGGGGTTCAGCACACTGAGCGGTGCATTAAGGACATAAGCTTTCTACTGTTCGCATAATCGCTACTTTCAACTTTCAACTATATTTTCTCTAGGAACATATCTAAACAGTGGAACTAAAGCGCGAGCTTACGACATAATTTGCAAAAGGTCTTTTGACTATGTTCAGGATAATTAAGTTCATCTTATGAACTCCCACTCAGATAGACATCCCTCTGGTCATCTAAGTGATTACATGATCCGAGTCAACTAGGCCGTGTCCGATCATCACGTGAGACGGACTAGTCATCATCGGTGAACATCTTCATGTTGATCGTATCTACTATATGACTCATGCTCGACCTTTCGGTCTCTGTGTTCCGAGGCCATGTCTGTACATGCTAGGCTCGTCAAGTTAACCCTAAGTGTTTCGCGTGTGTAAATCTGTCTTACACCCGTTGTATGTGAACGTAAGAATCCATCACACCCGATCATCACGTGGTGCTTAGAAGCGACGAACTTTAGCAACGGTGCACAGTTAGGGGAGAACACTTCTTGAAATTCTTTTAAGGGATCATCTTATTTACTACTGTCGTTCTAAGTAAACAAGATGCATAAACATGATAAACATCACATGCAATCAAATAGTGACATGATATGGCCAATATCATTTTGCTCCTTTTGATCTCCATCTTCGGGGCTCCATGATCATCATCGTCACCGGCATGACACCATGATCTCCATCATCATGATCTCCATCATCGTGTCTCCATGAAGTTGTCTCGCCAACTTATTACTTCTACTACTATGGCTACCGGTTAGCAATAAAGTAAAGTAATTACATGGCGTTGTTTAATGACACGCAGGTCATACAATAAATAAAGACAACTCCTATGGCTCCTGCCGGTTGTCATACTCATCGACATGCAAGTCGTGAATCCTATTACAAGAACATGATCAATCTCATACATCACATATTATTCATCACATTCTTCTTGGCCATATCACATCACATAGCAAACCCTGCAAAAACAAGTTAGACGTCCTCTAATTGTTGTTTGCATGTTTTACGTGGCTGCTATGGGTTTCTAGCAAGAACGTTTCTTACCTACGCAAAACCACAACGTGATATGCCAATTGCTATTTACCCTTCATAAGGACCCTTTTCATCGAATCCGTTCTGACTAAAGTGGGAGAGACTGGCACCCGCTAGCCACCTTATGCACCAAGTGCATGTCAGTCGATGGAACCTGTCTCACGTAAGAGTACGTGTAAGGTCGGTCCGGGCCGCTTCATCCCACAATACCGTCGAAACAAGATTGGACCAGTAACGGTAAGCATATTGAACAACATCAACGCCCACAACTACTTTGTGTTCTATTCGTGCAAAGAATCTACGCAATAGACCTAGCTCTGATACCACTGTTGGGGAACATAGCAGAAATTCAAAATTTTCCTACGTGTCACCAAGATCTATCTATGGAGAAACTAGCAACGAGGGAAGGAGAGTGCATCTACATACCCTTGTAGATCGTTAAGCGGAAGCGTTCAAGTGAACGGGGTTGAAGGAGTCGTACTCTTCATGATCCAAATCACCGGAGATCCTAGTGCCGAACAGACGGCACCTCCGCGTTCAACACACGTACAGCTCGGTGACGTCTCCCACGCCTTGATCCAGCAAGGAGAGAGGGAGAGGTTGAGGAAGACTCCATCCAGCAGCAGCACAACGGCGTGGTGGTGATGGAGGAGCGTGGCTATCCTGCAGGGCTTCGCCAAGCACAACAGGAGAGGAGGAGGAGGAAGAAGAGATGCAGGGCTGCACCAACGAGAGATCTAATCACGTGTATTGGGCAGCCCCTAGGCCTCATATATATAGGGGAAGGGAGGAGGGTGCGCCCCCTCTAGGTTTCCCACCCCTAGGGGGGGCGGCAGCCCTAGATGGGAAAAGGGGGAGGCGGCCAAGAGGGGAGAGAGGGGGGCGCCCCCTAGGGTGGGCCTTAGGGCCCATCTAAGCCTAGGGTTTCCCCTTCTCCACCTTTTGTTGCGCCTTGGGCCTTGTGGGAGGTGCACCAGCCCACTCAAGGGCTGGTCCCTCACCACCCTTGGCCCATGCAAGCCTCCGGAGTATGTGGCCCCACTTGGTGGACCCCCGGGACCCTCCCGGTGGTCCCGGTATGTTACTGATAAACCCCGAAACTTTTCTGGTGACCAAAACAGGACTTCCCATATATAAATCTTTACCTCCGGACCATTCCGGAACTCCTCGTGACGTCCGGGATCTCATCCGGGACTCCGAACAACATTCGGTAACCACATACAAGCTTCCTTTATAACCCTAGCATCATCGAACCTTAAGTGTGTAGACCCTACGGGTTCGGGAGACATGCAGACATGACCGAGACGTTCTCCGGTCAATAACCAACAGCGGGATCTGGATACCCATGTTGGCTCCCACATGTTCCACGATGATCTCATCGGATGAATCACGATGTCAAGGACTCAATCAATCCCGTATACAATTCCCTTTGTCTAGCGGTATTGTACTTGCCCGAGATTCGATCGTCGGTATCCGATACCTTGTTCAATCTCGTTACCGGCAAGTCTCTTTACTCATTCCGTAACACATCATCCCGTGATCAACTCCTTGATCACATTGTGCACATTATGATGATGTCCTACCGAGTGGGCCCAGAGATACCTCTCCGTTTACACGGAGTGACAAATCCCAGTCTCGATTCGTGCCAACCCAATAGACACTTTCGGAGACACCTGTAATGCACCTTTATAGCCACCCAGTTACGTTGTGACGTTTGGTACACCCAAAGCATTCCTACGGTATCCGGGAGTTGCACAATCTCATGGTCTAAGGAAAAGATACTTGACATTAGAAAAGCTTTAGCATACGAACTACGGTCTTTGTGCTAGGCTTAGGATTGGGTCTTTTTCATCACATCATTCTTCTAATGATGTGATCCCGTTATCAATGACATCCAATGTCCATGGTCAGGAAACTGTAACCATCTATTGATCAACGAGCTAGTCAACTAGAGGCTTACTAGGGACATGGTGTTGTCTATGTACCCACACATGTATCTGAGTTTCCTATCAATACAATTATAGCATGGATAATAAACGATTATCATGAACAAGGAAATATAATAATAACTAATTTATTATTGCCTCTAGGGCATATTTCCAATAGTTTCATACTTGTTCTAGGTAAAGCGAACGTCAAGCGTGCGTAGAGTTGTATCGGTGGTCGATAGAACTTGAGGGAATATTTGTTCTACCTTTAGCTCCTGTTGGGTTCGACACTCTTAGTTATCGAAAGAGGCTACAATTGATCCCCTACACTTGTGGGTTATCAAGACCTGTTTCTGGCGCCGTTGCCGGGGAGTCATAGTGTGGGGTGAATATTCTCGTGTGTGCTTGTTTGCTTTATCACTAAGTAATTTTTATTTGCTGTTCTAAGTTGTTTTCTATCTTTAGTTATGGGTAGGAAACGCAAAATACCAAAAAAATTAGTTGTACCTACTACACCAATGGTTGAGGAACCACTCAAAATCTATCACACTCCTGAAGCTTTTTACTTAGATCATCTTCGATCCCTATGTGCTCGTGCTGAAACCCCAACTAGCTTAGTTGAGGGCAACTCTTTAGATGAGCATGCTTGTTATGTGCGACACCGTATATCTGAAAAGGGGAAACTTTTACTGGATCAAATTCATCGTTTGCAATGCTATGCTTGGAATTTATGTGAAATATATGATGTTACTTGTAGTTCTGAAAACCCTAAGAAACACCTTCCCAACCAATTGTATCTTCATATGCTAAGGGTGTTTATAATTAATATGATGTTCAATAGATTGAAGAATTCGTTGCTTTTAAGGGTGCTTATGAAATTGCTTCTTTGATTGAAATGTATGATGCTACTCTTTACAAATCTGAAAAAATTTCCATACTTAAATATTGTTATGATAATTATGCTTCTAATGCCCATGTTAAACCATATATTGAGAACTCCTCCGCTGTCCAAGAAGAGACTAATATTTTGCAGGAGTTTATGGAAGAACAAATGATGAAACTGTGAGCTCATTGGATGAAAAAGATGATGAGGAGAGCGAAGAACAAAAGGAGGAAGAGCGGATTAGCTACCCGTACCCACCTTCTAATGAGAGTAACTCTTCAACTCATACATTGTTTAATTCCCCTTCATGCTTACCGAAGGATGATTGCTATGATGATTGTGATGATCCCGTTGATTCGTTTGAAATATCCCTTTTTGATGATGTTTGCTATGCTTGTGGCCAAGATGCCAATATGAATTATGCTTATGGAGATGAACTTGCTATAGTTCCTTATGTTAAACATGAAATTGTTTCTATTGCACCCACGTATGATAATCATATTATCTTTTTGAATTCTCCCGATTACACTATATCGGAGAAGTTTGTGCTTATTAAGGATTATATAGATGGGTTCTGTTTTACTACTACACATGATGATTTTGATAGATATAATATGCATGTGCTTGCTGCTCCTACTTGCAATTATTATGAGAGAGGAACTATATCTCCACCTCTCTATGTTTCCAATATGATAAAATTGCAAGAAACTACTTATACTATGCATTGGCCTTTACTATGTGTGCATGAATTGTTCTTTTATGACATGCCGGTGAATAGAAAGAGAGTTAGACTTCGTCATTTCTTTATATATGTTACTTTGTGCTCACTACTAAATTACAAATCATTGTTAATTAAAATTGGCTTTGATATACCTTGGGATCCGGGTGGATCCATTACTAGAGCACTATATGCCTAGCTTAATGGCTTTAAAGAAAGCGCTGCCAGGGAGACAACCGGGAAGTTTTAGAGAGTCATTTATTTTTGTTGAGTGCTTTTATATAGTCTAAAAACAAAATAAATAAAGAGGGGAACCAAAAACTTTTCAAAAAGGAAAGTGAAAGTGAGAGAGACAAGCATTATTGAAGTGGAGGAGCTCCTTGAACTTTGTTCATGCTCACGGAAACTTTGTGAATCTTAATTACAGAAACTTTTCATCAAAAATAATTATCCCCTTGTACAATTCCATTGTATTATAAAAATAATGTGCCAAGGTTTGCCTTTAGGATGTTTACAATGCTTGTTGGTTTGTACGGTGCAGGACAGAAACTTTGGCTGTAGTGCGTGATTTTACATGTTTTACTTGAACGTCAAACGGTTCTGATTATTTTTGCACTGTCTTCTTGTCCAAATTGTTTATTTTTCCTAATTGTGGTAGAATTTTTGGGGTACCATAAGTACCGTGAATGTTCAGATTGATACAGACTGTTCTGTTTTTGACAGATTCTGTTTTTGATGCATAGTTTGCTTGTTTTGATGAAACTATCAATTTCTTTCAGTGGATTAAGCCATGGAAAAGTTAGATTACAGTAGTATAATTCAAAAACAAAATATGAATTGGTTTGCAACAGTATTTAGAGTAGTGATTTGCTTTATTATACTAACGGATCTTACCGAGTTTTCTGTTGAAGTTTTGTGTGGATGAAGTGTTTGATCGAGGAGGTCTCGATATGAGGAAAAGGAGGAGAGGCAAGAGCTCAAGCTTGGGGATGCCCAAGGCACCCCAAGTAAATATTCAAGGAGACTCAAGCGTCTAAGCTTGGGGATGCCCCGGAAGGCATCCCCTCTTTCTTCAACAAGTATCGGTATGTTTTCGGATTCGTCTCGTTCATGCGATATGTGCAAGTCTTGGAGCGTCTTTTGCATTTACTTTTTACTTTTCTTTTATGCACCATGCCGGTATGAGATAGTCCTTGGTTTATTTATATAATGCTCATTGCACTTCACTTATATCTTTTGAGTATGGCTTTATAGAATGCTTCATGTGCTTCACTTATATCATTTGAAGTTTGGATTGTCTGTTTCTCTTCACATAGAAAACTGCCATTTGTAGAATGATCTTTTTCTTCACTTATATTGTTTGGAGCATGGGCATATCTTTTGTAGAAAGAATTAAACTCTCTTGCTTCACTTATATCAATTTAGAGAGATGACAGGAATTGGTCATTCACATGGTTAGTCATAAAATCCTACATAAACTTGTAGATCGCTGAATATGATATGTTTGATTCCTTGCAATAGTTCTGCAATATACAGGTATTAGACTAATGCTAGTGGGTGACTGTGGATTAGTAGAAATACTTGTGTTGAGGTTTGTGATTCCTGAAGCATGCACGTATGGTGAACCGTTATGTGATGAAGTTGGAGCATGATTTATTTTTTGATTGTTATCCTTTGTGTGGAGGTCGGGATCGCGCGATGGTTAACTCCTACCAACCCTTCACCTAGGAGCATACGTGTAGTGCTTTGTTTTGGTGGCTAATAAATTTTTGCAATAAGTATGTGAGTTCTTTATGACTAATGTTGAGTCCATGGATTATACGCACTCTCACCCTTCCATCATTGCTAGCCTCTTCGGTACCGTGCATTGCCTTTCTCACCTCGAGAGTTGGTGCAAACTTCGCCGGTGCATCCAAACCCCGTGATACGATACGCTCTATCACAAATAAGCCTGCTTATATCTTCCACAAAACAGCCACCATACCTACCTATCATGGCATTTCCATAGCCATTCCGAGATATATAGCCATGCAACTTCCATCATCATCATATACATGACTTGAGCATTCATTGTCATATTTCTTTGCATGATCGTAAGATAGCTAGCATGATGTTTTCATGGCTTGACCGTTTTTTGATGTCATTGCTACACTAGATCATTGCACATCCCGGTACACCGTCGGAGGCATTCATATAGAGTCATATATTTGTTCTAGTATCGAGTTGTAATATTGAGTTGTAAGTAAATAAAAGTGTGATGATCATCATTATTAGAGCATTGCCCCAGTGAGGAAAGGATGATGGAGACTATGATTCCCCCACGAGTCGAGATGAGACTCCGGACTTAAAAAAGGCCAAAGAAGCCCAAATAAAAAAGGGGGCCAAAGAAGCCCACCAAAAAAGAGAAAATAAAAAAATGAGAGAAAAAGAGAGAAGGGGCAATGCTACTATCCTTTTACCACACTTGTGCTTCAAAGTAGCACCATGTTATTCATAGAGAGAGTCTCATATATTGTCACTTTCATACACTAGTGGTAATTTTCATTATAGAACTTGGCTTGTCTATGCCGATGATGGGCTTCCTCAAACGCCCTAGGTCTTCATGAGCAAGCAAGTTGGATGCACACCCACCTAGTGCCCAGTTTGAGCTTTCATACACTTATAGCTCTTAGTGCATCCGGTACATGACAATCCCTACTCCTCACATTGACATCAATTGATGGGCATCTCCATGGTCCGTTGCTTAGCCGCATCGATGTGATACTTTCTCCTTTTTATCTTCTCCACATAACCTCCACCATCATATTCTATTCTACCCATAGTGCTATATCCATGGCTCACACTCATATATTGCGTAAGAGTTGAAAAAGTTTGAGAATACTAAAGTATGAAACAATTGCTTGGCTAAAACCGGGGTTGTGCATGATTTGAATATTTTGTGTGATGAAGATGGAGCATAGCCAGACTATATGATTTTGTAGGGATAACTTTCTTTGGCCATGTTGTTTTGAAAAGTCATGATTACTTTATTAGTACGCTCGAACTATTATCGTTTTTATGTCAAATGATAGACTATTGCTTTGAATCATTCGTGTCTTTTTATTCATGCCATGATTAGATCAAGATTATGCTAGGTAGCATTCCACATAAAAAATTATCTTTTTATCATTTACCTACTCGAGGACGAGCAGGAATTAAGCTTGGGGATGCTGATACGTCTCCATCGTATCTATAATTTTTGATTGTTCCATGCCAATATTATTCAACTTTCATATACTTTTGGCAACTTTTTATACTATTTTTGGGACTAACATATTTATCCAGTGCCCAGTGCCAGTTCCTATTTGTTGCATGTTTTATGTTTTGCAGAAAACCCATATCAAACGGAATCCAAACGGTATAAAAATGGACGAAGAATATTTTTGGAATATTTATGATTTTCTGGAAGAAAAATCAATGCGAGACGGTGCCCGAGGGGGCCATGAGGCAGGGGCGTGCCCCTGACCCTCGTGGGCACCCCGTAAGGCGGTTGATGCTCTTCTTTTGCCGAAAGAAAGCTAATTTTCGAACAAAAATCTGGGCAAAGGTTTCAACCCAATCGGAGTTACGGATCTCCGGATATAAAAGAAACGGTGAAAGGGCAGAATCTGGGAACGCAGAAACGGAGAGAGATAGAGAGACAGATCCATCGGAGGGGCTCTCGCCCCTCCCACGCCATGGAGACCATGGACCAGAGGGGAAACCCTTCTCCCATCTAGGGAGAAGGTCAAGGAAGAAGAAGAAGAAGGGGGCTCTCTCCCCTTGCTTCCGGTGGCGCCGGAACACCGCCGGGGGCCATCACCATCACCGCGATCTACACCAACACCTCCATCATCTTCACCAACATCTCCATCACCTCCCCCATCTATATTTAGCGGTCCACTCTCCCGCAACCCGCTGTACCCTCTACTTGAACATGGTGCTTTATGCTTCATATTATTATCCAATGATGTGTTGCCATCCTATGATGTCTGAGTAGATTTTCGTTGTCCTACCGGTGACTGATGAATTGCTATGATTGGTTTAATTTGCTTGTGGTTATGTTGCTGTCCTATGGTGCTCTCCGTGTCGTGCAAGCGTGAGGTATTCCCGCTGTAGGGTGTTGCAATACGTTCATGATTCGCTTATAGTGGGTTGCTTGAGTGACAGAAGCATAAACCCGAGTAAGGGGGTTGTGGCGTTTGGGATAAAGGGGACTTGATACTTTAATGCTATGGTTGGGTTTTACCTTAATGATCTTTAATAGTTGTGAGTGCTTGCTAGAGTTCCAATCATAAGTGCATATGATCCAAGAAGTGAAAGTATGTTAGCTTATGCCTCTCCCACATAAAACTTGCTATCGGTCTAGTAAAGTAGTCAATTGCTTACGGACAATTTCACAACTCCTACCACCACTTTTCCACACTCGCTGTATTTACTTTATTGTTACTTTATCTAAACAGCCCCTAGTTTTTATTTGCGTGCTCTTTATTATCTTGCAAACCTATCCAACAACACCTACAAAGTACTTCTAGTTTCATACTTGTTCTAGGTAAAGCGAACGTCAAGCGTGCGTAGAGTTGTATCGGTGGTCGATAGAACTTGAGGGAATATTTGTTCTACCTTTAGCTCCTCATTCGGTTTGACACTCTTACTTATCGAAAGAGGCTACAATTGATCCCCTATACTTGTGGGTTATCAAGAAACTACTTTCCAATTCGTGAGAAGGTACAACTACCTCATCAAGTTCTACTTTCCTCCCACTCACTTCTTTCGAGAGAAACTCCTTCACTAGAAAGGATCGATCCATTCTTAGCAACGAATATCTTGCTTTCGGATCTGTAATAGAAGGTGTACCCAACAGTTTCCTTTGGGGTATCCTATGAAGACACATTTCTCCGATTTGGGTTTGAGCTTATCAGATTGAAGCTTTTTCACATAAGCATCGTAGCACCAAACTTTAAGAAACGACAGCTTAGGTTTCTTGCTAAACCATAGTTCATATGGTGTCATCTCAACGGATTTAGATGGTGCCCTATTTAATGTGAATGCAGTTGTCTCTAATGCATAACCCCAAAACAATAGTGGTAAATCGCTATGAGACATCATAGATCGCACCATATTCATTAAAGTACAGTTATGATGTTCGGACAAACCATTACGCTGTGGTGTTCCAGGTGGCGTGAGTTTGTGAAACTATTCCACATTGTTTTTAATGAAGGCCAAACTCGTAACTCAAATATTCGTCTCCATGATTAGATCGTAGAAATTTTATTTTCTTGTTACGATGATTTTCCACTTCACTCTAAAATTCTTTGAACTTTTCAAATGTTTCAGACTTGTGTTTCATTAAGTAGATATACCCATATCTGCTCAAATCATCTGTGAAGGTCAGAAAATAATGATACCCGCCGCGAGCCTCAACACTCATCAGACCACATACATCGGTACGTATTATTTCCAATAAGTCAGTGGCTCGCTCCTATTGTTCCGGAGAACGAAGTCTTAGTCATCTTGCCCATGAGGCATGGTTCGCAAGCATCAAGTGATTCCAAAAGTCCATCAGCATGGAGTTTGTCATGAGCTTTACACCAATATGACCTAAACGGCAGTGCCAAATAAGTTGCACTATCATTATTAAATTTGCATCTTTTGGCATCAATATTATGAATATGTGTATCACTGCGATCGAGATTCAACCATTCACCTTGGGTGTATGACCACAGAAGGTTTTATTCATGTAAACAGAATAACAATTATTCTTTGACTTAAATGAATAACCGTATTGCAATAAACATGATCCAATCATATTATGCTCAACGCAAACACCAAATAACATTTATTTTAGGTTCAACACTAATCCCGAATGTAAAGGAAGTCTGCGATGGTGATCTTATCAACCTTGGAATCACTTCCAACACACATCGTCACCTCAGCCTTAACTAGTCTTTGTTCATTCCGTAACTCCTGTTTTGAGTTACTAATCATAGCAACTGAACCAACATTAAATACCCAGGGGCTACTATGAACACTTTTAAAGTACATATCAATAACCTGTATATCAAATATACCTTTGTTCACTTTGCCATCCTTCTTATCCGCCAAGTATTTGGGGCAGTTCCGCTTCCAGTGACCATTTCCTTTGCAGTAGAAGCACTCAGTTTCAGGCTTGGGTCTAGCTTTGGGCTTCTTCATGGGAGTGGCAACTTGCTTGTCATTCTTCTTGAAGTTCCCTTTCTTTCCCTTGCCCTTTTACTTGAAACTAGTGGTCTTGTCAACCATCAACACTAGATGATTTTCTTGATTTCTACCTTCGCCGATTTTAGCATCGCGAAGAGCTCTGGGAATTGTTTTCGTCATCCCTTTCATATTATAGTTCAGCACGAAGTTCCAGCAACCTGGTGATACTGACTAGAGAACTCTGTCAATCACTATCTTATCTGGAAGATTAACTCCCACTTGATTCAAGCGATTGTAGTACTCAGACATTCTGAGGACATGCTCACTGGTTGAGCTATTCTCCTCCATCTTGTAGGCAAAAATACTTGTCAGAGGTCTCATACCTCTCGACTCGGGCATGAGTCTGAAATACCAATTTCAACTCTTGGAACATCTCATATGCTCCATGGCATTTCAAAACATTTTGAAGTCCCGGTTCTAAGCCGTAAAGCATGGTGCACTAAACTATCAAGTAGTCATCATACCGAGCTTGTCAAACGTTTACATTTGCTCCTGCAATAGTTCTGTCACCTAGGGTGCATCAAGGACATAATTCTTTTGTGCAGCAATGAGGATAATCCTCAGATCACGGACCTAGTCCGCATCATTGCTACTATCAACTTTCAACTTAGTTTTCTCTAGGAACATATCATAAATAAAACGGGGAAGCTATACGTGAGCAATTGATCTAGAACATAGATATGCAAATACTATCAGGACTAAGTTCATGATAAATTTAAGTTCAATTAATCATATTACTTAAGAACTCCCACTTAGATAGACATCCCTCTAGTCATGTAAATGATCATGTGATCCATATCAACTAAACCACGTCCATTCATCACTTGAGATGGAGTAGCTTTCAATGGTGAACATCACTATGTTGATCGTATCTACTATATGATTCACGTTCGACCTTTCAGTCTCAGTGTTCTGAAGCCAGATCTGCATATGCTAGGCTCGTCAAGTTTAACCTGAGTATTCTGCATGTGCAAAACTGGCTTGCACCCGTTGTATGTGAATGTAGAGCTTATCACACCCGATCATCACGTGGTGTCTCAACACAAAGAACTGCCGCAACGGTGCATACTCAGGGAGAACACTTATACCTTGGAATTTTAGTAAGGGATCATCTCATAATGCTACCATCGTACTAAGCAAAATAAGATGCAAAAAAGATAAACATCACACGCAATCAAAATATGTGACATGATATGGCCATCATCATCTTGTGCCTTTGATCTCCATCTCCAAAGTACCGCCATGATCTCCATCGTCACCGGCATGACACCATGATCTCCATCATCTTAATCTTTATCAGCGTGTCGTCACAAGGTCGTCTCGCCAACAATTGCTTTTGCAACTATTGCTATCGCATAGCGATAAAGTAAAGCAATTATGGCGCTTGCATCTTATGCAATAATGAGACAACCATAAGGCTCCTGCCAGTTGCCGATAACTTCAACAAACATGCTCATCTCATACAACAATTTATATCATCATGTCTTGACCATATCACAACACAGCAAGCCCTGCGAAAACAAGTTAGACGTCCCCTACTCTGTTGTTGCAAGTTTTACGTGGCTGTTACGGGCTTCTAGCAAGAACCGTTCTTACCTACGCATCAAAACCACAATGATTTTTCGTCAAGTGTGCTGCTTTAACCTTCAACAAGGACCGGGCGTAGTCAAACTCGATTCAACTAAAGTTGGAGAAACTGACACCCGCTAGCCACCTGTGTGTGAAGCACGTCGGTAGAACCAGTCTCATGAACGTGGTCATGTAATGTTGGTCCGGGCCGCTTCATCCAACAATACCGCCGACTCAAAGTAAGCCGTTGCTGGTAAGCAGTATGACTATTATCGCCCACAACTCTTTGTGTTCTACTCGTGCATATAACATCTACGCATAGATCTGGCTCGGATGCCACTGTTGGGTAACGTAGTATTTCAAAAAAATTCCTACGATCACGCAAGATCTATCTAGGATAAGCATAGCAACGAGCGGGGATAGTGTGTCCACGTACCCTCGTAGACCGAAAGCGGAAGCGTTTATTAACGCGGTTGATGTAGTCGTACGTCTTCACGATCTGACCGATCCTAGCACCGAACTTACAGCACCTCCGTGTTCAGCACACGTTCAGCTCAATGACGTCCCTGGTACTCTTGATCCAGTTGAGGCCGAGGGAGAGTTCCGTCAGCACGACGGCGTGGCGATGATGATGATGAAGTTACCGGCGCAGGGCTTCGCCTAAGCACTACGACGATATGACCGAGGTGTGTTACTGTGGAGGGGTGCACCCCACACGGTTAAGAGAAACTTGTGTTGTGTCTTTGGGGTACCCCCCTACCCCCGTATATAAAGGAGGGGAGGAGGAGGCCGGCCAACAAGGGGCACGCCAGGGAGAGGGGAGTCCTACTAGGACTCCAGTCCTAGTAGGATTCGGCCCCTCCCTTTTTTCCTTCTACCGGAGGGGGAAAAGGGGAAGGAGAGGGAGCAAGAGAAGGAAAGGGGGGTGGCGCCCCCTTCCCAAGTCCAATTCGGCCTCCTCCCTTGTGTGGGGCGCACCAGCCCCTTGTGGGCTGGTTAGCCTCCCTCCTATGGCCCATAAGGCCCATATCTTTCCCCGGGGGTTCCGGTAACCCCTCCGGTACTCCGGTATGTACCCGATGCACTCCGGAACCCTTCCGGTGTCCGAATACTACCTTCCAATATATCAATCTTTACCTCTCGACCATTTCGAGACTCCTCGTCATGTCCATGATCTCATTCAGGACACAGAACAAACTTCGGTCATCAAATCACATAACTCATAATACAAATCGTCATCGAATGTTATGCGTGCGGACCCTACGGGTTCGAGAACTATGTAGACATGAGGAAGACACATCTCCGGTAAATAACCAATAGCGGAACCTGGATGCTCATATTGGCTCCTACATATTCTACGAAGATCTTTATCGGTCAAACCACATAACAACATACTTTATTCCCTTTGTCATCGGTATGTTACTTTCCCGAGATTCGATCGTCGGTATCATCATACCTAGTTGAATCTCGTTACCGGCAAGTCCCTTTACTCGTTTCGTAATGCATCATCCCGTAACTAACGCATTCGTCACATTGCTTGCAAGGCTTACAGTGATGTGCATTACCGACTCGTACTTCTTTGTTGTAGTGTTGTCCGGCCTCGTCGACGTCGCGAACGTAGCCATCGATCGATCCTCCGATCTCTGTTCTTGAGTGCTTGATCCAAAAGCAGAGTACTTCTTCGTTGCAGTGTTGTCCGGCCTCGTCGAGGTGAGCTGAGACGCTGTTGGATTTATAGGAGCTGAGGACGGAGGAGTCTGTGGTGTCACTCGTACTCCCAGCTTTGGAGCTTATCTCCACAAAGATGCGAAGAAGAAGAAGATTATGTGTGAGCTCCTGCTGAGTCAGCCGTGAGCCATCGGCATCTTGAACGTAGCTTTCGCGCCACCGATTGTGGTGCGAACTTCTCTTCCCCAACAAGGCCGAAAGGGACTCTTGCGCCGTCCAATCGCGAATAGGCGGAATCGGTGCGCGAGATGTCATTTAGCATCTGATATGAACGATAGTCCAGATGACCACATGGCATGGCATGACACGACATATAAAGTCTAGCTGTGGGTAGTACTATTTGTTTTCTTGGCGTGCTGACATGTTGAATTTGAATTTTGAAATCTCGGTGGCATCAGATGTGTCACCCTATTGTTCAATATTGCCAACTTGTTTTAGAAAAAGTTAGCATGAGACTTCGTGTTTGGATTCCCCCAACAGAATGATAGATTTTCGGTTATTGTTCTCACCGAGCTAGGTCTCGCGCCGCTGACAGATTGTGATTATATTCTTCTTTCATGGTGTGGACTTCTGGGGAACTTGTTATTCTAGCGTTCGAAGTTATGTGGAACATTCGGATTTTGAAGTTCGAATCTGTCTTTTCATACTGTAGGTCGACTTCTCTTGCAAGAATTCAAGAGTTTTTTCTTGTCACCCCACATGCATGGAGGCACGGTAGATTTTTCCTTGCGACGAATGATGGGCTAATCAATTGTGTGGTCACATACCAGATAAAATGATCCAAGATGACCAGAAGGTCCAGGGTGCAGGACAACTAGAAGGTCAAGGGCGCAGATGATGCCTGCCATCTCCGGCAACATGATGGTGCACCACAACCTAGGCAACCTCAAGGTTGGCGCGTCCGCCGGCAGCTCGCTGGATTGCAACACCAAGACGGCGACCGTAGATCTCTTTTATTCCATGTATTTTCTGTTTTGCATAATCTATCCATGTAAGCAGTCTTGTGTGTAAGCTATAAATAACGTGCTTCCAAACCAATTATTAGTACATCTACATGCTTTCTATAAAACATGAAAACAAAGAAAACAAACAAATAAAACTAAATCACATTTTATGGCAAGACTTACATTAACAACATGCATATCATTAAGTAGTACCAAACAATAAAACAAGAAGAAACCAATTTAAAAAGCACCATGCAAAAATTTATTGAATGTGTACAGAACGATGTGCCGCTATGCGGTCTTAATCACATAGAGTGATTGTCCTAAATTCAAATTAATCAAATAAAACAAAATTACAATCCAAGATTACTAACATGTAGCACATTTGGTCGTGGCACATGGACTGATGCGGCAATGTGTAGTTTTCATCTTGCAAGGTGTACCACTCATGTCGATAATAAATGTATACTTTTAAAATTGCTTATGTGCATGACTTGCCTTTTTGTGACTACAAACTTATGCTCATAAATGTATTATTAGGCCTAATTTTTCACACGAAATAACAAATAACATATAAAGACATATTGTATCTACATGGCGCTGCGTGCCGCCGCGCGGGTATGGCTAGTTCGTTCTATCTATTCTCAGGCCGTTAATTTACAGTCGGTAGCTAAGCCCCCCCC
>NC_041393.1:727592964-727598380 GCF_002162155.2 Triticum dicoccoides | reverse complement strand
CCCCTGCTCGGGCGACTCGGGTGGGATCGCAAACCCTAGCTGCCGGGTGCTCCCCGCCCTTCCATCCTCCCTCCGCCGCCGCCGAAGGACGCCGCCGGCCTATAGCCCGGGGGCTGACGGCGGTGGCGGGGGCCTTCCCTCTCTCCTGCGCCATGGGGGCGGTGGCGGGGGCCTTTCCTCTCTCCTGCGCCATGCGGGCGGTGCGGAGCCCCGCGGCATGGGTGGCACGGCCGATCTGACCTTGGTGGCGCGGCGGGCCTGCCTTCCGGCGGCGACTGCCTCGGCCTAGGGCAGCGATGGTGGCGTTTGTGGCGGCCAGCCCTGCGTCGGGCAACGGCCTTGGCGGCGTTTGGCGGCGGCGGCCGGGTCTGCGGCGTTAGACCATCTGACCTCGGATCAACGGTGGCGGCATGGAGGGCCTAGTGGTTGGGTCGGCACCATGCGTGGTGTGCCCTCCGGACATATCTGATCTGGCCCGTGCGGCCTGCTCGATGTGCGGCGGCTCAGATCGGCAGCGACCCGTGCACATGATGCTTGATGGAGGTTCTTCGAGCAGATCCGGGTGAAAATCTCGTGCTCGGCTTGATGCCAAGACCGGCGTTGGTGGCACCCTTTTGTGTCATTACATTCTTGAAGGCATCGCCGTGGAGAAGCTCCAGACCTCTATCCGCTACCTCCGGGGAAAACCCTAGATCAGTAGATCGGATGACGGCGGCACGTTGGTGTCGTTTCCTCCTTGGGGGAGTCATTCTTGGAAGCGTACATGGGATCGAGGGACCAGTGGGCGACTTTTTTGGTGGAGCGGCGCTTCATCATACGCATTGATGATGGCGGATCTCGGCGGAGTGGTGCAGTGGAGACTCGGCGCCCGTTGCGCGATGATGGACTCGCGCAAGAGGAGGCAGTTGTCTGGCGTCATGATGGCGTCGATGGCAGAGTGGTCTGACAAGGTAGAAGCCTCAATATTTTCTCTGAAGACGGACCTGTGGAAGATGGTGGCGACGATACATGTGAGTGCATCAGACCAGTTTATGCCCCAGACCCGGTATGTGGCTCGGCTGGGGCTTCTGGCTTTTGATGATAGGCTTAGGTGAGTGGTCCGGGTATTTGGCCCAGGTAGCACCCCTTCATCATATGGATAGGAGCAGTGGCATATGTTGCCAAGATGGTGGATTCAGGAAAATTGTTGTAATACTTTGTAAGGTTCTCAAAAATAATCAATAAAGTGGCCATATGCATCTCCCAGATGCAGAGGCCCGGGTCATCCTCCTTTTCTCTATCTCTACTACCTAAAAGAAACGCAATGTTCCGTTTCCCGTCTTACGCTCGTCCGACGCCAAATTTTCGCTCGTCGCTCCTCGATCGTCCGCACATGGGCCAAAGGCCAAAGCCCAGCCCGAGCGAGCCAGCCTACGCACAATCACACGCACTCCTTCCTCCTCACGGCCTCAAACGGGCGACGCTAGGGTTTCGCCCAGCCCCAGCCTCGGCCACCGCTCGACCTCGGCGACCGCCGCTAGACCTCCACGGCCGTGCCTTGACCTCCTTGGCGCCTCGGCCGCCACTCGACCTCCTTAGCTCCTCGGCCGCCGCTCGACCTCCACGGCCGCGCTTCACCAACACTTGCTTCCCCGTATCCCGCCCTTCATTGATATGGACTCGTGCTCCTCAGCCCTAATGGTGTTGTGCTACACGCGTGCTCCGCGGCCCCTCCTCCACGGTCTCGTACAGGAAGGACGAGGGTGTGTCCTGGTTACTGACGTGTGTGGGTGCGGGTGTGGGTAAGATTTTTCATTGATTTCTTCTCCGTTGGAAATTGTCCAGCCAGTATTGATTTCACGTTTCAATTTTTCTTGTTGTTTTCATTGAATGAATTACAGGAACACACACCTATCATATGCCCTAGCAGTGCAGGCCTGAACACATGTCATATGTTGGAGTAGATGCAAGTATATGAATGATGAATGGGTGCTGCCTTAAATCATCAGCACATTAGTGGTGCCCGATCGAAGTCAAATGCTCGCCCTGGACAACCTATTCGCCAAAGTGGTTACGCCGAGCTGTAGCTGCTGGGCACCCATCTAGCCGCTCTGCTGGGTGTGGCGTCACTCCTGTTCCCGGCAACAGGTACTTCTCTACTAGACAAATTAACTTAGATTCGGCTGCTGCAAGAGTTTCTATTGTTGATTTCGAATGTTCTTCTAAGGAGAAAGGTTAGTAAATTATGTTGTTTTCTACAATGCAAATTCAGTCGTCGGCTTTGCTATTGAGTGCCAAGGTGTAGATTCGAAACTGCGGGGTTCAACATAGAGGGCTTCACTACAATATTTTCGCCATGCGGTTGATGGATGTGAACGGTCTAAATAACACAGCCAATGAGCGGACGCTTCGTCGAATATTTTTGATCTATGCAACACTGGATCAATTACACATCCATCCACCCAACTTCAGTTTTGATATATTTGATGCATAATGCACAATGAATCTTACTTATGTTGAAAAACTTAGACATATAAGAATGTCTGCAAGCAAACCACGTACCACACATTTTAGAAGGTTTATTTTTCTACATTTCTATTTTTTTCTACATTTGTACTAGCTATGTATCAATAAGTATTTTTACATTTTTTTATTTGATGCCAAATTTTAAGGAACGTCAGTATGATGTATTTTTACAGTAATCATCATGTTGACTTGGTGATTGCCCGTTCGCAACATACCTTGGTATTGTTGAAGGGTTGGATGATTATAAACGGAAGGACAAAGTAGGATGATTTGAAGGTTAAAAAATTCAACAATGCTATTTGATGTGCATGAGGATCCTAAACAAAACACGATTAATGTGAACTCAATTGGATATTCATGTCTCCGGTGCAACGCACGGGCATGATCCAAAAGCAGAGTACTTCTTCGTTGCACTGTTGTTCGTCCTCGTCGAAGGAGAGCTGAGACGCCGGTGCACTTATAGGGGGTGAGGACGGAGGAGTATGTGGTGGCATTCTTACGCCCAGCTCTCGATCTTATCTCCACAAAGATGCGGAGAAGAAGAAGATTATGTGTGAGCTCCCACTAAGTCAGCCATGAGCGCGTGAGTTGCTTGTCCGCCTCTTGAACGTAGCTTTCGCGCCACCGATTGTGGTGCCAACTTCCCTTCCTCAACAAGGGGGAAAGGGACTTGTGCGCCGTCCGATCGCGAATCGGTGCGCTGGATGTCATGTAGCATCTGATATGATTGATAGTCCACTTACCACATGGCATGCCATGACATGACATATAAAGTTGAGTTGTGGGTGGTATAGATCAGAATGACAGGTCGAGCTGTGGATAGTACTATTTGTTTTCTTGGCGTGCTGACATATCGAATTTTAATTTTGAAATCCTGGTGCCGTCATATATATATATATATATATATATATATATATATATATATATATATATATATATATATATATAGGTGTCACCCTATGGTTCAATATTGCCAACTTGTATTAGAAATAATAGCATGAGACTTTGTGTTTTGATTCCCCCAACAAGAACGATAGATTTTCAGTTATTGTTCTCGCCGAGCTAGGTCTCGCGATACTGACATATTGGATAATATTCTTCTTTCAGGATGTGGACTTCCGGGGAACTTGTTATTCTACCGTTTGTATGGAACATTCGTAATTCGAAGCTCGAATCTCTCTGTTCATACTGTCAACTTGTTTTACAAGAATTGATGGGTTTTTACTTGTCTGCCCACATGCATGGAGCCATCGTAGATTTTTCCTTGCGACGATGATGGGCTAATCGATTGTGTGGTCACATATTTTTCCATCGTTTGGACTTCTGGAGACTTGTTATTCTTTAGTGTTTGTGGTTATCTGAATCCCGTGGACGTCGCCCACAAAATCGTCCGCCTGAAAATGATAGTTACGTACGGATCTGCACGCAATGATCTACTTCCGTGACCGACCGTTGGTTTTTCTGCACTCGTGTTTGTTCGTATCCGTTCATGTTCTACGCCTAGTCTAAATGATACAGTACCCCTGAACTTTCTGTACCGCATTTTTTATTCTTGTTCTAGATGGTTCGAGATGCTAGTATCTCGAGCTACACGTATCCTGGTCGGAGAAAAATATTGTACTACTATCTGAGTTCACGTATATGCCTCGTCTTCATGAGTCGTACGTGTTGCACATGCCATGTCTGGGCGGCTAGCGCCGACAAGAAGCCCGTCCGTCGTGCTTGCAGGAGTGAGCTAGGTGTGATGGCCGACGGGGTTATCATTTTGGTGGGTGGGTGTGGGTCGTCGCCTCGTCGGAGACGCAGACGCCGACGGCGCCACGCGCGCCATGGCGACGTCGACGGCGACGCACAGCCGGGGAGGAGACGGATGGAAGCCGGCGCACATGTGGGTGGTGAAGAAGGATCGGAGGGGAGCGGCGGACATGGACGTCAGCGTGAAATGAACAGGGAAAGGATATGGACCGGAAAAGTGCTTGTTTGCATTATTTTGATATAATGATATGTGATATCCTGATAAGATGGATGACCTGGTGAAGACAAGACATTATCAGTAGTGGTACTACTCAGTTAGCAGTGGATAAGCTCTGGACCACCCATGGCAATTTGGCCATGGCGTTTTTTGGATAATTTTTCTTCTTTTTGCAAGAAAACTTCCGATTTATTCATCTTTATTCATGAGAGTACAAGGAATATCAGAAATAATAAAAATTACATCTAGATCCATAGACCACCTAACGATGACTACAAGCACTGAAGCAAGCCGAAGGCGCGCCGCCATCACCGCCCCTCCCTCATCGGAGCCGTGCCAAACTTGTTGTAATAGACAGCCTGCAAGTTGTCATGCTAAGTCCCCATAGGACCAGCGTAGGAAAACATCAACCGCCGCTGATGAAGAGTAACGTAGATCGAAAGGATCCAACCTGAAGACATACGAACGTAGATGAACTATGAGTAGATCCGAGCAAATCCACCAAGGACAGATCCGTCGGAGACATGCCTCCACACGCCCACCAATGATGCTAGACATTCCACCTGGATGGGGCCAAGGAGGGGAGAACTTTATTCCATCTTCAAGAAGCCGTCGCCGTCTCGTTTTCTTGAGCAGAACAGAAACCCTAATGAAACTTGAAGGAACACCTGAAAACAGAGCCCTCCCGCAGGCAAAGGCTAGGATCCACCGCGCCGCCATGGCCCTAAGGCCACTGTAGATGAGGCGAACCGGTGACAGCGCGGCGGGAAGCAAAGGAACCCTAGACTTTTCTTAGAGGAGATGGTACTGTCTTCTGTTTGCGTTGATTTGACGAAAAGGTAGCAGCACTATGATTTCGAAAATCCTACACTTACAATTACCTTACGTAAGGTAGATATGTGGCTTGCTCTCATCAATCTGTCCCCCACTTCCCTCCTG
>NC_041393.1:727544445-727592665 GCF_002162155.2 Triticum dicoccoides | reverse complement strand
TAATCAATAATTGACAACTAATATCGTATGTCATTTTTTGTAACTATTTTATGTAGATGTAGCAAAGCTCCTATAATTTTGTAGCGAGGAAAAGACCTGGGTCTTCGGTAGTGGTTCCTCCTACATCTGACTTGGGTCCTGCTGATAAGGCGGCGATTTTTTATAAGTGTAAGGTTGAAGGACATAATTAAAAAGAGTGTGATCTAGATGTGACATGCAAAATCTGTGAAAAGAAATCATATTTTATCAAGAGATGTCTCTGGCCTTCTCTAGCTAAACCTTTGTATTTGGTCTTGGGCATCAAGATCTTGGTTTCTTTATTGCTCAGCATGCTAGGTCTTCCATAGAGGATTCTAGATCCAACATTCTCAGTTTGAACGAATGATGAGAGGTAAGTTAGATGTTGATGGTTTGAAGAGAGGCTTAGCACTAGAATTGAAGGGATAAATGAATTGGGAGGTGTCTGGGAGAGGTGCTGATCTATTGGTTCTTTTCCCTGATGTTGATAAACTGGAACTGATAATTGGTTTTGACGATTTTAAGCTGAAGGAATCCAATACTTATATGAAAGCTGAGAAAGTTGGGAATGATGTTGAAGCTAGAGGAAGGATGTGGACTATTTGGGCTAGAGCTACTGGTGTTCCAAAAGAAATGAGCCACTTTAAAGGATTGGAGCAGTGGATAAAGTTGATATGCAACTCCTGCATGATCAACAAGTGGTGAGGTTTTTGGTGGATGTTAGAACCATCAAGCCCTTTCCACTTAACCTGGAGTTCCAGTCAAGCCTAATCTTTACAGGGTGCAGTTCACTATACAGTCTATGGTGGTCCAGGGTACTATTCTTGAGGAAGAAGTGGTGATCGGTGGTAAAAGAAATGTTGAAGATGTTGACTTGGTGGATGCTGAGAAGTAGAGTAGATCATAAAATATTAGCAATAGACAGAAGGGCTCTACTGATGATGAGATGACGAGTAGTTAATAAAGCTCATTGATTCGCAAAAAAAAAGTTATGTAGAACATTCGAATTTTGAAGCTCGAATCTCTCTTTTCATATTTTCATTGGGGACTTGTTATTCTTTAGTATTTGTGGTTATCTGAATTCGGTGGACTTCGCCCACAAAATCTCTCACGAAACGGTAAAATAGCTCTGAAGTTAGTAACCCTTTAATCCTTACTTGGCAAACAAAAAACTATGACATGGAGGGGGTAAATATTTCCTTCTATAACCACAGAGAGCTATAACATTTCCCAGGCCATTAATTTACAGGCAGTAGCTAATCATTTGCTGGTCGAACGCAAGAGATCTTCAAAAAATGCCTCTCGTCGCGTCGCAGTTCACAGCTCTCCCGCATCCGCGTCGTTAGATCTGGACCGGCCAACACTGATCGGACGGCGCACGTCAGACGACGCGGTTTCCTTCCTGGCGACCATCGACAACCTCGACGCCGTGCCTGATCGAACCAGACGGCCGCCGGCCGGGAACGGGAGAACTGAGCAACCACGTGTCGTCGTGTGTCCGCCCCTCCTACCAGCACTGGTCGGTCTCCCACGTCCTCCGCCGGAACGCCGGCCCGGCCGCGGCCGGCCGCCGCATCATCATCCCGGCGGTGCGGCAGGCCACGTCCCGGTCGTAGCGCGCGCGCTCGTCAGGGTCGGCCAGCGTGGCGTAGGCCGCGTGAAGCCGGATGAACCCCTCGTCGCCGCCGCCACCAGCAGCGTCCGGGTGCACCTCCCTGGCCAGACGCCGGTACGCCTCCTTGATCTCCCCCCTGCTCGCCCTGGCACTCACACCGAGCACCTCGTAGTGCGTCCTCCCGGCCGCCACCGGCGCCGGTGCCGCCATCATGGCGGACGCGCGCGCCACCACGCACCGCCGAGGCCCGGCCACCCGGCCAGGGCGAGCCGATCCCATCACTGCCGCCGTTGACGTCGCGAACGTGGCCATCGATTCTCCTCTCTGTTCTCGAGTTCTTGATCCAAAAGCAGATTACTTCTTCGTTGCACCGTTGTTCGTCCTCGTCGAAGGAGAGCTGCAGCTGAGACGCCGGTGTATTTATAGGGGGTGAGGACGGAGGAGTATGTGGTGGCATTCTTACGTCCAGCTCTCGATCTTATCTCCACAAAGATGCGGAGAAGAAGAAGAAGATTATGTGTGAGCTCCCGCTGAGTCAGCCATGAGCGCGTGAGTTGCTTGTCGGCCTCTTGAACGTAGCTTTCGCGCCACCGACTGTGGTGCCAACTTCCCTTCCTCAACAAGGGGGAAAGGGACTCACGCGCCGTCCGATCGCGAATCAGTGCGCTGGATGTCATGTAGCATCTGATATGATCGATAGTCCACTTGACCACATGGGCCATGGCATGGGGCATGACATGGCATATAAAGTTTAGCTGGGGATAGTATAGCTCAAAATGACAGGTCGAGCTGTGGATAGTACTATTTGTTTTCTTGGCGTGCTGACATATCAAATTTGAATTTTCAAATCTCGATGTCGTCATACATACATAGGTGTCACTCTATGGTTCAATATTGCCAGCTTGTTCTAGAAAAAAATAGCATGAGACTTTGTGTTTTGATTCCCCCAACAAAAGGATAGATTTTCCGTTATTGTTCTCCCCCCTAGGTCTCACCAGGCTGACAGATTGTGATATTATTCTTATTCCATGGTGTGGACTTCCGGGGAACTTATTATTCTAGCATTTGTGGTTATGTGGAACATTCGAATCTCTATGTTCATACCGTCTACTTGTTTTACAAGAATAATGAGTTTTTTCTTGTCGCCTCACTTGCCTGGAAGCACAGTAGATTTTTCCTTGCGACGATGATGGGCTAACCGATTGTGTGGTCACATATTTTTCCATTGTTTGGACTTTTGGCGACTTGTTATTCTATAGTGTTTGTGGTTATCTGAATCCGGTGGACGTCGCCCACGAACTCGTCAAGTGGTAGCTGCGTACGCATCTGCAGGCAATGATCTGCCGTGACCTCTGATTTTTTGTGAAAGTCTTTGGATGCATCTGTTTTTGTTCTGCAACTAGTCTAGATGATAGACGTACCTCTGATCTTTCTACACAGCATTTTTGTTTCTGTTCTAGATGGTTCGAGATGCTAGTATCTGGAGCTACACGTCGTGTCCGGAGAAAAATATTGTACAGGTGGTGGAATTAACTTGCACCCGGCGGGTGTCGGTGCGTATCATCACGTTCAGGTATGGCCCGGGAGAAGAAGAAATCATGTTGGTCTGAGTTCTTGGACGTCTCCTATTCATGAAGTCCTACGTGTTGCACATGCCATGTCTAGGCGCCGCCGACAAGAAGCCAGTCGGCCATGCATGCAGTAGGGCGAGCGAGCAGAGCTGTACTGATGGATGTACGGGGTTATCAATTCGATCCGGTTGGTGGGCCGTCGGAGAAGCCGACCACACCACGAGCGCCATGGCGACGTTGACGGCGACGGCCGCCTGGTTGCGGGTGGCAAAGATGGATCGGACGGGAGCGGCGGAGATGGACGTCGCCGTGAAATGAATAGAGGGTGGATATGTATGTGTGGGAAAAGTGCTTGCTTGCATTATTGATGCTAATGATATGTGATATCCTGATAAGATGGATGACCTGGTGAAGACAAGACACTATCACTGGTGGTATTAGTCAGTTAGTAGTGGATAAGCTCTGGACCACTCCGAATCATGCATGGCGATAGATAATTTACAGTATTTTTTAAAAAATCTGATGAAGACAAAAAGAGAGTAGCAGCGCTATAATGTCGTGGCGAGGACGAGAGCTGGGGGAATGCGCGTGCATGGGAGTAGAGAACAAGGCATTCCACAAGCTTGGAGGCCCTCTGAAAACAATCATCCCTAATTTCTGCTCCTGGTTCAAAATTAAGTTCGAGTACCGGTTGCCGCGCTAGTTTATCAAACCGTTTGAAGCGGAGCCTAATTAAGTTCTGTTTGGCCTTCGGTGAGTAAGATCCAATCAGTTGCTTTATTGGAAGATTCTATTGATCAAGTGCTCAGAAAGTCACAAATACACTATACTAACGAACAGCTGCCGACACACTGCAAATCAAGTCATAATAAGGCCTATTTGCTATCGCCGTCCAACATAAACCCACCTGTTTTTTAACCGAAAATGAAGGTGCAGCAACACACTGACACAGCGGAGTGAGGCCATGGGGCATCACTTGTGATCCTGCTGTATTTCCACTCAAATCACCCACCCAGCTGTAACATTGTTATATACTGCCAGTATAATTGACTATCCATTTCGGCTCCCGAGCTCATCTGATCTCAGTGAACAGTGAAGTCAAAAGAAAAAATACTTGAAAAATTCCGAGTTTGATCTGATCGACGAGCCAGACGGTGGAGCCAAAAGCCAACAAATAGCTACTCTGTGCTTGCAACCAAATGTCTTCACTCTACCAAAACGATGGTCAGTCTGCTAGACCATCTATTACATCCAGATGTTTCACCAGCTCACGGTCCGAGGCCGAGCTACGACTACGAACGAACTCCCTGGCCGGCGAGCTGCCATGGCTCCGGTGCGCCTTGTCCCCCCTGCCAGGCTGAGGCTCACATCTCCTCAAGCTTAGGGGGTCCAGCATATGGCGCTCGCTGTCCGACACCAGGCTTGGGCAGATCTCACAGTTGTTCATCGGAGATGTGTCAGACATGCAGTGCTTGGTATCAGCTTGCGGTTCTGATGATAACTTACGAGATGGAGACTGGTCCTGCTTTGTAGGCATGTTTTGCACATAGCCTCGGCTCTTCACCTGGACCATGAGATGATGGAGCAGCACCACAAGCTCGAGGATGTGCTCCTCCGTCTTCGCCTTGTCGGCGTGATAAAGCGTCTGGACGCCAGTCACGCTGTGCCGGGAACCTAATTTCTCATCCATATGAATCCTGTAAAATCACTATGTCGGGTTATGTTGCAAACAAGTGTATCCGATATAGTTGATGGAAATTTAAAGGGGGCTAACCCAGAGTGTGCCCATTCGCTGACCCATCCAAATCCTTGGTGTGCTCTGGTACAAGTATGGAAACAGTGAACTTTGTAAACAGAGAGAAAGAACTATGCTCAGAAATCAGGATGATTTGGAGTACCTTGTTGTATTTTCTGCTATTGGCAGAATCCAGCAAAGGGTTTTCTGCATTTCAGCCTTGATTTGAGATACAGTACGCTGCAAAGAATCACAAGGGTCGCAGTTAGTAATACACTTTGATGTGACAATTATAGTTACAAAATCAAGTCCCGATTCTTCTCAAGAAACTATATGCAAAATGTCTTATCACATTCTATAATATGAACTCCATGTACTCCTTTGGATATCTTGCAGTTACTCTGTCCACATTGGAAACTGAACTTTCAGTGCTTCAGAACTGAATCATGCCTATGGACAGACAAATAAAACTCTACTAGTTCTAAGCTCAATCGAACAGATTTACATTTCTATGACAGACCCCACGTGCATACATAAAATCATAGTTAAAAAAGGCGCACCTAGGCTCTAGGCGTTGGCAAAACGCATTGCGCATAACTACGCTTAGTCTGTGCATAACTGCACATAAGCATGCGCTTTGGTCAGTAAAGCGCAAGGCGGTGGCAAAACGCACAATTAACGCCTAGCGCTTTTTTGAACTATGCATAAAATTAACCTGTAGAATTTTACAAGGCAAACCTCCTCTTCAGTATTAACTGATTGCAACCGTGACCGCAGAGCTGACTTCACTGTTATTGGTAGTCCATGGTACAAGTTCTCCCTAGCCCTAGGAGAGAGTGGCTGAGAGACCTGCACATGCACACAGAAGATTGAGAACTCTATGCCTTTTTCTTATTTCTTAAGCAATGCTGTATCACAAATAGAAGGCTAAAGAGTATATATTAGACTGAAGCATGTAGACTTTGGTGATACAATATATGCACTATGACGTTGTAACTTCTTATTTCAAAATTTACTTTTGGATTGCTATTTTGCAGCTAGGAGACGGACTAATATTTATGTGGGTGACCATAAACATTAAGTACAGGTCACCATTGAATACTTCTTTTCACTGAAAGGAAAGGCAAATGAATAAATGCACAGTTCATCAACATAACAGAAATAGTTCCGTAGAAAAATAAGAGATCACATGGAAATTGACTACATTAAGCAAGCAAAATAAACATGATATGGGTCATCAAATTAACTTACTATACTTTCAATTTGATTGATAATTTTAGCGTAATGCAGTGCCAGACAACAGGGACCTAGCTTTTTGTTCTGAACTTGCTCGGTGAAGCCAGTACCTACAGGAACTGTTTATTCAAAGAAGTATCAGGATATTGTCAGATACATTTTCTGTGAACAATAAACCAGCCAATCAGTAATAAATTACCAGCTTCACCAAATGCATCCCGGATTTGTTTATCCAGAAAAATGACGATATCAACAAGCTTTTCGACAATCTGAATAGAGGATAACACAAAGCAATGTTAGCATCCATCAAAAGACACAAAAAACAATATGCGAGTAGCAATTCATCAAAAACGATCTCTACAGAACGCTGGCAGGCATAACCCAACAGATATAATTACAGAAGGCTGAGATATAAAGTAATGAAGCAAATGTGGATGAAGATAATTACATCTTCCAAAGGTTTGGACCACAAGGATTTCTTCTTCAAAGTTTTCACAAGCTTCCTTTGGCGCTTTAGTTCACTGTGAAGAATCATAACACTCTCTGCAAAGATTGAATACAATAAATATCTCTAATAGAAAATTTGCAGTACATGGTGTGTTATTAATATCATCTATAAAGCATAGCCAGGAAGAAAAGTTGCTATTCTTGTAGCTCATTATCTAAAAATGTGGAATTTTCCTCTAGGCCCTGGTTCCCCATGTAAGAGCCCTTACTGTGATGATTGCTTTACCTCAATTTATCACAGCAACTATCAAAAAAAAATTACTTTGAGCCTTGGATCAAGGGTCAGTTTTGAGCCTTATCTTTTTGCTTTGGTGATGGATGAGGTCATAAAGGATATACAAGGAGATAATCCATGGTGTATGCTCTTTGCGGATGATGTGGTGCTAGTCGATGATAGTCGGACAAGGGTTAGTAGAAAGTTAGAGCTGTGGAGACAGACTTGGAATCGAAGGTTTTAGGCTTAGTGAAACTAAAGCTGAGTACATGAGATACGGTTTCTGTACTACTAGGCACGAGGAGGAGGTTAGCCTTGATGGGCAGGTGGTACCTCAGAAGGACGTCTTTCGATATTTGGGGTCAATGCTGCAGAAGGATGGTGATATCGATGAAGATGTGAGCCATCGAATCAAAGCTGGATGGATGAAGCAATGCCAAGCTTCTAGCATCGTCTGTGACAATAGAGTTGCACAAAAGCTAAAAGACAGGTTCTATAGGACGGCGATTCGACCAGTAAATGTTTTATGGTGCTGAATGTTGGCCTACTAAAAGACGACATGTCCAACAGTTAGGTGTAGTGGAGATGTGCATGTTGAGATGGATATGTGGCGACACAAGAACATATCGGGTCCGAAAAGATGATATACAATGATAGAGTTGGGGTAGCACTGATTGAAGAGAAGCTTATCCAACATCGTCTGAGATGGTTTGGGCATATAAAACGTAGGCCTCCAGAAGCGCCAGTGCATATTGGACGATTAAAGTGTGCTGATAATGTCGAGAGGTCGGGATAGACCAAACTTAACATGGAAGAAGCCCGTAAAGAGAGATCTGAAGGACTGGGACTGAAAGGCTATGTTGTTATTGTTGTTGTTGGAGCCTTGGATTGCAATAGGTAAGATAAAATGTCATCACAGAATATGAGGTTCAGGGCAAAAAAAAATGCATCACAACTAAAAAAAACATCATTTTCCCCTTTTGATGGAAAACTACAGTGCTCGTTGAAGTAATTTTTTCTGTATTAAGATCTCTTCACTAAAGTCTTAATTTATGTAGTACAGTTACTATTTCCGGGTGAGATACTGGAAAAGCAATATGGTTCGGGCTTTTTAGGATAATCTTTGTGTCCTGTAACATAATAGTATAGGATGATTTAGAACCAAATATCAACGGTCGGCAGAGGTAGTACAAGAGGAATTGTCTAGATGAAACAACCATGGAACACCTAGAGCATGAGCTGTAAAAGCTACTCCCTCTGTCCCAAAATATAACATGTTATTACATCCAATATACTCATATATTGGATGTAATAACATCTTATATTATGAGACGGAGGGAGTAGTAGATTAGATCAGGTGAGCTGTAAAAACTAGCTGTAGTCTCCAGAACAAATTTGATGTGTACTGTAGCACCATCCTAGAGAGAGAGAGAGAGCGCGCTAAGCTTCACTGCTAGTGATCTGCTTGTGTTTGAGAGTGTGCAAAGCACATCTCAAGGAGTTGTGGGTCAACTCCAACAAGTTTTAGCATCTACTGAAGTTGCTTAAGAACAATGCCATCAGTCTGATTGTACCTCGTCTAGCTGCTGGTACAGACTCCTCCTCATGAAATTTCCTTTGAAATTCCTGCTCCAATCTATCCAGAGCATACAATTCATGGTAAAGCTCCTGCAGTTATAGAACTAGCTCATCAGCATAAGCTTCAAGCCAGAGTATGAATACAAATTCCACCTTCGAACCGTAGTTCTAGCTGGCCGGTATGCAGGAGACCCAATTCTTAGTTATTAACCTACTGAGAATTTCTTGATTTCATTAAAGATATTTAGCCGATAATTTCAGGAAGTACAATTGTAATCATGATAACTCCGCCTATGTCTTCTAGGCATAGCCGGTCCCAAGCCCGGGTAAAGGAGGAGGGTTGTGATAGGCTTGGCGAGCCAACGTAAAAACTAGCCAGTCCCATAGGTATGGAACCCATTTGAACGAGAATAGTACTAGGATGGGTGACCTCCTAGGAAGTCCTCGTGAAAGGGTTTCATATCTAAGGGTTGTGATAGGCTTGGGGAGCCAACGTAAAAACTAGCCAGTCTTTTGGGTATGAAACCTATTTGGGCGAGAGTAGTACTAGGATGGGTGACTCCTGGGAAGTCCTCGTGAAAGGGTTTCATATCTAGCCTACCCCAACTTGTTTGGGATAAAAGGCTTCGTAAGTAAGTACAATTGTAATCATGATGTTGCCACTTCTTGACTACATAAACGTTAGTATTATCATCAAGTACAAGCACCTCCTGAAGTTTTTTTTTTCGAGAAAATGCAAAGGACCTTTCCCGTTCATTGCATTGAAAAGATAGAGTTGGGTTACAATCCTCCTAAGAAGCCAAGTTCAAATAGGAGTGCACCTCCTGAAGTATAGGAATGTGGAAGTTAAGTACTCCCTCCGTTCCAAAATAAGTGTCTCAATTTATAAGTGTCTCAATTTATAAGTGTCTCAATTTTGTACCAGCTCTAGTACAAATTTGTACTAAGCTCAAGACACTTATTTTGGGACGGAGGGAGTAGAACATACAGAAGTGTTTTGAGCCAAACTAATCAGCTGCTGGAAAGTAGCTCCAATATGCTCTTTTGAATGATCCTGGGGCATGTAATCTTTCGTTGACCTGCACACGAGAGTAACCCATAGTGTTCAGAACAAGGGCTTATGAAATGGTAAATATTGACATGTCAAAATGAAATGCATAATTCTCAGAAGTATACTTCTCAAAATAGCGTCCCAGGTTATGCCATATCGGGTTTGTACACAGGTCACCAAATCGAATTACTTCTCTCAAAAAGATGGCAAGGTCTTCCCTGTTGGGTTCCATTTGAAGTCCACATCAATAACATCTGTGGTAAGATGAATTAGAAAATTAATGAAAACTTATTTCTTAACTAACCATACCTCTTGTCGATAGTAGCAATATGCAGGAGCTCACTAGAATTTGAGGAAATTAATATTTGCACACCGTCTGAATGCAAGATTTCTTCCTTCAGTTCTTTTATACTCTCGTCAGAGCATGATCTCCACAAACTGGAAGCTTTAGCTATTGTATTTCCGACTTCAAATGCCAAAACATTGACTTTATTTCCTTGATTTTTTCCCCCATAGAGAAACCCGCTGCGATGATTCGAACTTGCCCTGCCACTGCCAAGGGTATCTAACACCGCAACAGCCTTTTCCAGACCAGCAATGTTGGCTCTTCCTATGAATGCACCTGGTTCTAATACCTAGTATAAAATAGTGCGTTAGCTAATTGGAAAAGGCTGCTGCTATCTTCTCAGGTAATAATCTCTGATTTCTATGTTTTGAATAAGTAATTGAAAGATAGTAATTTGTAGCACAGAAGAGAAAGGAGAGCCGTACTGTCCCTTTAAGAAATAATAACATGTCCTAACTTACATATAGAAACTAACAATCTAACATAGGAAGACATGCTTGTTTTGAGCTGGTTATACTGGACCTTCTAACGTGGTTGCAAAAATGTGAAATATTGCTACGTGTTGCTTTGATCTGATACAATCAAGCTACTTGGAACTTGAATGTAGTTTCTTTTTTGGACGGAACAAGGCAGCCAAGGCTAATAAAAAATCGACATGTCAACTTTGTCTCGGTATATGGAAACCTTCGCATTACGCCACATACACACTCCTGCTAATTTTACTTCACCGGTACTAATGACGAGATACCCCCTACTCATGTTGTTTCCATGACAACATATATACTAGATTATTAGCGGTACATGTATGAGAGATGGTGTTAACTGCCACACCTTATAGCTAGGTTATATACAGTTGTCATTACCCTACTCTATGCATACTTCTACAAACAGCCTGTTTGGTAACCTTTTGGCAGGGGAATGGGAGTTTGTACAAGAGAGTTCATGGAGAGATTAGGTGTCAGAAACAGATTTTTACTCCCATTCCCTTGTTTGATACATGTTGGGAATTAGTCTGAGATGGAGGCCTGCCCACAAATTAACAGGGTCCCCCATGAGAAGAAATCGGCGGGAGTTGGCTCCCTCAACTCCCATTCTCCTTCCCACTGGAACTCACATTCCTTCTAATCAATCAGTGGACTTTAAATCTCCTCACCCCTCACCCCTGAACTCCCATTCCCCATCTCTTTCCCACGAACCAAACACGCAGTAACGGTTCCTTTGGTTTAAAGGAAAAGTGGAGGGAAAATGTAGAAACAGGAAATTCTCCTGTGGTGGCACTATTCATGCCTTTGATTCAAAGGAATGAGGCAAACGAAAAACATAGCAAAATTTCCTTTGATCTCAGTTCAAAGGAAAAATGCAGGAATTCTAACATCGACTAGTACCAATTTTTCAAATTCCTACGCACAAAGAACAATATATTTTTAGTGGCATAATAATATTCTAACTAAACATTTCATGTGGTTTGACTTTCATTTGATCACGTTAATTAGGATTCCTGTGGTTTTTCAATTCATGTGAACCAAACATCAAAGTTGACACAATTCCTATGTTTACAAATCCTCTGTTTTGTGCATGCATTCCTATCATATTCTTGTGTTCTTAGAATCCTGTGAACCAAAGGAACTATATTGAAGTGTTACCGTAAGACATCATTTTGTTTTGTTATATCGCTAGGTGTGAACTCTTGTTGGTTATATCGCCATGATATGAAAATAAAAACTCCCTTTATCGAACGTAAGACATCTTTTGTCATCGTCATTAGTGTATAAATGACTCATACTAAAAATAAAATAGGTTACTGTAATAAAAGAATCATTAAAATGTTACTATTTCAAGAACAAAATGAGTGTGACATGTTAGGGCATGCGCAATGGTTGATAAGAAGGTCTTCCTTTATATATTCCAAGTCAACTAGAGAAGCCAAAAAATATATGTCAAATAATGGATTATATCTTAGCTAGTGTTATCTCTAGCAATTAGTGTTTGCATAATCCTTAATTAAGGGCAGCCCGGTGCATGTAGCTCCCGCTTGCGCAGGGTCCGGGGAAGGGTCCGACCACTTTGGGTCTATTGTACGCAGCCTTTCCCTACATGCATAATCCTATCATTGGCATAAAATTTTAACTAGAAAAGATGTGAATAAAGAAATACATCTCATATAGTGGAAGCAATTGCAACTCCCCACCAATTATTCTACACTCTATATACATACATACATATATATATGCTCATTTCATTTTATTTGTTTCATTCTATATTGAAAATAGAGAACACAAGTAAATAACTTGTGCCATTAGTGATCACACCTGGTCCACCGACGACCCTGTATCTTTCCTTACCTCATTTCGAATGATTGTCTCTGTTTCATTCAGCTTATTCACAATTTCCCCTATAGACGGCCTTTTGGATCGATCAGCCTCCACACAACTTACAGCTATTTCAGTGCACCTCTTTACTTGTTCAGAGTATGACTCCAGCGGATACACTGATGCTGCACGTAGCCTCTTCCTCCAGTTTGTCCGTACCTACCAGTTTGAAACATAAAGCACCGTACTATATCAGTAAAGATGGCAGTTTACTCGCGAAATATTTACTACTGATATCTGAAGAGGCAAATTTTTCTCTTACAAGCTCTATGAATTGTTTGGTAGACATTTCAGCACTTCTGAAGTAGCCCATTGGTCCAGTCATTATCTTTATAATTACAACACCCAAGCTGAATATGTCAAACTTAATTGAGAGAACAGATGCATCTATGTATTCGGGTGGTACGTATCCACTGCATGATACATGATATATGTTAAAAAAACACCATATATTTAGTGCAAACAGAATTTCTGCTATAGAAAATTTCAGTTCACATGATAGTCATGCTTACTGTGTTCCTATAGCACTTTTTGTGATTTGCGATTGCTCTCCTCTAAAGAACCTTGACAAGCCGAAATCTGCGATTTTCGGCATAAGTTTCTCATCCAGTAATATATTGGCCGGTTTTAAATCTAAATGGTACATAGGATATTCCAGTTCCTCATGCAGGTATTTCAGACCCTCGCAAATCCCCTTAATTATTGAATAGCGTGTGCACCAATCATGTCCACTAGTTTCATCTACAGAAACATAGAAAATATCCATGAAATATATAATATTAGGAACTATTCCATGCATTTCTACCTCCTAATACAAGTAGATCACAAATGGATTATACCTGAAAGACATTTGTCAAGACCTCCATTACGCATATACTCAAAGCAAAGTGCTCTCTTTGTTATGTCAGCAAAAACCATTCTTCCATCGTAAGGTACACATTCTCGCCGAGTTTCATAGCAATAACCAACTAATCGCACAATATTTTTGTGGTCCAGATCTGCAAGGTTGAAATATTCTTTTTCAAATTGCTCATTGTCAAGTCCTAGAATGTCATGAAGCATCTTCACAGCAATCTTTTCCCCGTCTTTATGCTCCCCCTATTCAATATTTCACAAGCATGGTTTAGTTTTCTGTTTGTAGCAGTATATGTTATGAGTAGGGAGCACAATGAGTTAATACTCATGCTAGAATATATGCCCACCCGTATTCGCTAATGTTATATATTGTTGTTATATGACATAAAAATTGCACGGTAGCACAAGAACAAGTATATATGCAAGCTAGTCATTCACGAGATCAGTAGATCAAAAGAGGCTTGTGAACTTGAATGTGCCTGTATTCATATGCACGAGCAATGTTCAGGATATCGGTAACTGTTACCATATCGGTTGGGTTATGAGTAGGGATTAATCAGCAAATGGGCCATTTAACTGAATTTATCGGTAACCCATTTATCGGAGGTTAACTAGGGCCATATCTATATATCCTAGGCTATATAACAACATGCAGTGTACTAAGTGTCTAAATATGCAATCCTAGGCTACATAGCAATAAGGAAAATTGTTGCCATGATGTTCTGATGATGTTGTGGCCAATCTAGAAGGACATAAACCTGCACAATGAAAAGTAGGGAGGGAACGGGCCAGTTTTGGGCTAAAAAATGCCTACCGGTTAATTGGCCCAGCCAAAAATTCAGCCTGGCAGCTGATAAATCGGCTTGTCAGACAAATTAACTGGACATACCAGTTAATGGCTTGAATAGCATGTTCCCGTATCGGGAGGGGTATGAATAGCAGTTAACTGACCAATATTTGGAACAGTGTACACCAGCTAGCTTCCATATGCATTTGATGGTTGTACATGGTACTCTAGTTAACCGCTCAATAATGGAGAAACTTAACAGTGTAAAAAAAAAATTCGAACCGGGCTTTTCCCCTTTTCATTACTTTCATAACAGAAATACATTGTCTCAGGAACTGAAACTATCAGGACTAGGGAAAGAAGAAAAGCGAGTTCGGAGCAACATCAGGAAACCCACCATCTGCGCCTGTCATCCATCAGGAACGACAGATCATGGGGCGAAAACCTGATATCACCCAAAGCCGCACTACAAGGACCTACATAAGATGTGTGGTCTGCATCCTCAAGTATGAGGCCACCTAGTCTAACTGCATATGACTGTGGCTGAAATTCACAGAGATGTCTTACAAAATCTTACCTTGTAAACAGTTCCATATGCACCAGTACCAAGTTTTCGGTTCTCAGAAAAACCATTTGTAATTTCTTCTAATAAATGGAATGTAAGAGGCCTTGGCGACACCGTGTGCGTGTTATTCCCTCTACTACTGGTAGACAAAATGAATACAGCAACGTCACATGAGAGAAATTGTTAAGCTTGTATAAGGATTTGAGGCTCATAGCGAAAACTGCCTTTCTCCTTGTTGGCGTCGTCTGGCAGCAGACCAGCCGAGCTTGCGAAGCATCTTATCCATGCCTGGAAACACAAAACAGAACTAAATACAGTATATGGATTTCCGTGTAGATTTCCGCTATGGTTCCATATTTATCAAACGGTTGAGTAGCACAGAAGGGGAATTTTTTGGTGGGTTTGCAGACCGGGCCTGAGATGAGGTCGATCTTTCTTTAAGACCAAATTAAGAAGCAAGAATTTAACCACAGGTTACAAATTAAATCAAGCAGCATGAGGCGCCCGGGAGGGAGGCTGGGAGCAGAGCATGGTACTAACCTGGGAAAATTGCTGCTCTGTGGAACTATATGTGATGGTCAACGCTCCTGGAAGGGGAATGAGCCTACAGCTAGCGATGGCGCTTGTCTAGGTCTGTAGCCAGTGGCCACGGACCCAACAACCAAACGGAGGGTAGCACGGTCCAATTTTGTTTTATTTTTTGCCCAACACATCTGAAAAAAAGTACAAAAATTGGCACAACAAAAAAAGACATAAAATGGCTCGGTTCTAGATAGTACTCCTACATGTTTGGAATTTGCAAAATTATTACAGTAGGAAGAGCTGTAAAACAGTCTTACAACATGAGTAAGCATCGATTTGTTTGTTTCATTCAACAGGAATAAGCATCAACCAAATCTACAAACTACATACACGTACCTAACACATCAAGCCCCGGAGTTACAGTGTTCGGGCCACCGGCCGCCTCCCCCAGCGAAATCCACACACACGCATACGTCTCGTGTCGACGCCGGCGTGGAAGAGCCAGGCGCTGCCGCGCTGGAGCAGGCAGTGCTGGGCGCGAGGAGGGGGTCGGGGAGATGAAGCATCGGCGGTCGCTGCAGGTGGAGGAGCTTGCCGGCAAGGTGGGCGCGACCGCGCGGCGGCGCCGGAGTGGAGTCAGGGAGTGGTCGGAGCTCGGAAGCAGAGGGGAATTAGGGATCTAGACATTTAGTGGCGGTCTATCGCAAACGGGGAGCGCCTACTCCCCCCGACCTCTTTTTTTTTTTTGGGAAACACCTTCCAGACCTGGCCAAACGGGCCGGGCCGGCCCGGCCCGCCATGGCACGTTTAATAGCCGGACTGTGACGTGCCGGCCCATGGGGCGCTGCTCCTTGGCCCAGGCACGGCTTGATCAGTAAACGGGCCGGCCTGATGGCCCGTTTAGCATGTTGGGCTTTAATTTTTCAGCCTGTTAGGCTGGTTTTTAGGCCTATTGGGCTATATTTTAGATGAATATATATATAAAAAATTTGAAAATTATATAAAAAATTAAACGGATCGTGCCGTGCCGGCCCGCATGCCCAGGCTCCAGGCCCAGGCACAACCCAAGGCGTGCCACGTGTCGGGCACGACCTGGCCCATGGCGGATCGTGTCGGCGTGCTTGCGGGTTGGCCTGTTTGGCCCGGCCCATTTGGCCAGCTATAACACCTTCCCCCGACCTTTTTTCTATTTTTTTTTAAGAAACGGGGAGCGCCTAAGGTAAACAGCAAACGCGCACCCCACCCGCACACTTTGGGTCGGCCGATTGCGGGCGCCTCTGTTTTTATCATTCCGTGTTTCCTTTTTCTTCTTTTTCCTTTCTTATGCTTTTATAAAACATTCAAACATCCGAAAATAAATCTGAATTTAAAAAAAAAACAGGAATTTGAAAAACACGAACGCGAAAAAATGATGGTGAATTCATAACGAATTCAGAAAATGTTTGCCAATTCAAATAATGTTCATAAACAAAGTTCACAAATTTGGAAACTTCTCACGATTTGCAAAAAGGTTCATGCATTCAAAATTGTTCATGATTCTAAAGAAGTTTATGAAATTTATAAAACATTTGTGAATTTGAAAAAAGGAAAAAGGAAAGGAAAAGGATAACAAAAAAGAAAATAAAAAACAGAAAAATGAAAGGAGAGAGAGAG
Organism: Triticum dicoccoides; assembly: GCF_002162155.2. NCBI lineage: Eukaryota > Viridiplantae > Streptophyta > Magnoliopsida > Poales > Poaceae > Triticum > Triticum dicoccoides. The sequence continues at coordinate 727,576,043 of NC_041393.1, read as the reverse complement.
AGAGAGAATGCAGACACATAGTAATGGGTCAGCCCATTCCTGCGGTTGGGGGTGCGCCTTTGGTCGCTATCCCCCGACCCACGCGGGAAATAGGATCGACCTTCGCAAACAATAGGACGAACTGGACGACGACAGGCAGGAATGGGCGGTGAGCTTACCATAAGTGTGCTTTTGCAAATCTTTTTCTTTGAGAGAGGGCTTTTGACAACTTTTTTTACAATAGTGTTTTTGCCAACTCTAGATAATTGCCCATGCATGCCTAATGGGCGCTAGTACAACTCTACCCTCTCGTTTAGGGTTCCCTGCTCCGACTGCGATTTAGGTCACCGACTAGATATTCCATTACCAGTGGTTCCCTAGCTTCCTGTGGACGGGCTAGATGTTGGATTCGATGGGAAGGTTTTTAAGGGACCATGGCTATGCCATTGATGAGGAACGTTGCATGAAAATCAAAAATTTCCTACGAACACCCAAGATCTATCTAGGAGAAGCATAGCAATGAGAGGAGAGAGTGTGTCTAGGTACCCTCGTAGACCGTTAAGCGGAACGTATATCACGCGGTTGACGTGGTCGTACTCGTCACGATCCAATTGCGATCCAAACTGATGAAGTACCGAACGGATGACACCTCCGTGTTCAGCACACGTACGGCTCGATGGCGTCTCCTCCTCCTTGATCCAGCAAGCGAGGGAGGATAAGTAGATGGGATCGCCGGCAGCATGATGGCGTGACAGTGATGGTGGTGGAGTGATTCCGGCAGGGCTATGCCGAGCACTATCGAAACAATGAAGATGGAGGAGTTACAAAGTAACAGGTGAAGGAAATATGCCCTAGAGGCAATAATAAAGTTATTATTTATTTCCTTATAATCATGATAAATGTTTATTATTCATGCTAGAATTGTATTTTCCGGAAACATAATACATGTGTGAATACATAGACAAACAGAGTGTCACTAGTATGCCTCTACCTGACTAGCTCGTTAATCAAAGATGGTTATGTTTCCTAACCATGAACAATGAGTTGTTATTTGATTAACGAGGTCACATCATTAGTAGAATGATCTGATTGACATGACCCATTCCATTAGCTTAGCACCTGATCGTTTAGTATGTTGCTATTGCTTTCTTCATGACTTATACATGTTCCTACGACTATGAGATTATGCAACTCCCGTTTACCGGAGGAACACTTTGGGTACTACCAAACGTCACAACGTAAATGGGTGATTATAAAGGAGTACTACAGGTGTCTCCAATGGTCGATGTTGGGTTGGCGTATTTCGAGATTAGGATTTGTCACTCCGATTGTCGGAGAGGTATCTCTGGGCCCCCTCGGTAATACACATCACATAAGCCTTGCAAGCATTACAACTAATATGTTAGTTGTGAGATGATGTATTACGGAACGAGTAAAGAGACTTGCCGGTAACGAGATTGAACTAGGTATTGGATACCGACGATCGAATCTCGGGCAAGTAACATACCGATGACAAAGGGAACAACGTATGTTGTTATGCGGTCTGACCGATAAAGATCTTCGTAGAATATGTAGGAGCCAATATGGGCATCCAGGTCCCGCTATTGGTTATTGACCAGAGACATGTCTCGGTCATGTCTACATTGTTCTCGAACCCGTAGGGTCCGCACGCTTAAGGTTACGATGACAGTTATATTATGAGTTTATGCATTTTGATGTACCGAAGGTTGTTCGGAGTCCCGGATGTGATCACGGACATGACGAGGAGTCTCGAAATGGTCGAGGCGTAAAGATTGATATATTGGAAGCCTATATTTGGATATCGGAAGTGTTCCGGGTGAAATCGGGATTTTACCGGGTTACCGGGAGGTTACCGGAACCCCCCGGGAACCATATGGGCCTTCATGGGCCTTAGTGGAAAGGTGAAAGGGCTGCCCACCAGGGCTGCGCGCCTCCCCCCTTCCCCTAGTCCTATTAGGACTAGGAGAGGTGGCCGGCCACCCTTCTCCTCTTTTCCCCTTTGGGGATTCCTAGTTGGAATAGGATTGGAGGGGAGTCCTACTCCCGGTAGGAGTAGGACTCCTCCTGCGCCACCTCCTCCTGGCCGGCGCCTCCTCCCCCCCTTGGCTCCTTTATATACGGAGGCAGGGGCACCTCTAAACACACAAGTTGACACAAGTTGATCCACGTGATCGATTCCTTAGCCGTGTGCGGTGCCCCCTGCCACCATATTCCTCGATAATACTGTAGCGGAGTTTAGGCGAAGCCCTGCTGCTGTAGTTCATCAAGATCGTCACCACGCCGTCGTGCTGACGAAACTCTTCCCCGACACTTTGCTGGATCGGAGTCCGGGGATCGTCATCGAGCTGAACGTGTGCTCGAACTCGGAGGTGCCGTAGTTTCGGTGCTTGATCGGTTGGATCGTGAAGACGTACGACTACTTCCTCTACGTCGTGTCATTGCTTCCGCAGTCGGTCTGCGTTGGGTACGTAGACAACACTCTCCTCTCGTTGCTATGAATCACATGATCCTGTGTGCGCGTAGGAAAATTTTTGAAATTACTACGAAACCCAACAGTGGTATCAGAGCCTAGGTTAATGATGTTGATGTAATATGCACGAGTAGAACACAAGTGAGTTGTGGACGATACAAGTCATACTGCCTACCAGCATGTCATATTTTGGTTCAGCGGTATTGTTGGACGAGACGACCCGGACCAACCTTACGCGTACGCTTACGCGAGACCGGTTCCCTCGACGTGCTTTGCACAGAGATGGCTTGCGGGCGACTGCCTCTCCAACTTTAGTTGAACCAAGTATGGCTACGCCCGGTCCTTGCGAAGGTTAAAACGGAGTCTATTTGACAAACTATCGTTGTGGTTTTGATGCGTAGGTGAGATTGGTTCTTACTTAAGCCCGTAGCAGCCACGTAAAACATGCAACAACAAAGTAGAGGACGTCTAACTTGTTTTTGCAGGGCATGTTGTGATGTGATATGGTCAAGGCATGATGCTGAATTTTATTGTATGAGATGATCATGTGTTGTAACCAAGTTATCGGCAACTGGCAGGAGCCATATGGTTGTCGCTTTATTGTATGCAATGCAATCGCGATGTAATGCTTTACTTTATTACTAAACGGTAGTGATAGTCGTGGAAGCATAAGATTGGCGAGACGACAACGATGCTACGATGGAGATCAAGGTGTCGCGCCGGTGACGATGGTGATCATGACGGTGCTTCGGAGATGGAGATCACAAGCACAAGATGATGATGGCCATATCATATCACTTATATTGATTGCATGTGATGTTTATCTTTTTATGCATCTTATCTTGCTTTGATTGACGGTAGCATTATAAGATGATCTCTCACTAAATTATCAAGAAGTGTTCTCCCTGAGTATGCACCGTTGCAAAAGTTCTTCGTGCTGAGACACCACGTGATGATCGGGTGTGATAGGCTCTACGTTCAAATACAACGGGTGCAAAACAGTTGCGCACGCAGAATACTCAGGTTAAACTTGACGAGCCTAGCATATGCAGATATGGCCTCGGAACACGGAGACCGAAAGGTCGAGCGTGAATCATATAGTAGATATGATCAACATAATGATGTTCACCGATGAAACTACTCCATCTCACGTGATGATCGGACATGGTTTAGTTGATTTGGATCACGTGATCACTTAGAGGATTAGAGGGATGTCTATCTAAGTGGGAGTTCTTTAATAAGATGATTAATTGAACTTAAAATTTATCATGAACTTAGTCCCTGATAGTATCTTGCTTGTTTATGTTGATTGTAGATAGATGGCTCGTGCTGTTGTTCCGTTAAATTTTAATGCGTTCCTTGAGAAAGCAAAGTTGAAAGATGATGGTAGCAATTACACGGACTGGGTCCGTAACTTGAGGATTATCCTCATTGCTGCACAGAAGAATTACGTCCTGGAAGCACCGCTGGGTGCCAGGCCTGCTGCTGGAGCAACGCCAGATGTTATGAACGTCTGGCAGAGCAAAGCTGATGACTACTCGATAGTTCAGTGTGCCATGCTTTACGGCTTAGAATCGGGACTTCAACGACGTTTTGAACGTCATGGAGCATATGAGATGTTCCAGGAGTTGAAGTTAATATTTCAAGCAAATGCCCGGATTGAGAGATATGAAGTCTCCAATAAGTTCTATAGCTGCAAGATGGAAGAGAACAGTTCTGTCAGTGAGCATATACTCAAAATGTCTGGGTATAATAATCACTTGATTCAATTGGGAGTTAATCTTCCAGATGATTGCGTCATTGAAAGAATTCTCCAATCACTGCCACCAAGCTACAAGAGCTTCGTGATGAACTATAATATGCAAGGGATGAACAAGACTATTCCCGAGCTCTTCGCAATGCTAAAAGCTGCGGAGGTAGAAATCAAGAAGGAGCATCAAGTGTTGATGGTTAACAAAACCACTAGTTTCAAGAAAAAGGGCAAAGGGAAGAAAAAGGGGAACTTCAAAAAGAACGGCAAGCAAGTTGCTGCTCAAGAGAAGAAACCCAAGTCTAGACCTAAGCCTGAAACTGAGTGCTTCTACTGCAAGCAGACTGGTCACTGGAAGCGGAACTGCCCCAAGTATTTGGCGGATAAGAAGGATGGCAAGGTGAACAAAGGTATATGTGATATACATGTTATTGATGTGTACCTTACCAATGCTCGCAGTAGCACCTGGGTATTTGATACTGGTTCTGTTGCTAATATTTGCAACTCGAAACAGGGACTACAGAATAAGCGGGCACTGGCAAAGGACGAGGTGACGATGCGCGTGGGAAACGGTTCCAAAGTCGATGTGATCGCGGTCGGCACGCTACCTCTACATCTACCTTCGGGATTAATATTAGACCTAAATAATTGTTATTTGGTGCCAACGTTGAGCATGAACATTATATCTGGATCTTGTTTAATGCGAGACGGTTATTCATTTAAATCAGAGAATAATGGTTGTTCTATTTATATGAGTAATATCTTTTATGGTCATGCACCCTTGAAGAGTGGTCTATTCTTACTAAATCTCGATAGTAGTAATACACATATTCATAATGTTGAAACCAAAAGATACAGAGTTGATAATGAAAGTGCAACTTATTTGTGGCACTGTCGTTTAGGTCATATCGGTGTAAAACGCATGAAGAAACTCCATACTAATGGACTTTTGGAACCACTTGATTATGAATCACTTGGTACTCGCGAACCGTGCCTCATGGGCAAGATGACTAAAACACCGTTCTCCGGTACTATGGAGAGAGCAACAGATTTGTTGGAAATCATACATACCGATGTATGTGGTCCGATGAATATTGAGGCTCGTGGCGGATATCGTTATTTTCTCACCTTCACAGATGATTTGAGCAGATATGGATATATCTACTTAATGAAGCATAAGTCTGAAACATTTGAAAAGTTCAAAGAATTTCAGAGTGAAGTTGAAAATCATCGTAACAAGAAAATAAAGTTTCTACGATCTGATCGTGGAGGAGAATATTTGAGTTACGAGTTTGGTGTACATTTGAAAAACCGTGGAATAGTTTCGCAACTCACGCCCCCCGGAACACCACAGCGTAATGGTGTGTCCGAACGTCGTAATCGTACTTTACTAGATATGGTGCGATCTATGATGTCTCTTACAGATTTACCGCTATCATTTTGGGGATATGCTTTAGAGACGGCCGCATTCACGTTAAATAGGGCACCATCAAAATCCGTTGAGACGACGCCTTATGAACTGTGGTTTGGCAAGAAACCAAAGTTGTCGTTTCTTAAAGTTTGGGGCTGCGATGCTTATGTGAAAAAGCTTCAACCTGATAAGCTCGAACCCAAATCGGAGAAATGTGTATTCATAGGATACCCAAAGGAAACTGTTGGGTACACCTTCTATCACAGATCCGAAGGCAAAACATTTGTTGCTAAGAATGGATCATTTCTAGAGAAGGAGTTTCTCTCGAAAGAAGTGAGTGGGAAGAAAGTAGAACTTGACGAGGTAACTGTACCTGCTCCCTTACTGGAAAGTAGTTCATCACAGAAAAATGTTTCAGTGACACCTACACCAGTTAGTGAGGAAGCCAATGATAATGATCATGAAACTTCAGATCAAGATACTACTGAACCACGTAGATCAACCAGAGTAAGATCCGCGCCAGAGTGGTACGGAAATCCTGTTCTGGAAGTCATGCTACTAGATCATGATGAACCTACGAACTATGAAGAAGCGATGGTGAGCCCAGATTCCGCAAAGTGGCTAGAAGCCATGAAATCTGAGATGGGATCCATGTATGAGAACAAAGTATGGACTTTGGTTGACTTGCCCGATGATCGGCAAGCGATTGAGAATAAATGGATCTTTAAGAAGAAGACTGACGCTGATGGTAATGTTACTGTCTACAAAGCTCGACTTGTCGCAAAAGGTTTTCGGCAAGTTCAAGGAATTGACTACGATGAGACCTTCTCACCCGTAGCGATGCTTAAGTCCGTCCGAATCATGTTAGCAATTGCCGCATTTTATGATTATGAAATTTGGCAAATGGATGTCAAAACTGCATTCCTGAATGGATTCCTGGAAGAAGAGTTGTATATGATGCAACCAGAAGATTTTGTCGATCCAAAGGGAGCTAACAAAGTGTGCAAGCTCCAGCGATCCATTTATGGACTGGTGCAAGCCTCTCGGAGTTGGAATAAACGTTTTGATAGTGTGATCAAAGCATTTGGTTTTATACAGACTTTTGGAGAAGCCTGTATTTACAAGAAAGTGAGTGGGAGCTCTGTAGCATTTCTGATATTATATGTGGATGACATATTACTGATTGGAAATGATATAGAATTTCTGGATAGCATAAAGGGATACTTGAATAAAAGTTTTTCAATGAAAGACCTCGGTGAAGCTGCTTACATATTAGGCATTAAGATCTATAGAGACAGATCAAGACGCTTAATTGGACTTTCACAAAGCACATACCTTGACAAAATTTTGAAGAAATTCAAAATGGATCAAGCAAAGAAAGGGTTCTTGCCTGTGTTACAAGGTGTGAAATTGAATAAGACTCAATGCCCGACCACTGCAGAAGATAGAGAGAATATGAAAGATGTTCCCTATGCATCAGCCATAGGCTCTATCATGTATGCAATGCTGTGTACCAGACCTGATGTGTGCCTTGCTATAAGTTTAGCAGGGAGGTACCAAAGTAATCCAGGAATGGATCACTGGACAGCGGTCAAGAACATCCTGAAATACCTGAAAAGGACTAAGGATATGTTTCTCGTATATGGAAGTGACAAAGAGCTCATCGTAAAAGGTTACGTTGATGCAAGCTTTGACACTGATCCGGACGATTCTAAATCGCAAACCGGATACGTGTTTACATTAAACGGTGGAGCTGTCAGTTGGTGCAGTTCTAAACAAAGCGTCGTAGCGGGATCTACATGTGAAGCGGAATACATAGCTGCTTCGGAAGCAGCAAATGAAGGACTCTGGATGAAGGAGTTCATATCCGATCTAGGTGTCATACCTAGTGCATCGGGTCCAATGAAAATCTTTTGTGACAATACTGGTGCAATTGCCTTGGCAAAGGAATCCAGATTTCACAAAAGGACCAAACACATCAAGAGACGCTTCAACTCCATCCGGGATCTAGTCCAGGTGGGAGACATAGAGATTTGCAAGATACATACGGATCTGAATATTGCAGACCCGTTGACTAAGCCTCTTCCACGAGCAAAACATGATCAGCACCAAAGCTCCATGGGTGTTAGATTCATTACAGTGTAATCTAGATTATTGACTCTAGTGCAAGTGGGAGACTGAAGGAAATATGCCCTAGAGGCAATAATAAAGTTATTATTTATTTCCTTATAATCATGATAAATGTTTATTATTCATGCTAGAATTGTATTTTCCGGAAACATAATACATGTGTGAATACATAGACAAACAGAGTGTCACTAGTATGCCTCTACTTGACTAGCTCGTTAATCAAAGATGGTTATGTTTCCTAACCATGAACAATGAGTTGTTATTTGATTAACGAGGTCACATCATTAGTAGAATGATCTGATTGACATGACCCATTCCATTAGCTTAGCACCTGATCGTTTAATGTTGCTATTGCTTTCTTCATGACTTATACATGTTCCTATGACTATGAGATTATGCAACTCCCGTTTACCGGAGGAACACTTTGGGTACTACCAAACGTCACAACGTAAATGGGTGATTATAAAGGAGTACTATAGGTGTCTCCAATGGTCGATGTTGGGTTGGCGTATTTCGAGATTAGGATTTGTCACTCCGATTGTCGGAGAGGTATCTCTGGGCCCTCTCGGTAATACACATCACATAAGCCTTGCAAGCATTACAACTAATATGTTAGTTGTGAGATGATGTATTACGGAACGAGTAAAGAGACTTACCGGTAACGAGATTGAACTAGGTATTGGATACCGACGATCGAATCTCGGGCAAGTAACATACCGATGACAAAGGGAACAACGTATGTTGTTATGCGGTCTGACCGATAAAGATCTTCGTAGAATATGTAGGAGCCAATATGGGCATCCAGGTCCCGCTATTGGTTATTGACCGGAGACGTGTCTCGGTCATGTCTACATTGTTCTCGAACCCGTAGGGTCCGCACGCTTAAGGTTACGATGACAGTTATATTATGAGTTTATGCATTTTGATGTACCGAAGGTTGTTCGGAGTCCCGGATGTGATCACGGACATGACGAGGAGTCTCGAAATGGTCGAGACGTAAAGATTGATATATTGGAAGCCTATGTTTGGACATCGGAAGTGTTCCGGGTGAAATCGGGATTTTACCGGGTTACCGGGAGGTTACCGGAACCCCCCGGGAGCCATATGGGCCTTCATGGGCCTTAGTGGAAAAGGTGAAAGGGCTGCCCATCAGGGCTGCGCGCCTCCCCCCTTCCCCTAGTCCTATTAGGACTAGGAGAGGTGGCCGGCCACCCTTCTCCTCTTTCCCCCTTTGGGGATTCCTAGTTGGAATAGGATTGGAGGGGAGTCCTACTCCCGGTAGGAGTAGGACTCCTCCTGCGCCACCTCTCCCTGGCCGGCGCCTCCTCCCCCCTTGGCTCCTTTATATACGGAGGCAGGGGCACCTCTAAACACACAAGTTGACACAAGTTGATCCACGTGATCGATTCCTTAGCCGTGTGCGGTGCCCCCTGCCACCATATTCCTCGATAATACTGTAGCGGAGTTTAGGCGAAGCCCTGCTGCTGTAGTTCATCAAGATCGTCACCATGCCGTCGTGCTGACGAAACTCTTCCCCGACACTTTGCTGGATCGGAGTCCGGGGATCGTCATCGAGCTGAACGTGTGCTCGAACTCGGAGGTGCCGTAGTTTCGGTGCTTGATCGGTTGGATCGTGAAGACGTACGACTACTTCCTCTACGTCGTGTCATTGCTTCCGCAGTCGGTCTGCGTTGGGTACGTAGACAACACTCTCCTCTCGTTGCTATGAATCACATGATCCTGTGTGCGCGTAGGAAATTTTTTGAAATTACTACGAAACCCAACAACAGGAGAGAGGGGGGATCAAGGCTTGTCTGTCCTCTTGGGGACGCCCCTTCCCCTCTATATATAGGTGGAGGCGCATGATGGCCAGCCCTCCAACCTCTAGGGCTGGCGCACCAAGGGGGAGGAGTTGGACTCCTAGTCCAGTTCCCTCCTTTCCATACACATGTGGACTTTCCAGCTTTCCCAGCCACATGGGCCTTGAGGGACTTGTGCGCCTGGCCCAATAAGGTCAGGGCGCTTCCCCTCAGCCCATGTTGAACCTTGGGACATGCATGGTGGAACCCTTGATGGACTTCCGGACTCCTCCAGAAGTTTCTGAAACCTTGTGTTGAAAGTGCGTTATATCGACTAGAGGGGGGTGAATAGGCGATTTTTATGAATTCTTCACTGAGGAATTTGCCGGTGAGGAAATTCCTTAGCGAAGAACTACTTGCAGCAGAATAAGTACTCAGAAGTAAGCATAACAGAATACAGGCATGGTCATCATGATGAAATGAAGACAAGTACAGAGTACAGAAAGCGTAATCACAGGATAACACAAGATGAAGACAAACAGACTGAAGAAATTGAACTGAGGAAATTGAGAAAGTCTTCAGTCAAAGTCTTCAAACACAGATATGATGAAGCACTCAACACAGTAATGAGGAAATGAAAGAGTTGAGGAAATAGAAGCAGTAAGCTTGGTGAAGACAATGATTTGGTAGACCAGTTCCAACTGCTGTCTCAGTTGTACATCTGGTTGGAGCGGCTGAGTATTTAAACTCGAGGACACACAGTCCCGGACACCCAGTCACTGAGCACGCAGCTCAGGACACCAAGTCCTCACCGTATCCTCCTTGAACAAAGGTCACACAGACCTCGTCCAATCACTCATGGTAAGTCTTTAGGCGACTTCCAAACCTTCACAAACTTGGTCACTCAGCGATCCACAATTCCTCTTGGATGCTCTAGACCATGACGCCTAACCATCTGGAAGAAGCATAGTCTTCAAAGGTAACAAGCGTCGGATCCACGCAGGATCAATCTCTTCAGTGATGCTCAATCACTTTGGGTTTGTAGGTGTTGGATTTGGGGTTTTTCCTCACTCGATGATTTTCGCTCAAAGTCCTCGGAGGATGGGTTGCTCTCAAATGACAAGTGTCAAGTTCTCTCAGAGCAGCCAACCAGCTAGTGGTTGTAGGGGGCGGCTATTTATAGCCTAGGGAGCAGCCCGACATGATAAGACATAAATGCCCTTCAATGATATGACCGTTAGGTGGATAAGATATTTTGGGACAACTGGCGCGCAGCACAGCAACGGTCGGAAATTTGACTCTCAAATTCCTCAGGGCTATCATGTTCCTCACTGTGTAGGCAATCCGCACTAGCGAATTCCTAACTCCTCAGTCAGAACAAATTCCTTAGCGACCAGAAGAACTTCGTCTCTGTCACTGAAGAAATTGACTGAACTATATGAGATTTCCAGTGGCTTCACTCGAAGGGATTGGTAGGTGTAGGATTTTGAGTTGAGCATCACATGGAAAATTTTCCTTAGTATTTCCTCGACCCCCTTTAACAGTACAGTGTTTCCTATGACTCAAGAAAGAGAAAAACAAAACTACGAAAACAAAAGTCTTCACGCTTCATGTTCCTCAAATGAATACCAAGTCTTCAAGGTCACACCAATTTCTTCACTTTCAAAGTCTTCAGAAAGTCTTCGGAATACCAAAGTCTTCAGACGAAGAACTTCATTTTTAGGGGTCGACTTTCTCTATAAATATCAAACTCCTCATAGACTTATAGACCTGTGTACACTCATAAACACGTTAGTCCCTTAACCTATAAGTATTCAATACACTAAAATCACTAAGGGGCACTAGATGCACTTACAATCTCCCCCTTTTTGGTGATTGATGACAATATAGGTTAAGTTTTCAATGGGGATAAACATATGAAGTGTAAATACTGATATTGAGGAATTTGATTGCAAGATATAGAAGAACTCCCCCTGAAGATGTGCATAGTGAGGAATTTTCTTTTGAGGCAATGCACATTTGAAGAGTTTAATCATGGAGATCTCCCCCTATATCTTGTAATTCATACACGCATTTGACATATAATATGAAGAATTTGAAATGCATGATGAAATATGGTGACTGATGTAATTCAGCATGCGTGTATTAACATAAAACGAGGAATAAGCATGCAGAGGAACACATCAAAAGTATCGGAGCACCATCGGGTTTAAGATTATAACTCGATCCAATAAAGTTTCAGAAGAACGAGAGTTGTAACTTAGCAAAAAAAACGCCCATATAATAGACCCGCTTGAAGACTAACTCAAATTTCTCCCCCTTTGTCATCGAATGACCAAAAGGATCAAAACTGAGGACTAACGCCCCTGAAGAATATCAAGTTGATGGAGGAGCGCCAGCGTTGTCGGGGTCGGTTGTCGTAGTAGGGCCTGCCGTAGTGTCGTCCAAGTCTTCATTTTCATCAGTGTCGCGCAATGAAGAATAGGAGCTGGCCACCAAGGAAGGAACCTTGACCTTCTTGTATTTATTCGGTGGAGGTGCAGACCAGTCAAATTCTTCCTTTAGACCCATTTTCTTCAGATCTTCTTCGTTGTAGACATGAGACAGAACAGCCCAGGTACGGTTGAAGGTTTCATGGAGGTAGTATTGGTTTTTCTTCACTGCATTGTGTGTTGAAGTCATGTTGTGAAGAATTGAACCAAACTGACGCTTGACCCATTTATGATTGCGATCAACTTTCTGATGAAGACTGAGGAGTAACTCACGATCAATCATCACCCTGGGTGCTGTGGCTTGAGGATTTTGCTTGGCAGAGTTGTTGGCGGCAGAGTCATGTGTGGCAGAGTCATCATTGATGGAGTAGGATGCAGCCTTGTGAAATTGACCATCCAATGGACGAATGCCTTCATCTATCACAGCAGTTGCCTTTCCTTTGTCATCAACTGAGGAAAATGGCCGTTTGAGGACTTCAATCGGAGGCAAGTAGCTGCAGTGGTTCAGAGTATCAGCCTTGTAATTGAGTGAAGACCTTGTCCTGATGAACCTCATAATCCATGGTGCTTAAGGCTTCAGTTCAAATGGTGACAATATTCGCCAGAGTCCTCATGAAGAAATCATGGAAGTTGACGGGAACGCCATGAATGATATTGAAAAGCATATTCTTCATGATGCCAACGACTTCTTCATCATTTGAGTCGTGGCCTTTGATAGGACTCATTGTCTTCGTCAGAATGCGATAGACAGTCCGAGGCACATACAGTAACTCCTTGACGAGGAATTTGGTTCGAGGGGCCTGCCCTGGCTTCAAAGGCTTCATCAGCACTTGCATGTAATGATTTGTAAGCTCAGGTTCATTGTAGACGCAACGAGCACCTTCAAGGGGAGGACTGAGTGGGAGGGCACGAAGCAATTCAGTTGCTGGTGCCTTGTAGTGAGTATTTTCTGACATCCAGTCCAGCACCCATGAGTTCACATCTTCAGAATTTCCTGTGATGTGCAGTTTCGCATAGAATTGAAGAATGAATTCTTCATTCCAATCACATGTGTCAGTGCAGAAGTTTAGCAATCCAGCATCGTGAAGAACACTGAGGACTGGCTTGAAGCACGGCAGAGATTCCATGTCCACGTGAGGAATGTGTGCATGATCGAAGACTTGTCTTTGTTGAATAGCACTGAGGAATAGAAATTGGCTTGACTAGTAGTTCAGAAACGCCTCTTCCTTATGCGAGCAGAGTCATATGGGTTGTAGTCAGTGAAGAACACATGCTCGCCGAAGAAATCTTCAGCCTTGAACTTTTGCTTGCGTGAGAATGGATCCTTTGGTTTTGGGCAGAGGAGTGTTAGTGAGTTGCATCACAACCTCAGGAATCGCAATCTCAGGTTCTTCGGGCTGAGGAATTTCTGATTCCTCTTCAGTTGCAGTCTGCGTTGTCGTATGATCAGCAGCAACAGGTTCTTCAGCACTGGTGGCTGGAATTTCTTCATGCACAAACAAGGTGGGATGAGTTTCTTCAGAGCCCATTTGAACAGTTGGTGCAGGGGACTGAGGAATTTGTTGTAGTGGGGTGAAGAGTGGAGAATTGGGGTGCTGACTTTCCAAAAAGTCATCATTCATCACTGGCGTAGTGCTTCCAATATCCACGTCTTCATCTTCAATTTCTTCAACACCAGCCTCTTCAGCTGTGAACTAAGGCATTAGTGAGGATACAACAGGTGTAGAAGGGATCGCATCCACTTCAATTTCTTCATCAATCTGCTCTGACGAAGCAGCAGAATGATTTTCTTCATCAGATCCGCTAGGGATCACATATTCTTCACCAAAAGGAACATGGTCCTTTGATGGCATGGTTGAGATCGGAACAGCATCAATAGGATTTTCAAACGAGCTGGTCATAGGCTTCATTTTCTTCGAAGCTAAAGAATCTGAAGCAGCTGATGCTTTCCTTTTCTTCACCGCAGCTCGCTCTGCAGCTTTGGTCTTCTTCACATCTGATGCAGAAGGAAGGATAGGAGTTGGTGTAGGTGCAGGAGGAGCTGAGGAATCTGATTGATTTTCTTCAGGCGCAACTGATGCAGTTGCCCTGACTTCTTCATTTTCTTCAGGCGCACCACTAGTGGATGCCCTGGCAATTTCTTCAGCGGCTGGATGGAGTCATTAGCCCTGGAACTAGCATTTTTTTCAGCAGCCTGAAAGTCATCAGCAGTGCTGGCATGTTCTTCAGTAGGCTGAGTAGAGGCTCCAGCCTGAGGAACTTCTTGTTGCGTTGGAGCTGCAACATTGGTGAACTTCTCAGTCAGTTTAACAAACCTGACTTTGGCTCCTTGCCAATCAACATAGTAGGCGTTGAAGTTGTCGCTGAGGGCTTTGATTTCAGACTGAATTTTGATGAGTTCATCAGTTGTCATTTTGACAACGTTTTTCTTCAGGAACTTCTCTTTCCTGAACTGAGCCTTCTTCATCTGTCTGGCCTTCTCAAATTTCCATTTCTCTTCAGAGATGAAATGGGTCAGCATGTGACTTTGGCCAGGAGTCAAATGAAAATCAGACATAGGGGTGTCTGGATCCTTGTGCCAGAGATCAATGTAATCGAGGATCAACTTAGGATCCAAAAGCAGTGGTACATGTGTGCCTTTTGCTCTAGCGTCCCTTTCTTGTCTGTCTCTGATGATTTCTGCAAGTTCATCATCATTAGCTTCATCATCAGATGACACTTGGAAGGCAACCTGTTTCTTCTTCGGACTTGGCCGAGGACCTCGTCCAGCTGTTGCCTTTGTCTTCAGCAGAGTGGGGCCAGATGAAGAATTTGGTGCAGCTGAGGAACTCGCTGAGACACCAGAGGCAATAGAGATGCCTACAGTCCTTTGGCACGTGGCCAGATGCACAGGTGCTGAGGACTTTGCCGGAGCAGCTGAGGACTTTGGAGGAGGAGCTGAGGATTTTGAAGGAGCAGGAGCAGCATGAGGAACTGGTCGTGAGGGCTTTGAAGATTCTGGCCGTGAGGGCATTGCTGAGGAACTTGGCCATGAGGGCACAGTTGGTGAAGCACTTGGCTTGTGCGCGGGCATCTTTGCCATTGATTTCCTAGGCTTGACAGAGGCCTCAGTGGCAGCAGCAGCAGCAGAGTCTTCATTGAATTTCCTCACTGCTTCTTTGGCTTGTCTTGCCAACTTGGTTTGGCGCTTGGCCCATTCTTCAGGAAAATCCTCACCACGCTTGATGCTGGTGGGGTCAGCTTCTTGGCCAGGTGCCAATGGAGCTCTTGGGCATGGAGGATTAAGTGCGAATTTCTTCATATACTTTGGAGTAACATACCTGTACTCCCTCCATTCTCTTGCCCATCTCCTTTCAATCCTCTGTATGCACACCTTGTGCTGATTTTTGTTCTCCTTTCCGAACTTGGCCTCATCAGGTGTGCAATAGTCAGCATAGATGTCCTCAGGTATTTCGAAAGCAGTCATGGCCTCAGGCCTCTTTCCTCCTTTCTGCGGCTTCTTACCGTCTGCCATATTCTTCAGTTGAGGAATTTGAACAATCGAATTCTCTGAAGAAGTATGCAACTTTTCTTCGAGGAACGCTGCAAATGAGTTAAGTTGATGAGAACCTAGTGATTCAGCAGCGGACATGAGTACCTGTGAACAGAGTATAGTTGCGAGGAATTTAGAGAGGTCATATGCATTCTCAGAAGGTTTTTCAAAAAGAACAAGTTTGAGGAATTTGACCAGATTAGCCTTGAAGAATTTCACTAAGCGTTCTTTGTCTTAGGTTCCAGAGTTGTATAGATTGAGGATCCACACAATTGAGGAATATTGAAGAAAAATCATTGCTTAGAGAAACAAATCAAGAGCATATGACGTGTGAGGTGTTCATATGTGTGAAGATTTAAAGAATAAACACCTTTGAAGATTTTCAGGAAAGCTTGAGAATCAAAGCGAGTAATAAAAGTAACTTTTAATTACCCGAAGTGAAGAACACGACGGACTGGGAAGAACAGATGTGAAGTTCGTCAGGTTAGATCTTCCACGCCCTAACTCGGCGGAGGAAGACAGCTACGGCGGCGGCGGAGTGAAGATTTCCGCGGCCGGCGCGAGTACGATGGCGACGAGGTCGAGGCAGTGAAGCTCTTCCTCACCGGCGACGATGGAGTAGCGGCGGCGCTAGGGTTTGAGAAGCTCGAGCGGGAGAGAGAACAGTCGAGCGGAGTAAAGGAAGTGAGGAAGGGGAGAGGGGGTATTTATAGTCGCAGTGAAAAACTGTTCGCCCGAAGATTTAGGACGAACATGCCCCTGACCCTTCTCATTCGCTTGACATGTGTCACCCACGTACTGAAAAGTGGAGATCATGTTAGATCATGGGTGAATAGATAAGTCTATCGTAGGAAGCGGAACGGTTTGTGCGGCAAAGCCGAAAATTTGGATAAGATTACTTTTAAAGTTCCGTTCGCAATTTCTTCAGCTGACAAGGACACAGTGAAGATTTTGAACGAGTTTCAAATAGAACGCACATGAAGAATTTGTGAATAGATTGGGTTGAGTATAGCATAGAGGGGGAAGGGTCCGATCACATTCACTTAGCAGAAAATGCAACTTGAAGAAATAGCCATAAGTGAATGTTGCAGAGGACATAAACCCATATATATATATATATATATATATATATATATATATATATATATATATGTATATATAGCCAATGAAGAAAAACGACGGAAACAGTGAAGATTTTGCAAAGTTGAAGAATTTGAAAAACTGAGGAAGAACTCAAATTGAAGATTTTCAACTTTGGTGGTGGCGTGACCCACCGTATAAGAATGATGATTTTAGACACCGCATACAATTGTCGTAGGGTTCTGAGAATCAAATTCTTTATTAATTTCTTCACACTTAGAGTGTTGTTCTTCATTGATTGAAGAAAAACGTTTCTTTATGTGTTGCACATCTAAGTCATCAATTTTGCATAAGTGTTAGGATGAGTGTCCTTTTCAAAGAACATTCGAAGATTCTAAGATATTTAGCTCACACCGCAACTTGCTAAATCTCTTCTCATCCAAGGGCTTTGTGAAGATATCGGCTAGCTGTTCTTCAGTCTTCACATGCTCGATGGAGATGTCACCCTTCAACACATGATCGCGAAGAAAATGATGACGAATCTGAATGTGCTTTGTCTTCGAGTGCTGAACTGGGTTGTGAGCAATCTTGATGGCTCTCTCATTGTCACACTAGAGAGGCACATTCTTCATGTTGATGCCGTAGTCCTTGAGAGTTTGCTTCATCCACAGCAATTGAGCACAACAAGAACCAGCAGCAATCTACTCAGCTTCCGCAGTAGATAGTGATATGCAGTTCTGTTTCTTCAAGGACCAACAGACCAAAGATCGTCTGAGGAAATGACAAGCACCAGATGTTGACTTACGGTCCACACAATCACCAGCATAGTCAGAGTCAGAATATCCAATGAGATCAAAAGCAGAGCCCTTGGGGTACCATAATCCTAGTGTTGGTGTGTGAGCTAGATATCGAAGAATATGCTTCACAGCCTTATGGTGTGATTCCTTCGGTGTAGCTTGAAATCGGGCACACATGCAAACACTAAGCATTATATCTGGCCTAGATGCACATAAGTACAATAAAGAACCAATCATGGAGCGGTATACCTTGTGATCGAAGTCAATACCATTTTCATCAGTGCATAGATGGCCATTTGTGGGCATAGGAATTTTGACGCCTTTGCAATCTTGCATGCCGAATCTCCTTAGAACATCCTTGAGGTATTTCTCCTGAGATATGAATATGCCATTGCGCTGTTGACGAATTTGAAGACCTAAGAAGAATTTCAACTCTCCCATCATAGACATTTGATATTCCTCACTCATCATATAGGCAAATTCATCACTATAACGTTGGTCAGTACAACCAAAGATAATATCATCAACGTATATTTGGCACACAAACAGTTCACCATCATAAGATTTAGTAAAGAGAGTAGGATCGAGTGAACCGGGTGTGAAGCCATTCTTCATGAGGAATTCCTTCAAAGTGTCATACCACGCCCGAGGGGCCTGCTTGAGGCCATAGAGGGCCTTGTTGAGTCTGAAGACTTTGTCATGATTCTTTGGATCTTCAAAACCTGGGGGTTGAGCAACATATACTTCTTCCTCAAGCTTACCATTGAGGAATGCACTTTTCACATCCATTTGATATAAAGTGATGTCATGATGGTTAGCATAAGCAAGTAATATGCGAATAGCCTCAAGTCTAGCAACAGGTGCAAAAGTTTCATTGAAATCAATTCCTTCAACCTGTGTGTAGCCTTGAGCTACAAGTCGTGCCTTATTCCTCACCACAAGGCCATTTTCATCTTGCTTGTTGTGGTAGATCCACTTTGTGCCAATGATATTATGCTTGCGAGGATTTGGACGTTTGACCAGTTCCCAGACATTGTTGAGCTCGAACTGATGTAATTATTCTTGCATAGCCTGAATCCACTCAGGCTCCAGAAATGCTTCATCTACCTTAGTGGGCTCTGTGATAGAGACAAAATCATAGTGCCCACAAAAGTTAGATAAATGTGAAGCTTTTGAGTGTGTGAGAGGACCTGGTGCTTCAATGTCATCGATGATCTTTTCAACTTGCACTTCTTTTGCAACGCGAGGATGAGCTGGTTGTCGTCGAGGAATTTGATCAGCATTTTCTTCAGCATTGTCTTCAGGTGCATTAGCTCGACGTTCTTCACGTTCTGGAATGAATTCTTCAGCAGATTCTTCAGTAGGAATGACATCCTCAGTCACCTTGAACTTGATAGAATCCTCAGGTGCTGGTTCATCTATCACAGAGGGTAGGTGCTCTCTTTGCAAGCCATTAGTTTCATCGAACCGCACATCCACAGTTTCAATAATCTTGTAAAGAACATTGTTGAAGACTCTGTAGGTGTGCGAGTCCTTTCCGTAACCAAGCATAAAACCCTCATGTGCTTTTGGTGCAAATTTAGAATTGTGATGAGGATCTCTAATCCAACATTTAGTACCGAAGAGTTTGAAATAACTCACATTGGGTTTCTTGTCAGTGAGGAGTTCATAGGCAGTCTTCTTGAAGAATTTGTGAAGATATACTCTGTTGATGATGTGGCACGCGGTATCAATTGCATCAATCCAAAAACGATGAGGCGTTTTGTATTTATCAAGCATAGTGCGAGCCATCTCAACATGAGTTCTGTTCTTGCGCTCCACGACGCCATTTTGCTGAGGAGTATAAGGAGCAGATAACTCATGGGTAATACCAAGTTCATCAAGATAGTCATCAAGACCGGAATTCTTGAACTCAGTTCCATTGTCACTCCTGATGTGCTTGATCTTCACACCAAAGTTGGTTGAAGCCCTCGAGGAAAATCGTTTGAAGACTTCCTGCACTTCATGTTTGTAAGTAACAATGTGTACCCATGTGTAACGAGAATAATCATCAACAATAACAAAGCCATATAGAGATGCATCATTAGTGACTGCTGAGTAATGATTAGGACCAAAGAGGTCCATGTGAAGCAATCCGAATGGTCGAGTAGTGGTCATGATAGTCTTTGCTGGGTGCTTGGCCTTGGTCATTTTTCCAGCTTCACAGGCTCCACACAAGTGATCCTTGAGGAATTTGACATTCTCAATGCCAATGCCATGCTTCTTCTTCGCAAGCGTGTGAAAATTCCTCATGCCTGCGTGACCAAGTCGTCGATGCCATAGCCAGCCTTCTGAAGCTTTTGCAAGTAGGCACACGGCTGGTTGTGGTCCTGTAGAGAAATCAACAATATACAAGTCTCCTCTCCTAAAGCCTTCGAAGACTTTGGAATGGTCAGCTTCCATAACCACAACACAACGATACTTGCCAAAGACAACAACCATATCAAGATCACAAAGCATTGAGACAGACATAAGGTTGTATCCTAAGGACTCAACAAGCATGACTTTGTCCATGTGTCGATCCTTTGTGATCGGAACCTTACCTAGACCCATTACCTGACTTTTGCCTTTGTCAGCGAAGATGATATGCTTCAGATGCGATGGTGATAATGGAGCATCCATTAATAGATTCTTGTCACCAGTCATGTGATTTGTACATCCACTATCGAGGACCCACTCAGTGGCTTTGGGTTGATCATCCCGCAGATGAATTAGTGCAACTTACAAACTCATATACTTCATCAGTGAAGAATATGATATCAAATTCATCAGATGAAATTTATCAAGCAGTAAAACAGATATAGCAGTATGAGGACGTGTGAAATGAAAGTTCATTTCTTCATGATTAGCCTGCATCCTTTCAGGCAATTTCGTCAGGCCCCCAGCAAATTCTTCAGACGTTAAAGCATGTCTGGAGACTTGACCCTGCAGAAGAGATTAGTTCTTTTTCTTCACCACCCACATATGAAGGGGTGGCAAAGAGTTCATCACTCTGCGAGCACCATACGAGAATGGTGGCAGAGAAGCCAAACCATTTCGTTTCACATAAGAGGGGTTAGGGTAAGCATATGAATAAGCAGAGAAATTCTTCGAGGACTTATGAACATAATGGTTTGAAGAATAATGCACATATTCATAGCCCTTAGCTCTACCCTGCGAAACAGAGTTGTTAGCACGATGATAATCATATGAGGACTTCGATCCTTTTGAGGAATTTGATCCACGTGAGGAATTTGGTCCGTATGAGGACTTGGATCCATATGAAGAATTTGGTCCATATGAAGAGTTTGATCTGGGGTTCCTATTCTTCACAAGTGGTGTCATGAGGACATTCACCTAAAGACTTTCAAGGCACCTTTTGGGAACCCAAATTTTCTTCATAGGAGAACCGTTCCTGCAGTTAGTGCCAACATATCTAGCAAATACTTCACCATTCTAATTTTTGAACAGTTTATATTTGGAGTCAAATGACTCATCAGAAGAATGAGGAGATTCACATGTAAAGCCAGATAAGTTAGATGGATCAATTGGAGGTCCCTTTGCAGCAACCCATGATGTTTTGGGGTACTGCTCAGGCTTCCAATATGTTCCATCAGCATTGAGTTTCCTCTCAAAGGCAATACCCTCTTTCCTAGGGTTCCTGTTGAGAATCTGCTTTTTAAGCACATCACAAAGAGTCTGATGCCCTTTGAGGCTTTTGTACATGCCTGTCATGTACAATTCCTTCAGCCCTGCATTGTCAGTGATACTAGCAATGTCCTCAGATGAGCAATTAGTGATAGCAGAGGCAGGTGAATAATTTGTAACAGTTGAAGCATATGAACATTCAGGTGAAGAATTAGCAGATTCACATTCAATGCACTTTAAGCATGGAGGAACAAATTCTTCCTGAGAAGCGCTGATTTGTTGAGCTAGCAATGAATCGCGCTCCTTTTGAAGATCTTCATAACTCACTCTTAGCTTCTCAAGATCTTGCTTTCTTTGAAGAAATTCATAAGAAAGCTTCTCATGATCAGACAAGAGAGTGTTATGATGACCTTGAAGGCTGTCAAACCTAGACTGAAGTCTTTGAAGATTTTCAGTCAGGGCTTTAGTGCGATCCATTTCTTCACCCAACATATCATCACTTTTTTCTAGCATGTTTTGAACCTTTTCCAAGGCATGTTGTTGTTTGGTGGCAATAAAAGCAAGCTTGGTATAGCTAGGTTCAAAATCATCATCAGATTCATCATCATTAGACTCAAATGAGGAACATTCGGTTACCTGAACACTTTTTGCCATGAGACATGGTGCAGAAGATGATGATTCAGGTTCGAAAGTCATCGTTTTGAGTGATTCTTTGAAATCCTCAAACCAGGGATCAAGACGAGTTCGATGTCCATCATAGACTTCAGAGATTCGGTCCCAGATAAGCTTTGCATTGCAAAGATGCATAATGCGCCTGAATTCATCTCTAGATAGGCAGGAACAGATGATATCCTTCGCCATGATGTCAAGTCGAGTGTACTTGCGAATATCATCTGCGTTCGCCTTCTTGCATAGATCGGTAAGACCAATCTCAGTGACGGTCCACAGCTCGCTGTTCATTGCCATGAGGCGCTTCCTCGTCATGGCCTTCCACTTGGGATAATCATGACCGTCAAAGATAGGGCATGTCACTTTCTTCATAACTAAAACTCCAAGCGGTTAAACAAAATCACACAGAACAAGGGAGTACCTTGCTCTGATACCAATTGAAAGTGCGTTATATCGACTAGAGGGGGGTGAATAGGCGATTTTTATGAATTCTTCACTGAGGAATTTGCCGGTGAGGAAATTCCTTAGCGAAGAACTACTTGCAGCGGAATAAGTACTCAGAAGTAAGCATAACAGAATACATGGTCATCATGATGAAATGAAGACAAGTACAGAGTACAGAAAGCGTAATCACAGGATAACACAAGATGAAGACAAACAGACTGAAGAAATTGAACTGAGGAAATTGAGAAAGTCTTCAGTAGAGTCTTCAAACACAGATATGATGAAGCACTCAACACAGTAATGAGGAAATGAAAGAGTTGAGGAAATAGAACCAGTAAGCTTGGTGAAGACAATGATTTGGTAGACCAGTTCCAACTGTTGTCTCAGTTGTACATCTGCTTGGAGCGGCTGAGTATTTAAACTCGAGGACACACAGTCCCGGACACCCAGTCGCTGAGCACGCAGCTCAGGACACCAAGTCCTCACCGTATTCTCCTTGAACAAAGGTCACACAGACCTCGTCCAATCACTCGTTGTAAGTCTTCAGGCGACTTCCAAACCTTCACAAACTTGGTCACTCGGCGATCCACAATTCCTCTTGGATGCTCTAGACCATGACGCCTAACCGTCTGGAAGAAGCACAGTCTTCAAAGGTAACAAGCGTCGGATCCATGCAGGATCAATCTCTTCAGTGATGCTCAATCACTTTGGGTTTGTAGGTGTTGGATTTGGGGTTTTTCCTCACTCGATGATTTTCGCTCAAAGTCCTCGGAGGATGGGTTGCTCTCAAATGACAAGTGTCAAGTTCTCTCGGAGCAGCCAACCAGCTAGTGGTTGTAGGGGGCGGCTATTTATAGCCTAGGGAGCAGCCCGACATGATAAGACATAAATGCCCTTCAATGATATGACCGTTAGGTGGATAAGATATTTTGGGACAACTGGCACGCAACACAGCAACGGTCGGAAATTTGACTCTCAAATTCCTCAGGGCTATCATGTTCCTCACTGTGTAGGCAATCCGCACTAGCGAATTCCTAACTCCTCAGTCAGAACAAATTCCTCAGCGACCAGAAGAACTTCGTCTCTGTCACTGAAGAAATTGACTGAACTGTATGAGATTTCCAATGGCTTCACTCAAAGGGATTGGTAGGTGTAGGATTTTGAGTTGAGCATCACATGGAAATTTTTCCTTAGTATTTCCTCGACCCCCTTTAACAGTATGGTGTTTCCTATGACTCAAGAAAGAGGAAAACGAAACTACGAGAACAAAAGTCTTCACGCTTCATGTTCCTCAAATGAATACCAAGTCTTCAAGGTCACACCAATTTCTTCACTTTCAAAGTCTTCAGAAAGTCTTCGGAATACTAAAGTCTTCAGACGAAGAACTTCATTTCTAGGGGTCAACTTTCTCTGTAAATATCAAACTCCTCATAGACTTATAGACCTGTGTACACTCATAAACACATTAGTCCCTTAACCTATAAGTATTTTTACACCAAAATCACTAAGGGGCACTAGATGCACTTACATGTGTAAGCTGCCCGGTACAATTCCGAAAAAAATAGAAACTTTTTCCGGAAACATGAAAGCAAGTTTCCATATATAAATCTTTACCCCCGGACCATTTCGGAACTCCTCGTGATGTCCGGGATCTCATCCAGGACTCCGAACAACATTCGGTTACCAACATGCATAGCCTAATGTTACTCTAGCATCATTGAACGTTAAGCGTGCGGACCATACGGGTTCGAGAATCATGTAGACATGACCGAGACACCTCTCCGGTCGATAATCAATAGCGGAACCTGGATGCCCATACTGGTTCTTACATATTCCACAAAGATTTTTTATCGGTTGAACCATGATGTCAAGGATTCAGTTAATCTCGTATGCAATTCCTTTTGTCTGGCGATATGTTACTTGCCTGAGATCCAAGTCAGTCAATCTCGCTACCGACAAGTCTCTTTACTCGTTCCATAATACAAGATCTCATGACTAACTCATTAGCCACATTACTTGCAAGCTCTTTACGGTGTTGTATTACCGAGAAGGCCCAGAGATATCTCTCCGTCATACGGAGTGAGAAATCCCAGTCTCGATCCATGCCAACCCAACAGATACCTTCGGAGATACCTGTAGAGCATTTTTGTGATCACCCAGTTACAAAGTGACGTTTGATAGAACACAAGGTATTCCTCCCGTATCCGAGATTTGCATGATCTCATGGTCTTAGGAATAGATACTTGACATGAAGAAAGCTATAGCGATAAACTCAAGTGATACGATCGAATGCTAAGCTTACGGTTGGGTCTTGTCCATCACATCATTCTCCTAATGACGTGATCTCGTTATCAAGTGACAACTCATGTCTATGGTTAGGAAACCTTAACCATCTTTGATCAACGAGCTAGTTCACTAGAGGCTCACTAGGGACATAGTGTTTGTTTATGTATTCGCACATGTATTTAGGTTTCTGGTCAATACAATTCTAGCATGAATAATAAACCTTTATCATGAACAAGGAAAAATGATAACAACCAATTTATTATTACCTCTAGGGCATATTTCTAATGGCCATAGAGCTCTTCGGCGACATGCAAGGCAGATGGAACATTGAAGAACTGCTCCAATACCTAGAACTCAATAATGAGGAGCTAGATGACGCTATGATGGGCAAGGAAGATGTGAAGAAGTATGAACAGGAGGCACAATGGCTAGCGATTGGATGACTCAACACCACCCGCCCCTTCGGCTCTTCTGGAATGTTTGAAACCTAAAGTTTCAATGGGGGCTTGATTAGACTCGAAAGTACAGGGAGGCTGGCGAGAACGTGCTCAGATTCCAGATGTACTTTCCGGGATATTGGAAGAAGGCAGTGCATGGTTGACCCTGGATCTTTAGGGCGTTTGGCTTGATAATTAAGGATTATGACACACACACACACACACACAGATCCAATCCTTATACTGCTAAGGTCAACTCGGTGAAACTTCTTATAGTGATTAAAACGCTCTTGAGGACACACATGAATATCGTCTAGTTACTTTCACCATGATTCATCAACTTCCGTTCATTGCTTTGATAAATTGTTGTATGGGTGGATCGGAGCTAAGGTGTTGTTATTACTTGAAGAAATACCTACTTCAGATATACCCTCCATGCAAGCATCCGCAAATACAAGAGAAGTAATTAAGATAAATCTAACCATACCATTAAACATATGGATTCAAAACAACCCCTCATGGAACAATTCATGAATTGGGGTTTAAGTTTCAGTCACTCCCGCAGCCCATCATCTACGAACTAATTCCATAATGTCTTTCCCTAGGCCCAAAGATGTTGAAGTGTCATATAATCGACGTGCACACGACATCACTGAGGAACAACAACACAACATATCATCATAACATTGAACGGTGACCAACTTCACATGATTATTAGCAACCAGACTTATCCCCATGTCCTCAAGAACTAATTGAATTACTCACAATGCATAATATTGTTCATCATCAGAGAAGATAAATAAATGATTAGCAAGCTTAATATAATAATTTTTCATCAAATAAACCAACTACCATCAACTACAAGATGTAATCAACACTACTAGTAACCCCCCAGTACCAATCTGAGGTTTGGTACAAAGATTGAGCACAAGAGATGAACTAGGGTTCAGAGATAAGATGGTGCCGGTGAAGATGAGGCCTCCACGATGAGAGCGTCGGTCCTGACAATGGCTTCGGTTTCCCCCTCCCGGAGGGAAGCTTTCCCGGCAGAATCGCTCCGCCGGAGAGCAAAAGTGCTACTGTCTTGGTTGCACCTCGAGACGCACTACTAGGAAAAGGGCTATAGATAATATGGACATTAATGGCGCATCACATATGTGGTGCGCCACTGCTATATAGCAGTGGCGCACCATGTGTTGGTACGCCATTAGTGTCCATCACACTAATGGCGCACCACACCCACGGTGCGCCACTACTAACAAATTCTTTTTTTTCCAAAACTAGTAATGGCGCACCAGGGCATAGTGCGCCATTACTAGTTTTAACTAGTAATGGCGCACCACACACCCCGTGCGCCACTACTAACAAATCTTTTTTTACTTTTTTTTAAAAACTAGTAATGACGCACCAGAGTATAGTGCGCCATTACTAGTTCAAACTAGTAATGGCGCACCATATCCACGGTGCACCACTACTAACATTTTTTTCGCAAAACTAGTAATGGTGCACCACCTAACAGGTGCGCCATTAGTAACCAGGGTTATTAATGGCGCATTTTTAGGTGGTGCGCTATTAGTAACCTGAGACCAGCTAGATATTTTGGACGGCCACCTACCACACTCACTTTTCCCACTTCATTCTCTCCACCTCCTCCTCCAAGCTTATCTCGGCTGCCTCCTCCTCCTCACCTTATTTGCACCATAGATTCACCCAAATTAAGTGGTTAAATTACCTTTTTTGATAGGTAAGTAAGGGAAGCTTTATTTATGTTGTAGATCTACTTTTTTCTCCCTCCAACAACGTGCACATGCACTTTTTATGGCCTAGCTAGATCTACGTATGTTTGTGGTGTTGCATATGTTTGTGGTGTTGCATATATGTTTGTGTTTGCATGTACCGGTATTTGGAATGCGATAGTTGCCAATATTTTGCCAGAATGTTGATTCATTTCCGTTTCGGCGAGAATTTGGCACTATGCATTCTTTTTGGTCCTATTTTTAGGCAAAGTCATGCCAAAATTTTTCTTGGTTCTAAAATATTGTTTTGCTCTACCCCGCAGGCGACCATGATCCGCACGATGAACGAAGGCATCATGAATAGGTCTCTGAGCTCCACGAAGGCTGAGATGCTTCAAAAGAACGAGACGGAGATAAGATGTCCGTGTCGAAGATGCAAGCTGAGGAGCCTTATGGACCCGGATTCCGTACAGGTGCGGGACCACCTGCTCTTGCATGGTTTCATGGATGGCTATCGGTGGCAAGGTGATGAAGATGATTATGAAGTCGTCCATGGGGGCCGGGCAAGAAATGAGGAAGGGCAGCAAGACAACCGCAGCGAGGGCGGGCGAGAAGACGAAGAATCTCCAGGACATGATCACGAAGTAGATGCAGTACATAGTCATCATGTAGAAGATGCCGGACATGATGATGAGGAAGATGCTGGAGCAGACGAAGGGCATGATCATGAAGATGAAGATGCCGGAGCAGACGACGATGGACCATCGATGGGCTGGGTGCAGGACCCTCATATTCAAGAGCTGCTTCTCAAGCAGACGGATAATGCAAGAGCTGCCGCCCGAGAGAAGGCCAAGCTGGATCAACTGGAAATAGACGCAGTTACTCCATTGTATGAAGGATGTAGGTCCGAGGATACCCGCCTGAAAGTAACGCTCATGGATCTGGAGATGAAGGTAAAACACAAAATGACTGCCGCATGCTTCGACGAGAACATGTCATTCTGGCACGAACGTCTTCCCAAGGGGAACAAGTGCCCGACCAGTTTCGAGAAGGCGAAGAAAATCGTGTGTCCTCTGGATTTACCGCATGTGAAATACCATGTGTGCATGAACAATTGCATCATTTATCGGGACGAGCACGCGGAGTCTACCATACGTCCGGTGTGCGGCGTCGGTCGATACAAGAAGAGGAAGAAAGCTCCTCGAAAAGTGGTGTGGTACTTTCCAATCACTCCTTGTCTGCAGCGGTATTTCGCGGACCCTAAGGTAGCAAAGCTCCTGCGTTGGCATGCGGATAGGGAGGAGAAGAAGCGAGAAGATGACGGAAATGATCCGGAGATAAATAAAAAAGACAAGATGCTGAGTCACCCTAAGGATGCGAGCAAGTGGCAAGCGTTGAACTTCGAATACCCAGAATTTGGGGACGGTCCAAGGAACATCGTGCTGAGCGCGAGCACCGATGGAGTCAATCCGTTTGGCAGCCAGAGAAGCACACATAGCACCTGACCTGTGTTTGTGTGGATGTACAACCTTACCCCCTGGTTGTGCATGAAGAGGAAGTACATTTACATGAGTATGCTAATTGAAGGGCCGAAACAACCAGGGAGCGACATCAATCTGTATCTGGGGCTGCTGAAAGAGGAGCTAGACACGCTATGGAAAACGCCAGCCAATACATGGGACGCTGCAGAGAAAGAATATTTCCCTATGAGAGCCGCACTGCTCACGACGGTGCAGTACTATCTCGGTTATGGATATGTCGCGGGGCAGGTGGTCCACTGATTTTCTGGATGCGTCAGGTGCATGGATGACACAATGTATCGCCAGCTAGATAGAGATCTCGGCTCTTTGAAAACCGTGTTCATGGGACATCGAAGGTGTCTTCACGATGATGACTCATGGAGAAAACGCAAGGATCTGTTCGATGGTAAACCGAACCCCGAAGACGCCCGCGTACGAGGAGCGGCGAGGAAATAGATGAGTTGTTGAAAAATTTGAAAGATTGCCCACTGCCGGGAAACAAGCAAAAGGCGCCAGAGCCGGGAAAGAATCGAAAGGCGCCAGAGCCGCTGCTGAAGGTATGGAAAACGAGGTCTGTTTTCTGGGACTTGCCGTACTGGAAGATCCACCGTGTGCCTCACAACCTTGATGTCATGCATATCACAAAGAACGTGTGCGAGAGTCTGCTTGGTACCCTGCTCAACATGCCAGAGAGGACCAAAGATGGGCCGAAAGCAAGGGCAGACTTGAAATCAAGGGGCATCAGGGAGGAGCTTCACGCTAATGATGAGGCGAAGCAGGACACGGAAAGTCATCGCAAAGGCAAAAAGGCCAAGAAGACCGGAAATGACTACCCTCCCGCGTGCTTCACTCTAAGTCAGGAGGAGATCGAGCAGTTTTTCACCTGTCTCGTAGGAGTAAAACTCCCTTACGGTTACGCGGGGAAGATAAGCAGATACCTAGACTCAATGAAGTAGAAGTTCAGCGGGATGAAGTCTCACGACTGTCACGTGCTGATGACGCAGATACTTCTAGTTGCAATTCGTGGGATCATGGACGCGCACGTCCGTGAAACGCTATTTGGCTTATGTAACTTTTTCGACGTCATCTCTCGGAAGTCGGTTGGCGTGAGGCAACTCAGAAGGCTACAGGAAGAGATCGTGGTGATACTATGTGAGCTTGAGATGTACATCCCGCCCGCATTCTTCGATGTTATGGTGCATCTGTTGGTCCATATCGTGGAGGATATCATCCAACTCGGGCCGACGTTCCTGCACAACATGATGCCGTTCGAAAGGGTGAATGGTGTCATCAAAGGATACGTTCGCAACATGTCACATCCAGAGGGAAGCATAGCCAGGGGCTTTCTGACCGAAGAGTGCATCTCCTACTGCACGAATTATCTAGGCATTGAGAACCCCGCTGGTCTGCCCGTCAACAGGCACCTCGGTAGGCTCGCTGGATGGGGTCACCGCGATGGTCGCTGTGAAATGCATGTCGACTTCGATGGTCGACTCGCCGACTTTGAAAGAGCAAACCTAGTCGCGCTACAACACATAGACGTGGTCGATCCTTGGGTGGTAGAGCACAAAACCTTTATTGAGAAGACGTACAATGACCAAGGCCAACAGAGGACGGACGGAGATATAATCAAAGAGCACAACTCATGTTTCACGCGTTGGTTCAAGGAGAAGCTTTTGTCGTACCCTTTACATGAGGATTCTTCCGCGGAAGAAAAACTCATATTCGCCTTGTCACAGGGCGTCGAGCACAACCTGATGACCTATGAGGCGTACGATATCTACACATTCTACACCGAGGGAAAGGACATGAAGAGCGATGGTTATCAGAACTCCGGGGTAACGATGGAATCCTACACTGGTAACGACAAGGACAGATACTACGGAAGGATCAAAGAGATCTGGGAGCTGAGCTACGCTGGAGAGAAGGTCCCGATGTTCCGTGCCAGATGGGCCAAGAGCGTCCTAAAAGAAGACCAGTATTTCACCACCATGGTTATACCCGAAGCCAAATCCAAGACCACGGGCGCAAACGTCACCGTGAAAAATGAGCCATGGGTACTGGCTTCCCAAGTGGACCAATGCTTCTTCATTACCGACCCATCAAAGCCCAGTCGTGTTGTCGTGAGGAGAGGCAAAAGGAAGATCATTGGAATGGATGGAGTCACCAATGAGCAAGACTTTGACAAGTACGGCGACTCGAAGATGGAACATGACGACGACGATGAAGTGCCATACACCACAAGAAGAAGCAGGACCACCCTACCTAAAGGATGTCCGTTCAACAGAAGAACTCCATTTGCGAAAAAGAAGGGCAAGAAGATTATGAAAAGATAGCTAGCTAAGATTGATTGTATTTAAATCGTAATCTTCATTTCTCGATTGTATTTCGACATATTGAAATGATATTTCTTCTGTTCTAGTGTCCTCATGAATATTTATTTATGTTTATTATGGTATTGAATTTCTAACTCACAAAAAGTATTGAATTTGTTAATATTTTTTGAACTCATGAATATTTTAAATTTTATGGGCACTTTTTGAATTCATGAATATTTTTTCAAATTTTATGATATTTTTTCATATTCATAAATGTTTTACCAATTCACAATGAATGCAACTAAAAATCCAAAAATAATATTGATGATATTTTTGAATAACAAATTTGATGATATTTTTTCATATTCATAAATATTTTGAAATAACAAATTTGATGATAATTTTTCACATTCATAAATGTTTTCAAATTTGATTGTCATTTTCTAAAAAATTACTAGATGCAACTAAAAATAAAAATAAAAATTACTAATGGCGCACCAGGAGAAGGTGCGCCATTGCTATCAATGTACTTATGGCGCACCCCTAGGAGGTGCACCATTGGTATACCAATTTTTATGAAATTTTTTCAAATATTTTCAAATAACAAATTTGATAATATTTTTAAATAACAAATTTGATAATATTTTTTCATATTCATAAATATTTTCAAATAACAAATTTGATGATAGTTTTTCACATTCATAAATGTTTTCAAATTTGATCGTCATTTTCTAAAAAATTATTTAGACGCAACTAAAAATATTTAAAAAAAGTTACTTATGGCGCACCCCTCGGTGGTGCGCCATTGCTATGGATATACTTATGGCGCACCCCTCGGAGGTGCGCCATTGCTAACCTTCCCCCCTCTATCCCTTTCCCCCTCGCCTCCCGCGCCAGATCCTCCTCCATCTCGATCGCGCGCTATTCCCCCTCGCCAGATCCCCCTCACCGCCGCCGACCCCCCGCACCCTCCCCGCTCCACCGCCGCCGACGACCCCCACACCCTCCCCTGTCTCCTCGCTCGGTTCCCCCGAACGAAATCGACCGAGCGCACCACCCAC
>NC_041393.1:727516908-727544170 GCF_002162155.2 Triticum dicoccoides | reverse complement strand
CAAGCTGCTGCTGCCGGCCCTCCGCCGCGGCGCGCCCAGCCGGCCGAACCCTTTGCGGCCCCCTCCATCCACTCCAGGAGTCGTGCCTCCTCCGTCTGCATCGAGTACGCCAACGGGTCGGCTGGGATCGCCACTGCATCGACGCCACAATCCTCTTCTTCAACCTCGGTCGCCGGCACGCCATCGCCCAACTACTCTGCTCCGACCACTCCGGCCTTTCCCCGAGCATGCCTACGGCTCCGCGATGAGCTCCTCTCCCAGCTCCCCCTGTTTCCCCTTTGAATCCATCACCGTAGATGCTGTCCCCATCTCCGCGTGCGCCCTGCTGCGCCTGACGCCGTCCCGCGACCGTGGCCGAAGCTCCACTACAGTTGTTGACCAAGATCTTCTGCTTCACAGTAAATAGTTCAATTAGAATCGGAGCCAAGGAAAATTCCACTACCCGGAAGGGCAATTAGTTCTTAGCAACACACTTGGATTGTAGAAATTACCTCGAGGGAATAACATAAACTTGACATCGGAAGAGCCAGGTTGAACCTAATAGAGTGCCATTATATGCTGCTTTTGCTTGCTCATGAACCAATTTATTTTATTATTAGTATATGATATGGCTTTACTTACACTCGTCTCCCACATGGCCAAAGCGCGACACGTTGCTTCGCACGGAAACTTCTGCACCTAAACAGTAAGAGACCATTTACCGGAGCTTGTGAATCGCACGAGCTATTCTGGAAAACCTTGTCACCTGTTCTCCTAGATGGGCGAGAAGTTAGCAAGTAAACAAGAAAAGTCGATGAGTTGTTTTGGCTACTCTGCTCTCTGCATGGAAAGGATACTAGTGCTGGTGCTTATAGTGTCTTGAGAGTTAGCTTTCCGGTCAGCAGTCGTACCTGAAAGCTCTGTGAAAATTATAATTCATCAGCATGTCTGAATCTAAATATAAAGTGGCCAGCCCAGACCCGTATAAAATAATTCAGTTGATGACAGTGATGTACATATGCTATTGCCATGACTTTTTGTTCTTCCTCTTGAAGCAGAAAGTGGCATGGAGTTGCTGGACACCTTACCTGAAAAATGTTAAAAGTTTTGTCCAATTTGTAGTTCTTTATTGGCTCACGTTTCACCATTCTGGCCTGTCTGATTGTCTTAGTGCTGTACTACAGATCTCACCAGGGCATTTTTATTGCGTATATTTTACCTGATTGACATATTTTAAGCTCATTACTTCAATGTCAAATTTAATGAACAGCAGTGTATTTTCACTCTCACATGAAAGTATCCAAAATAATTTATCTGCTTCCTTGACATTGTACCATGATCACATTGAGTGATTGACAGAAATTTAGATGCTACTCAAACATATCACACTGCTGCTAAACACTAGACATTTGCAATCATAATCAGATGAACAGTGTATCGACCTGTTCTGTTGTTCTACAACAGGCAGGCTGGCAGGCAATAAATGCAATGTTGCAATATGATCAAAAACATGCACAACAGCAATATATGAACTATAATCTAATGTAAAAAATGTGTATCTCCTGTTCTCGAATAATACATGCATCCTTGTGATGTTATAGACAAGGATCAACGGATCATGCTATTTCATAAGTTTCAATCTTGGTCAACAAGTGGAATTTTGAATAAGAATGTTATCACAAGTGGAATTTTGAATAAGAATACTACATCACAATGCATTTCCCAGAGATTTTCAGAATTCAGACTTCAGTTGCTGCTACCTCTGCTGTTCTCTCTCTCAAATTTTTGTAACCTTGAGTAGTGTAATGTTCAGAATTGTGTAATGTTCAGGGTTGTGTAATATTCGGACTTGACTAGTTCTAACCCCATACAGAAACCCTAAATCCCCAATCCCTTCTACTCACCACGTATGCTCATTTATTTTTCCTTTTGATGAACAACAGGTTAGTGGATTGGTCAGCAGATCTGAAGGCCAGTGGATTCCGAGCAGCCAGATCAAAGGTAATTGAAGAAAACACCATTGCTCTGTTATGCTTGTGATGGCCTGAATGATGGTGTAGAGATGTTCTTTTGATTTTTGTGATGGTCAGATTTGTTACATCAGATCAACTAGACATGATTTGTTACATAGTTGTAGACATGTTCTGTTGATACTTGTGATGGTCTGATAGTTGTAGACATGTTCTTTCGCCATACCCCAAACACCATGAATTGGTAAGCTACTGGTTACTGCCATACCCCAAACCATGAACAAGCTAGTTGTTCCCAAGGATCATGTAAGGTCTAATATGCTTCTCTAAATGAAAACACCATGTTTATGAACACTTTGACATTGACTATATATTTTTCACACAAAACAAGTACTTGGAGTTCTATCTTCCATGCACTAGCCTATCAATGGCGAAAGAGAAGAAAACACTGACTAAGAATACCAACATTTGTGTCCATGCTTCGATGCAGAAAAAAACATTTGTGTCTATCTTCCATGCACTAGCCTATCAAAGCTCTTTTTACCAGCTGTAAGGCAGTGTGCAATGCAAGACCTGCATTAGTTAGTGGATGAGGCCACAAGACCAGCTTTAGGATTTAGGGCTTAAGCCAAGAGGAGAAAGAAAGGGCTATCCATATGAAAAGATACCATCATTATTGTTTCCATGAATGTGGTGTAATATATGTGGCATGTGTTTGTTCATCTTTTCTGCAGGAGCATCTTTGAGTCCTGACACCTTCTAGTGGTGCTGGTGTCTTCACCCAAGAAGATATATTGCTGGGTTTTGTCTCCGATCATCGTGTCGTGATGATTTTGCAGGTACCCCGAGAGGCTCTTGAGTTTGCCGGAATGTCAATTAACTTCCGTTCCGGCAAATTCGGGTACTCCATATGTCCTATTTTCAGCAAAGGTCATGCTGAAATTTTCCGTGAATTTTAGCATGACTTTGCTAAAAATAGGATATATGGGGTACTTGCGACTAATGCATGGGCCGGGGTATCTTAGTACTTAATTAAGTAGGATCAACTGCCTCTTGTATTATACATATAGAAGTGTGATATGTTTACTGTCTCTTGGTGTTTGTCCTTAATTAAGTAGGATCAAGAATTAAGTAGGACTAGTTCTGAATAGCTTCTATCAACGGCTGATATGTTTACTGTCTCTTGGTGTTTGTCCTTCGAGAAGTACCTAGTTGAAGTGTCTCATGGTGTTATATTTGCAAATGCAAGTGTTGAGATGTCTATTTTGTGTTGTTCTTGCTGCATTAAACACATATGCTGAATTCATGTGTGGACAGACGAAACCATGAGTCATTTATAGTTCAGGAAAAGAATGTTATCATTATTGTTTGGGGGGTTGAAATAATCTGTTTGTGCACTTTGTGCACTTTCTAGTTGAAAACTGTTAAATGGAGATACTAGATTAGCTTTTTGAGGTATCCCATTAAATATTATTCATTACTGCCCGCTCTTAAATTTTTTTGCACAACTAATATGCAACTGCCATAGGTGGCAATAGAGCCAAGTGATTAGGCCCAACTTAGAATTCTCCTTCCCTTTTCTGTCAGCACTTGCATGTCACTGTTGGCTATTTTTTTAACTATTGTGCCATACTTGATAGGGTATATTATTAGAAGATACCCATATATATCGGTCAACCTAGGGCTTAGCTTTTAGGATGCCTCGGTGTCGACAAACCCTAAATGATAAAACCTTAGCTTTTAGGATGCCTCGGTGTCGACAAACCCTAAATGATGAGACCATGATAATTCCTCACAAACCAACCCTTAAATAACACTGAGACATTATGCCGTCACCCTTGAAGCCTTGCGGGCATTTGTAGCCCTTAGCTCGTTCATTCTGTAGATTTCCAAAATTCAGTTTTGTACCGCACACCGAAGCCCCAATAAAGAAAACTGCAATCTGAAACAGATGATCAATTTTCAGCCCTTGGATTAGTTTAGTATTTTTTTTCACACACTCAGACACCCTTGCTTGCCATGTGTGTCAGAGAGATAGTGAGAGGAGACAAGAAGAAGGGGGTTAGGAATGGACTTGGACCTTAGCAACAACACACTAACAGCGAATTCCTCGAGAATTAGGTTCTTTGGTCAACTTAGAGATCTTATTCCTTGACAATAACCAACTTTTTGACCAAACTTTTTTCCTATTTAGAGCGAACATGGCCCACAACGATAGGCCGGCGGTTCGGGCAAGCAATTCTGGGAGCTGTCCCAGGAGATGGAGGAAGAACCTCACCGCTATGAGGACGCGGAAGACACCGATCCTGACTACACAACCCCTAGTGGTGTCGGGGATGACACCACTGGTGGTGCCACCGAGGATGCCACCACTGATGATGGCAACGCAAGGACAGATGGCAGCCAACCGAAGAGGCAACGGAAGGACCGGCGCCCGAACGTGCTCGGCACTGTTAAGGAGGAATTTACTGAAGTGTCCTCCAGCGGGTATCCAACGGCGCCCAAAGAATTAGTCAAGGGGTACCCGGGACAACTCGGGTGCATTCTCCGGAGCAACATCTCGATCAACACCGAGAACCTAAGGCATCCTGACCGAGGGAATTTGCGCAACCTCCTCTTCACGAAGCTGCATGAACGATACAAGTTCCCCGGTGACGTCGCAACACACGCCTCTCAGGGAATAAAGTGAACAATGCCGCCCTCACGAAGATGAGCACGGCCCTGTCTACTTGGAGAAGCGCGGTGAGGCATATGATTCTACTTGGTGATAGTTATCAGAAGATCAAGGAGAAAAATCCTTCGATCAGCGAAGCTGACTACCGGGAGTTCAAGATCAAGTGTGAGAGCAACGCATCCGCGGAATCAAGTCAGTGGGGGAAAGAAATGCGGGAGTTGAACTTAGGGGTCCACAAACTCGGTCCCGACGGTTACAAAGTGGCGGAACCTATATGGGACAAGGAGGACGCGGAGCGTGCCGAGCAAGGCCTACCGCCCCACTTCGATAAATACCGTGACAAGCTAACCAGGAACTATGTAAGGGCCCGGTACAAGATGGACCCAGTAACAAAGGAGCTTACCACGGATCCGAAGACCAAGGCGCTTGAGCTTGTTCTGGTAAGGAATACACCCCCGCGTAATTAGCTCCATATGGTTGCATTCTAATTAATGAAGCCAAATTTCTAAATGTTTCACGTTCCTTTCGTAGGACACTGAAAGCAGTAGCGCGGGGTCGTCTCAGAGCTGCCCTTGGGACACCACTTTAAATAGGGCGTTGAACGTAATGAAAAACAAGGATAAGTTCAGTAAGCCGTCGTCAGCGGTCGTGTGGCCGGCAAAGGCTTGTCCACGAAATGGTCAGAATACTATAACGCTGGTGGGCGAAAGGAGAGAAAGACCAGCTCGGAAAGCCAGTCGCGCGAGGTTCAAGAACTCAGGGCACAAGTGGCACGGGTTCCGGAGATGGTCCAAGAGCAAGTGCGAGACCAACTGGGAGGGGCGATCACCGCCATTGTGCCTACCTTGATTGAGGGGTTGCAGGCGTGGATTGCGTGCGGCCAACAGGGGCCGCCCCTGGTTCCCAGCTTCATGGCCAGCAACTCGCACAACACGCAGGCGACGCCATTGGTGTCTCCGGCGGAGGCGGTATTGGTGTCTCCGGCGCCAGTGCGGGCATTGAAGCTTAATGCACCCGGGTGTGCGAATAATACGCTGGCCGGCACCTCGGCAGCAAGTGGCCCCTCCGTCACTTGCATGCCCGCTGTTGGCGGTGCCTCGACATTAGCCGAGCTCGACGCCATCACGGTAACTAAGCCTCTCGGCCGATGACTTCATCTCCTTGCCTTTGACTGGGCATCCCTGACACCCTACATGTTTTCGCAGGGCGCCGCCGACGTTCCATGCACTCTCCTGCACTTCGTGGGCGGCGAGTTGATCGATGTCGCCAAGGGCAGAATCGTTCAACCGGGCAACCCCGTGTTCCACGGTAATCCGATGCCACCCACCGTGTATAGGGTTCAACTGGTTCGGGTGCTGCCAGGCTGCGACGACTTGTTACCTCCGTTTCGACCCGCTGGGGCCAACGGAGATGATGTGATGACCCTCAGCGCCTGCTTAAGCTGGCCCCTGCTTTGGCCGAAGAGCCAAATTCGTTTGGGGGCGGGGGACACCACCCCACAGACAACACCGCCAGTCGTGCCGGCGCCAAGCCATGGCAAGACCGCCGCAACACTACCGGACATGCCGGACATGCATATGGCACAGGATCCGGATATGCATATGGCACAGGATCCGGACATGCATATGGCACAGGATCCGGACAACGACAACGGTACATTTACCAACGTCGATAAGTACTTTGCCGAACATGGGTACGGTGACGAATTCTTGGGGCCTCCTTCTCAAGAACCCAACCCTGCAAAAGACGACGGCGATCTAACTGGTACCACGGAGAAACCCAATTGCAACAGGCGTCGTCTGGCATTCAGTTCTCAGGAGACGCCTCCAGCTGCCGCCTTCACCGAGCCTCAGATAGCCGAGGTGCGAAATATTATCAGCCCCAACACACTCAAGAAGGTGGTCTCAATGCAGAACTCGATCCCATTACAACAGCAGAAGAAGAAGGCACGGAAAAAAAGACTAACAAGGGTGCGAGCCAGCCGGCACCGAGTACGATCCGTGCTCAGGACAGGCCACCTTCACCTAAGTATATCTCGAGGAGGGTTGATGTCTACTACACAACCTTCTTCTTGTAGACATTGTTGGGCCTCCAAGTGCAGATGTTTGTAGGACAGTAGCAAATTTCCCTCAAGTGGATGACCTAAAGTTTATCAATCCGTAGGAGGCGTAGGATGAAGATGGTCTCTCTCAAGCAACCCTGCAACCAAATAACAAAGAGTCTCTTGTGTCCCCAACACACCCAATACAATGGTAAATTGTATAGGTGCACTAGTTCGGCGAAGAGATGGTGATACAAGTGCAAAATAGATAGTAGATAAAGGTTTTTGTAATCTGAAATAATAAAAACAGCAAGGTAACAAGCGATAAAAGTGAGCGTAAACGGTATTGCAATGATAGGAAACAAGGCCTAGGGTTCATACTTTCACTAGTGCAAGTTCTCTCAACAATAATAACATAGATAGATCATATAACAAGCCCTCAACATGCAACAAAGAGTCACTCCGAAGCCACTAATAGCGGAGAACAAACGTAGAGATTATGGTAGGGTACGAAACCACCTCAAAGTTATCCTTTCTGTTCTATCTATTCAAGAGTTCGCAGTAAAACAACATAAAGCTATTCTTTCCGCTCAATCCATCATAGAGTTCATACTAGAATAACACCTTAAGACACAAATCAACCAAAACCCTAATGTCACCTAGATACTCCATTGTCACCTCAAGTATCTGTGGGCATGATAATACGATAAGCGTCACACAATCTCAAATTCATCCAACCAACATAAAAGTACTTCAAAGAGTGCCCCAAAGCTACTACCGGAGAGTCAAGAATGTGTGCCAACCCCTATGCATAGGTTCCCAATGTCACGAAACCCGCAAGTTGATCACCAAAACATACATCAAGTGGCACATGATATCCCATTGTCACCACAGATAATCACGGCAAGACATACATCAAGTGTTCTCATAAAGACTCAATCCGATAAGATAACTTCAAAGGGGAAACTCAATTCATCACAAGAGAGTAGAGGGGGAGAAACATCATAAGATCCAACTACAATAGCAAAGCTCAGGATACATCAAGATCGTGCCATAGAGGAACACGAGAGAGAACACGAGAGAGAGAGAGATCAAACACATAGCTACTGGTACATACCCTCAGCCCCGAGGGTGAACTACTCCCTCCTCGTCATGGATAGCGCCGGGATGATGAAGATGGCCACCGGTGATGGGTTCCCCCTCCGGCAGTGTGCCGGAACAGGGTCCCGATTGGTTTTTCGTGGCTCTGGAGACTTGCGGCGGCGGAACTCCCGATCTATCTTCTGTTCTGGAAGTTTTAGGGTACGACGGTATATATGGGTGAAAGGAGAACATCGGTGGAGCTACGGGGGCCCCACGAGGCAGGGGGCCCGCCCAGGGGGGTGGGCGCGCCCCCACCCTCGTGAGCACCTCCCGTATCTTCTGACGTGGGGTCCAAGTCCATCAGGTGGGTTTCCTTCCAAAAATAACTTCTCCAGTTGATTTCGTTCCGTTTTGACTCCGTCTGATATTCCTTTTCCTCGAAACACTGAAATAGGCATAAAACAGCAAATCTGGGCTGGGCCTCCGGTTAATAGGTTAGTCCCAAAAATAATATAAAAGTGGATAATAAAGCCCAATATTGCCTAAAACAGTAGATAAAGTAGCATGGAGCAATCAAAAATTATAGATACGTTGGAGACGTATCAAGCATCCCCAAGCTTAATTCCTGGTCGTCCTCGAGTAGGTAAATGATAAAAAAGAGAATTTTTGATGCGGAGTGATACTTTGGCATAATTTCAATGTAAATCTTCTTAATTGTGATATGAATATTCAGATCCGAACGATTCAATACAAAAGTTCATATTGACACAAAAATAATAATACTTCAAGCATACTAATCAAAGCAATCATATCTTCTCAAAATAACATGGCAAAAGAAAGTTCATCCCTACAAAGTCATATAGTTAAGCTATGCTTCATTTTCGTCACACAAAGATGTTCCCAACTTCTATACCCCCGATGACAAGCCAAGCAATTGTTTCATACTTAAATAATCTCAAACTTTTTCAACCTTCATGCAATACATGAGCGTGAGCCATGGATATAGCACTATGGGTGGAATAGAATATGATGATGGGGATTGTGTGGAGAAGACAAAAAAGGAGAAAGTCTCACGTTGACGAGGATAATCAATGGGCTATGGAGATGCCCATCAATTGATGTCAACATGAGAAGTAGGGATTGCCATGCAACGGATGCACTAGAGCTATAAATAAATGCTCAACAAAAGAAAACTAGTGGGTGTGCATCCAACTTGCTTGCTCACAAGACCTAGGGCATTTGAGGAAGCCCATCGTAGGAATATACAAGCCAAGTTCTATAATGAAAAATTCCCACTAGTATGAAAAGGACAACTTATGAGACTCACTATATGAAAAACATGGTGCTACTTTGAAGCACAATAGGAGACTCACTACATGAAGAACAAGGTGCTACTTTGAAGCACATGTGTGGAAAAAAAGGATAGTAGCATTGCCCCCTTTTTTATTTTTTTTATTTTTTTTATTTTTTGGGCCTTCTTTTTTTTCTTTGGCCTTTCTCTCTTTTTTTGGGACAATGCTCTATTGAATGATGATCATCACACTTCTATTGATTACAACATAAGGATTACAACTCGAAACTAGAACAAGGTATGACTCTATATGAATGCCTCCGGTGGTGTGCCGGGATGGTGCAATGAATCAAGAGTGACATGTAGGAAAAATAATGCATGGTGGCTTTGCCACAAATACGATGTCAACTACATGATCATGCAATGGCAATATGACAAAAGTAATGTATGTCATGATGATGATGATGATGATGGAAGTTGCATGGCAATATATCTTGGAATGGCTATGGAAATGCCATAATAGGTAGGTATGGTGGCTGTTTTGAGGAAGATATAAGGAGGTTTATGTGTGATAGAGCGTATCGTATCATGGGGTTTGGATGCACCGGTGAAGTTTGCACCAACTCTCAAGGTGAGAAAGGGCAAGGCACGGTACCGAAGAGGCTAGCAAAGGCGGAAAGGTAAAAGTGCGTATAATCCATGGACTCAACATTAGTCAAAAGAACTCATATACTTATTGCAAAAAAGTCATCAAAAATCAAGTACTACGTGCATGCTCCTAGGGGGATAGATTGGTAGGAAAAGACCATCGCTCGTCCCCGACCGCCACTCGTAAGGATGCACAAGCCAGGTACACTTCATGTTTCAAATTTGTTACACAACTTTAACCATGCGTGCATGCTACGGGACTTACAAACTTCAACACAAGCATTTCTCAAATTCACAATCACCCAACTAGCACGACTATGATATTATCACCTCCATATCTCAAAACAATTATCAAGCATCAAACTTATCTTAGTATTCAACACACTCATAAAAAAATTTCACATATCTTGAATACCAAGTATATTAATATAAAGCAAATTACCATGCTATGTAAGACTCTCAAAATAATCTAAGTTAAGCATGAGATATCAATAGTTTATATAAAACAAATCCACCAACGTTCTCTAAAAGATATAAGTGAAGTACTAGAGCAAATGACAAACTACTCCGAAAGATATAAGTGAAGATCAATGAGTAGTCGAATAATTATGTAACTATGTGAAGACTCTCCTATTTAATAATTTCAGATCTTGGTATTGTATTCAAATAGCAAGCAAAGCTAAATAAAACTACATTGCAAGGATAGCACAACTCATGTGAAGAAGCAAAAACTTAGGCTCAACCGATACTAACCGATAGTTGTTGAAGAAGAAAGGTGGGATGCCTACCGGGGCATCCCCAAGCTTAGATGCTTGAGACTTCTTGAAATATTATCTTGGGGTGCCTTGGGCATCCCCAAGCTTGAACTTTTGTGTCTCCTTAATTCCTCTCATATCATGATTTCTCTTTTTATCAAAAGCTTCATTCACAACAAACTCAACAAGAACTCGTGAGATAGGTTAGTATAAACCAATGTAAAACCTTATCATTTTCTACTGTAACAAATCACTAACATTATTATTCAACATTTCATACTAAATGCCTCTGCATATTTAATACTCCTATCCTCAAATAGAATCATTAAACAAGCAAACATGTGCAAACAACGCAAACATAACAGCAATCTGCCAAAATAGTACAGTCTGTAAAGAATGTAAGAGTATCAATACTTCCCTGACTCCAAAAATCATGAACTAAAATTCCCACTGTAATAAATTTATCAGAGCTTAACATGCAAAAAGATTCAACGTTAGACCATGCTCTGACTTTTCTGAGGAATTTTTGCAACAGCGGTAAACTTTCTGTTTTCAAACAGCAACATGTATACTAGCAAAATAAGCATGGCAAAGGCTATCCTTGACTTTTTTTATTGAAACTTAAAGATGCAAAACATTATTCTAAATAACAGCAAGAAAATACTAACAAAATAAAATGACGCTCCAAGCAAAACACATATCATGTGGTGAATAAAAATATAGCTTCAAGTAAAGTTACCGATGAATGAAGACGAAAGAGGGGATGCCATCCGGGGCATCCCCAAGCTTAGGCTCTTGGTTGTCCTTGAATATTACCTTGGGGTGCCTTGGGCATCCCCAAGCTTAGGCTCTTGCCACTCCTTATTCCATAGTCCATCGAATCTTTACCCAAAACTTGAAAACTTCAACCACACAAAACTCAAAACAAAACTCGTAAGCTCTGTTAGTATAAGAAAATAAAACCACCACTTAGGTACTGTAATGAACTCATTATAAATTCATATTGGTGTAATATCTACTGTATTCTAACTTCTCTATGGTTTATACCACTTAATACTAGCCATAGATGCATCAAAATAAGCAAACAACACAATGAAAACAGAATCTGTCAAAAACAGAACAGTCTGTAGTAATCTGTACCAAACGTATACTTCTGGAACCCCAAAAATTATGAAATAAATTGCTGGACCTGAGAAATTTGTCTATTAATCATCTGCAAAAACAATCAACCTAAAAGCACTCTCCAGTAAAAAATTGCAGCTAATCTCGTGAGCGCTAAAGTTTCTGTTTTTCACAGCAAGATCACATAAAACTTCAC
Organism: Triticum dicoccoides; assembly: GCF_002162155.2. NCBI lineage: Eukaryota > Viridiplantae > Streptophyta > Magnoliopsida > Poales > Poaceae > Triticum > Triticum dicoccoides. The sequence goes on along the minus strand of NC_041393.1, from coordinate 727,532,411 downwards.
CCAGGTCTTCCCAAAGGTTCTACTTGGCACAAATACTAATTAAAACATAAAAACACATCTAACCAGAGGCTAGATGATTTATTTATTACTAAACAGAACCAAAAAGCAATAAACTAAAATAAAATTGGGTTGCCTCCCAACAAGCGCTATCGTTTAACGCCCCTAGCTAGGCATTATGATTTCAATGATGCTCAAATAAAAGATAGGAATTGAAACATAAAGAGAGCATCATGAAGAATATGACTAGCACATTTAAGTCTAACCCACTTCCTATGCATAGGGATTTTGTGAGCAAACAACTCATGGGAATAATAATCAACTAGCATAGGAAGGCAAACAAGCATAACTTCAAAACTTTAAGCACATAGAGAGGAAACTTGATATTATTGCAATTCCTACAAGCATATTGTAACATCCCAAATTTTCAATTTGGAATGTTATACATAGATCATCATTGCATATCATATTTTTGTTGCATTGTTGGCTCGATCCTAGAAATCCTACGCAACTCAAGGACCCACGAAAAGAGTTGGGAATTTCGTTATTTTCATATTTGAGTTTTCTCAAATTTTGAAAATAGGATCATTTGATTTTATTTATTTTATCTTCAATTATTTCTACTATCAAAATTTGAGAGAGGGAATAAAATGACTTTCCCAAAATAAATAAATAATGAAGATTTAATAATAAAATCAAATAAGATTTTATTTTGGAGTTTTTTCGCCATTTTATTTGGATTTAGGAAAAATGTGCGTTTTTCAAAATTGCATTTAGGCCCCATTCATCTTCTCCGGCTTGATTTTAGAAGCCGGGAAAAATTTCTTTCGAGATTTTTGGAGTCTGTTCAGTATTTCTTTCGTTTGATTTTCTGCGCGTAATTATTTAAAAAGAAACGCGAACCGCCTTACGGGCCGTGCCCGAGCGGGACTCCGCCCGGGGGCAGCTAATAAATAGCCGTCGCCCGAGCGCTCCCAGCCCACCAGCGCCCGCCGCCGGCCCACCCAGCCCCGAAACCCTAGCCGCCCGCGCCAGCCGCCGCCGCCGCCGCGACCCGCCGCCCGAGGTTCGCCGCTGCCTCGTTTTCCGTGCCTTTTTTAGAAACCGATCGGTTTTCCGTCGGTTTTTTAGTTTCGTTTTTTTATTAGATTGGTTTTATTTTTTTCGGTTTAGTTGAAATAGCGAGCGTTCGCTCGTTTGTTCGTTTTAACAAACGTGTTCGTCAGATTAGATCTAGTTAACGAACGTTCGTTCGTTAACCTGTTCGTCGTTTTTCTTTTTTCTCGGATTTAATCCGTGGTTTTTTCGATCGCGATTTCTGATCTGATTTTCGTTTTAGTATAACTTTTCGCTCGTTTATCGGAATCAGGCGATTCAAGCGCCTGGAGTTTCGTCTCAAAACCCTCTTTCCGAATAACCAACTCAAAAAAGTTTTTGCTTCTGTAAAATTTGACTTAGGTCCAGATTAGTAAAACGAAGTTGTTTTCTTTCGCCGTTTGACTTTTGTTGCTTCGTTTGATTTGTTTTTTTTGCAAACCGGGGTTCTTAAGTTGAACTTTCTGGTTAGATCTTTTATTTGAGTTTTACCTGTGCATTATATGTGTACTTATTGTATGCTTGTTTGTTTGTCCGCGATAGAATACCCGGAGTGCGCCGCCTGTTATTTCGAGTCTCTAGGTTTCGCGGATCATCGGCAAGGCAAGTAACACTTTGATCATTCTTTTCTCATACCCAGTTTTTATGCATTAGATCAATCCTCAAACATTGCATGATTAGGATCTAATTAATTTGTGGGTTTGGGAAGTAGTTGAGGTAGTACCTATTACCTGTTTTATTTTCAAACCTTTGGGAGTTACTTCTACGTTTGCTTATTATGCCATGCTATGCTAGTAGACGTGGATTGGGTGAGTGTATCCATGACAGATGTGAGATTGTTAATTAATGGTTTACTTAAGGTGGCAACTTAAATACACATCTGGGTGGATTGAGGTACCTGGTTTCCAGGATTTGCCTGTTTTTCTTCGGACCGCCACCCAGGCTCAAAGGGATCATAAGATCATTCATGCTAGAAACTTCCGTGTGCAGCCACATGCTACTATGGGCTCTAGCATAGTTGACTAAGTCGTGCGAACTCTTACAGTGGTATACTAGCTGATGTAGGGGTTGTAGGTTGGTATGGTGTACCCGTTACGTAAGGTGCAAGCACTTCTGAAAGACTATGTCTCGGTCATCCATTTCTCAAACACCATGTAGTGCGAGAAATCAAACGGAGGAGATCGAGTCATGTGAGGAAAAGTGCGCAAACCTCTGCAGAGTGTAACAAACTAATCATGGTTAGCCGTGTCCCTGGTTATGGACATCTTGAGTATCTAGTCCTTGGATATCATGTGAATCTCATCATGTTACTTCTAATTAATATTGTTGGGATGTTAATGAGTACTTTTAATTGGGATTGAGAATGCTGTCAACCATTCTCAATGTTTAACAACCACCATGATAGTTAAGTAAATTTATTACTTTGCAGTAGGGAAAAATTGGCTTTACGCAAAACTGTAACCATAGAGCTTTCCACCAGCCAAATATGCATGTAGTATAGCTTATTCCATTATTATTCTCTATGTGTTACATTGCTAGCATATTCCATGTGCTGACCCATTTTCGGGCTGCAACGTTTCATGTTGCAGACTTTTCAGACGACGAGTAAGGTGCTTAGGTCGTGGTTCTATACTCAGTGATGCCGTTGGAGTTGATGGACTCGCTTTTTCTTCCAAGCCTTCCGCTGTTATCGTATTTAGATGGCCTTAAGCCATATTTATTTTATTAAGTTCTCTTTTGAGACACTCGATGTAATAAGTGTGTGATTGCTACTCTGTTATAAATCCTTCAAGTACTGTGTGGTGTCAGCATTACTGATCCAGGGATGACACCTGAGCACAGAGATCAGACTGTTTGAGGTCTGGTCGCTACACATATATTCCTCCCTCATAATAATTTTCAGTAGCATCATGAATGAATTCAACAATATAACCAGCACCTAAAGCATTCTTTTCATGATCTATAAGTATAAAATTTTTATTACTCTCCACATAAGCAAATTTATTCTCATCAATGGTAATGGGAGCAAACTCAACAAAATAACTATCATGTGATTGGAAATTAAGATCAAGATGACAAGTTTCATGGTTATCATTATTCTTTAAAGCATACGTGTCATCACAATAATCATCATAGATAGGAGGCATGCTTTCATCATAGTAAATTTTCTCATCAAAGCTTGGGGGACAAAAAATATCATCTTCATCAAACATAGCTTCCCCAAGCTTGTGGCTTTGCATATCATTAGCATCATGGATATTCAAAGAATTCGTACTAACAACATTGCAATCATGCTCATCATACAAAGATTTAGTGCCAAACATTTTATGGATTTCTTCTTCTAGTACAAATTAACTCCATTTTTTTGTAGTTTTCTTTTATAAACTAAACTAGTGATAAAACAAGAAACAAAAGGGTTCAATTGCAAGATCTAAAGATATACCTTCAAGCACTCACCTCCCCGGCAACGGCGCCAGAAAAGAGCTTGATGTCTACTACACAACCTTCTTCTTGTAGACGTTGTTGGGACTCCAAGTGCAGATGTTTGTAGGATAGTAGAAAATTTCCCTCAAGTGGATGACCTGAAGTTTATCAATCCGTAGGAGGCGTAGGATGAAGATGGTCTCTCTCAAGCAACCCTGCAACCAAATAACAAAGAGTCTCTTGTGTCCCCAACACACCCAATACAATGGTAAATTGTATAGGTGCACTAGTTCGGCGAAGAGATGGTGATACAAGTGCAAAATAGATAGTAGATAAAGGTTTTTGTAATCTGAAATAATAAAAACAGCAAGGTAACGAGCGATAAAAGTGAGCGTAAACGGTATTGCAATGACAGGAAACAAGGCCTAGGGTTCATACTTTCAGTAGTGCAAGTTCTCTCAACAATAATAACATAGATAGATCATATAACAAGCCCTCAACATGCAACAAAGAGTCACTCCGAAGCCACTAATAGCGGAGAACAAACGTAGAGATTATGGTAGGAAACCACCTCAAAGTTATCCTTTCTGTTCTATCTATTCAAGAGTTCGTAGTAAAATAACATAAAGCTATTCTTTCCGCTCAATCCATCATAGAGTTCATACTAGAATAACAACTTAAGACACAAATCAACCAAAACCCTAATGTCACCTACATACTCCATTGTCACCTCAAGTATCCGTGGGCATGATTATACGATAAGCGTCACACAATCTCAAATTCATCCAACCAACATAAAAGTACTTCAAAGAGTGCCCCAAAGCTACTACTGGAGAGTCAAGAACGTGTGCCAACCCCTATGCATAGGTTCCCAATGTCACAAAACCCGCAAGTTGATCACCAAAACATACATCAAGTGGCACATGATATCCCATTGTCACCACAGATAATCACGGCAAAACATACATCAAGTGTTCTCATAAAGACTCAATCTGATAAGATAGCTTCAAAGGTGAAACTCAATTCATCACAAGAGAGTAGAGGGGGAGAAACATCATAAGATCCAACTACAATAGCAAAGCTCGGGATACATCAAGATCGTGCCATAGAGGAACACGAGAGAGAACACGAGAGAGAGAGAGATCAAACACATAGCTACTGGTACATACCCTCAGCCCCGAGGGTGAACTACTCCCTCCTCGTCATGGATAGCGCCGGGATGATGAAGATGGCCACCGGTGATGGGTTCCCCCTCTGGCAGTGTGCCGGAACAGGGCCCCGGTTGGTTTTTCGTGGCTCTGGAGGCTTGCGGCGGCGGAACTCCCGATCTATCTTCTGTTCTGGAAGTTTTAGGGTACGACGGTATATATGGGTGAAAGGAGAACGTCGGTGGAGCTACGGGGGCCCCACGAGGCAGGGGGCCCGCCCAGGGGGGTGGGCGTGCCCCCCACCCTCATGAGCACCTCCCGTATCTTCTGACGTGGGGTCCAAGTCCATCAGGTGGGTTTCCTTCCAAAAATAACTTCTCCAGTTGATTTCGTTCCGTTTTGACTCCGTCTGATATTCCTTTTCCTCAAAACACTGAAATAGGCATAAAACAGCAAATCTGGGTTGGGCCTCCGGTTAATAGGTTAGTCCCAAAAATAATATAAAAGTTGATAATAAAGCCCAATATTGCCTAAAACAGTAGATAAAGTAGCATGGAGCAATAAAAAATTATAGATACATTGGAGACTATCAAGGGTGCATGTGGCGGGTAGGCCGATGCTACCGACTAATCTGCTCAATGCTGCAACCGGTGCTATGCGGAGTCTGCATGACAGTGTTCTTTCTTTGGAGAAGCGGCGTCTCTCCGAGAATGATGTGGCATACCCGGTTTTCGTGGGCAAGGGCTTTGTCGGTAGCGCCATCGGGGGTATGATCGTCCTGCGGTTTGCTGACATCTTCGCTATGTTTAACCTTCATCCGCTGCACTACACCTTCATTCGGCTATTTTCGCTGAGTATGGATATGCGGATCATTAGAGACAAGACCCCGGACATCGTGATAGTCGACCCCTTGTAAATGCGTGCCAAGATCTTGGGCAGCGCTGGGGACTGGCAAGTCGCGAGTTCATACCTCGAAGGCGTCATTCTGGCAAACCCAAATAAGGATAACTTCCTCGTGCCTTACTTTCCCGAGTAAGTCATCCCCTCACCGCCCCGTAACATATGATTTCTTAGATTTTGATCGTTTTTTTTCTAACATTCCGTGTTTTGTGCAGTGACACATATTGCACACTCATCCTCTTAAGCCCGAAATATTCCATGGCCACGTATTTCGACTCGGACCGTCAGTCGAAGAAAGACTACACAAATATCAAGAAAGTTCTTGATGAAGCTCTTCCCGACTACGCCAGATCTGGAGGCACCTTCAGCGGGCCAATTAGAAGTACGGCCAGCACGTGTTCACCCACAATACGATGTTCCCCTGCGTCAAGCAGCTGCCTGGCGGTCAGAAGGATGCCTACTACGCCCTCCATCACATGTGGGCGATCATACGGGACCATAATCACCTTCTGCTACCAAATAATCTCAAAGATTGGGCCGCACGCTTGTCGGCAATCCAGGACACGGACATCAGACAAGAATTCTTTCGCATCCAGTCGGAGTTTGCGGAAATCATCCATCAAGATGTCTTTCGTACCTCGGGGCAGTTCTACCTCAGATATCAACCGTCCAACAGTGAGATAGAAACAACGCTACAAATGCAGGATGACAACGACCGCGATTTCATGACCATCACGAAAGACGGCGGCTTCATCCATGTTCCGGTCCCTGAGCCGAGTCGAAAGTAGTGATGCTATGTAGTTATGAAATATCGATTAGCTCATGTTGTAATACTTTAATGAACTTGTATGTCTCTTTGGTTTGGACAGTCGTTCAACTTATATGTAATCGATGCTATTTATTAGTAGGACCATGAATCATGCTATTAATGTGTTGCTTTTATCTTCCGATTCTTTTGTTGCATACTTATATATTGCTTATGTATTGTCTGTGAATTGCTACTAACATTTTGTTTGGCTAGTGCATAGAGATGCCGTCGTATGTCGTGTACAAGGGTAAGGTTCCCGGAGTCTATGACGACTGGGAGGAGTGTCGGAGACAGGTTCACCATTTCAGCGGTAACAGTTACAAAGGGTACACCACTAGGGCGGAGGCAGAAGCTAGATACGCGCGCTACCTAGCGGGAGAGAGGAGGGAGCGTTGGAGAAACCGGATGAAGACCAGTTTCATCGCGATGATGCTCATCATGATGACCGCAACTCTCTTCTATGTGATGGTAGTTTAGATGATCGATATCGACTTGTAATGTGAAGACAAACTCGCTACTCGCGGTCTCGAGACTTGTAATGTTCTAACTTTGTTCGGTATTTTGAATTCGGAGACTAATATGATGAATTGTATTCGGAGACTAATCTTCTATCGTATTCGATAAATCAACTGTTTATATGTTATGCTGTCTATATTCTGTGCAGTAATATATTTTGTAACCTGTGCAAATATCAGAAAAGAAAAGAAAATCCTAATATTCATACTAGTGGCGCATCGCACTGCACTTTAGTGGCACACTGCAGTAACCACATTAGTGGCGCATTAGTTAGATGTGCGCCATTAGTAACCCAGAGCACAAGGTAAATATGGACCCCTGGGAGGCATAGTAATGTCGCACCCTTTGACATACTAATGGTGCACTTCCTGGTGCGCCACTATTGTCTGGTATACTAATGGCGCACCAGGATGCGCCATTAGTATTAGTTACTAGTGCGCCATTAATGGCCAAAACAGGTGCACCACTAATTAGCCCTTTCCTATCAGTGACGGCGGTGTCTGTTTCCAAAAGTCTTCTCTTGATTTTTTTTCTAGAGTAAAAGGCTTCATATAGGAGAAAATTGTCATCAGTGAGCCTTTGTGGGCCCCACAAGCCACCATGGCGCACCCTGGGGATAGGGCGCGTCCCCTGACTTGTGGGCCTACCGAGGGTCTTCTCTAGTACTTGTTTCTTCCAGCTTTTTTATATATTTCAAAATAATCTTCATAAATTTTCACTTCATTTTGAGCTCCGGAGAATTGTTGTCGCTGTTGTAGTTTTTTCAGGTCAGAATTTCAGTTGTTGGCAATCTCTCTCTTTGGATGTATCTTGCATTTAAGAGAGAAAACACATTAAAATTGCATCATAAAGTGAAATATAACTTCAAAATAAGATAAATACTACAAAATAAATGTATTAAAAGCCCATGCCGAACCGGATTGCAGTTCACATGGCTTGTCCTTCACACCAAAGTCCTCACCGCCGGCCGTCTTGCACGGCGAGGTTGGCCCCCACAACCTTGTGTGCCAACTTTGCATGTGAGCATCTCGAGATTGCACTTCACCTATATGCAAGCATTGCCCCTTCACCTCCGATGTCTGCCCCTTCACCTCAATTGACGACCTCATTCATCCTACTGAGGCTTTCAACGGCCACACGCTTGAAGCTTGGTGGGACGAGGTTTTGCGTCACATGACGACAATCACAAAAAGAGGAGTGAAACCGACACGTTTTTTACGGCACAAGTTTTTTTTTATGACGGAATTTTTTTTGAAGTACTTTTATGACGGAATTTAACGGCACAAAGTTAACATACATCGAGTTTGCGCACCTTATAATCTTGCGCATGCTTTAGCTGCGTTTGGTGCTAGTCGCCAAGTAGTTCAGGAGCTTTGGTCTGAGGACCTTCCAAATGATGTAAGCGTCCAGTTGGCCAGCATTTTAGCTGGACCAGTGTGATCTATGGAATCCTAGTGTTCCATTTCAAAAAAAAAAGATATATCAGGCAAGGCGACATGGCTTACCGGCCTATAGTAGTCCAACTTCACGAGTACTCCCTCCGTTCCCAAATAATTGTCTTTCTAGCCATCTCAAATGAATTACAACATACGGATGTATGTAGACATGTTTTAGAGTGTAGATTCACTCATTTTGCTCCGTATGTAGTCATTTGTTGAAATCTCTAGAAAGACAATTATTTAGGAACGGAGAGAGTAGTTGGCATGTGATGATAGACTAAACCTCGGAGTTTTCCCATATGTACCCCTTCCCAAAACATGTCGCATGCATGTACATATTCCTTCTCCTCCTTAACGAAAAGACAGCCCTCCAGCCGGTTGCTCCGAAAAAAAAATTGCTATCACCGTCCAACATAAATTCCTTTGTTTCCGAACCAAAAAAGATGGTGCAGCATACACACACAGGGACACATGCAGAGACTAGAGCATGGCAATGGAGTGAGACAATGGAGCATCACCTCCGGTCCTGCTATATTTCCACTCAAATCATCACGAACTGTAACACTGTTATATATAAAGATATGTACATGAACTAACCAAACATATTGAAGAGGGGATAGAATGGTAACAAGTGTTGTATCTTTTGTGGTCGTGATGAAACTATTGAGCACTTATTTCTACACTGCTCAGTCAGTTGCCAAGTTTGTGTGGAGCTTATTGCAATGTTCATTTAATTTGCGAGTACCTCATGATAATTTGAAAACTTCCTTTTCTTCTTCGCTTGCACAGTTTAGTAAAGATAAGAAGATGCTACTTTCAGTTGGTATTTCAGCTGTAACATGGTCTATTTGGAACTGTCGAAATGATATCTGTTTTCAACGCAGGAGTGCACTTGACCCTTTTGTAATTGTTCACTGAGCCTGTTCTTTAATCAATTCTTGGGCAATCTTTCAGATGCTATCCTCTATCTTACGCCCTGTTCGGTACCCCTCCGCTCTGCAACTCCGGGAGCGGAGTTGGGGAAGCTGCTGTCGAAATCAAAGGAGTTGCGGCTTCCCCGCTCCGCAGATTCCCGGAGCGGGTGATTACCGAACAGGCCTTTAAGTCTGCCCTGCTTAGATGGTGGAGGTTGTTTCAGAGGTTATTAGGGGGCTTGTCCCAGGTTCAGAGAAAAATGGAGTGAGGCGACTGAACATCGCTTCTGACCCCGCTATATTTCCATTCAAATCACCCACAACTGTGACGCCGTTATATATATATAATCTATATATTTACAGAAACTACCCAAACATATATGATGATAGAAAACACATATACAAGATATATACGATCGGATTGACGAGCCGGAAGAAGAAGAAGAAGGCGGCAAAAGCCAAAGAATACCTACTCTCACCCTGTGCAAACCAAACCTCTCCTCTCTCTCACACACACACTCCCTCTCTCTAACTAAACGAAAGAGTCAGTCTACCCAGCCCATCTATCACATCCAGGTCCCTCACCATCTCACGCCCGGAGGTCGAGCCCCGGCCGAACTCCCTCGCCGGCGAGCTGCCGTGGCTCCGGCACAAGTTCCAGCTCCGGTGCGCCTTGTTCCCCTTGCCGGGTCGGGGCTCGCAGCTCTTGCTCCGGCCGTAGCTGGTCGTCCGCTTGAAGCTCAGGTGGTCCAGCGTCTCGCGATCAGAGTCCGACAGCGGGCTAGGGCACGTGCTGCCATGGCCGTTGTTCATCGGCGACGTGTTGTGCCTGGTGGCGTCTGCTTCATGATGCGGCGGCTCTGACGATGACGACGGTCCTCCCTTGCGGGACCGGGACCGTTCCCGCCTTGTCGACTTGTTGTGGCCGTAGCCTCGGCTCTTCACCTGGAGCACCAGGTGGTGGAGCAGCACCACCAGCTCCAGCATGTGCTCCTCCGTCTTGGCCTTGTCGGCGTGGTGCAGCGTCTGCACCCGGGTCACGCTGTGCCGGGAGCCCGATTTCTCGTCCATGTCACTCCTGTTACATCATCAAGTCAGGCCATGTTAGCAAACGAGTGTATAAGCAATATTGTCGATGAAATTCAGTGGTCATGATATTTGTGGAGACTGGGGACTAACCCGAAGTTTGCCCACTCGCCGACCCATCCGAACCCTTGGTGTGCTCTGGTAAAAGTACAGAAACCGTGAGTTTTGGAAAGAGGGACGAAAACAACTTGATCGTTTAAATCAGATTTTTATTTTGTTTGTGAATAAGCATCGGAAATCAGAAGGATTGGGGTACCTTGTTGTATTTTCTGCTATTGGCAGCAGCCAGCGGAGGGTTTTCTGCATTTCAGCTTTGATTTGAGATACAGAACGCTGCAGAGAATTAAAAAAAAAGGGGGGGGGTCGCAGTTAGTAATACGCTTCGATGCGTCAACACTAGCAACAACAGAATCAGGTCCTTAGTTCTTGTCAAGAAAACATAAGCAAAATGCCTATCACATTCTATGACATTCAAAATGCCTGCTTCTTCGGATATTTGCTCCTTTGGATATGTTGCAGTTACGCTCCCCATGCAGACAACTGAACTTTCAGTGCTTAGAACTGAATCATGGCTATGGACACACACACAAAAAACAGCACTCTGCTAGTGCTAAGCTTGATCCACCGGTTTTAAATTTCTACTACAGATCCACGCGCACATATAAGTAAGAAAATATTCTTCAGAATTGTGCAAGACAAACCTCCTCATCTTCAGGTTTGACTGATTGCAACCGTGGCCGCAGAGCTGACTTGACTGTTTCTGGCAGTCCATGGTACAAGTTGTCCCTAGCGCTAGGAGGAAGAGAGAGCGGCCGAGAAACCTGCATACGTAGACAACAGAATGAGAACCCTATGCCTTTTCATGTTTCTTAATCAATGACATATCGCAAATAGAAGGCTAAAGAGTATAGACTGAAGCATGTAGACTTGGGTGATACCGACAATATATGAACTTCTTTATTTCAAAAATGACTTTCCAATTGGTATTTTGCAGCTAGGAGACAGACTGATATTTATTACAGACTACCATCGAATATTTTGCTCACCGGAAGAAAAGGGAAATAAATAAATGCATGGTTCATCAACAAAACGGAAACAGTTTCGTATACAAATAAGAGGCCACCATGGAAATTGACTTCATTAAGGAAAGTAGTGCACTAAGCAAGCATGATAAACACCGCGTGAGTCGTCAAATTGACTTACTATATTTTCAATTTGGTTGATGATGTTAGCATAATGTAGTGCCAGACCACAGGCACCTAGCCTTTTGCTCTGACCTTGCTCCATGAAGTCCGTACCTACAGGAACTGTTTATTCAGAGAAAGGCGTCAGGATATTGTCAGATACATTTTGTGGGAACAATAAAGCAGCCAATCGATAGTTAGTTACCAGCTTCACCGAATGCATCCCGGATTTGTTTATCCAGAAAAGTGACGATATCAACAAGCTTTTCCACAACCTGGATATAGAATAACACAAAACACTGTTATCATCCTTCAAAAGAACGAAAAGGCAATACGTGAGTAGCGCATTAATCAAAAACTGTCGCAAAAGAACACTGCCAGGCATAACCCAACAGACAGAATTACAGAAGGCCAAGATATAAAGTAATGAAGTAAATGGGGATGAAGATAATTACATCCTCCAAAGGTCTGGACCACAAGGATTTCTTCTTCAAAGTTTTCACAAGCTTCCTTTGGCGCTTTAGTTCACTGTGCAATATCATAACGCTCTCTGCAAAGAACAAAATTGAATACAGTAAATACCCTTTAATGGCAAACTCGCAGTACAGTTTTAGCATCTACTGAAGTTCTTTAAGAACAATGTCATCAGTCTGGCAGTACCTCGCCTGGCTGCTGGTACAGACTCCTCTTCATGAAATTTCCTTTGAAAATCCTGCTCAAACCTATCCAGCGCGTGCAATTCATGGTAAAGCTCCTGCACGCCATAAATGGTAGCTATTTAGTGGTTCAATAATTTCAAGAAATACAATAGCTATGATAAACGCTCCATAAACGGTAGAATTATTATCAAGTGCAAGCACCTCCCAAAGTATATAAATGTGGAAATCAAGTAGAACATACAGAAGTGTTTTGAGCCAAGCTAATCAAATGCTGGACGGTAGTTCCGATATGCTCTTTTGAATGATCCTGGGGCATGGAATCTTTCGTTGATCTGCACAGCAGAGTAACCCATAGTGTTCAGAATAAGAGGTGCTGATAAGATGGTAAATAATGACATGTCGAAATGAAATGCATAATTCTCAGAAGCATACTTCTCAAAATAGCGTCCCAAGTTATGCCATATGGGGTCTTTACACAGGTCACCAAATCGAATTACTTCTCTTGAAAGGATGGCGAGTTCTTCCCTGTTAGGTTCCATTTAAAGTTCACATCAATAACGTTTATAGTAAGAATAATTTCAAAAATAAAATGAAAAAATACTTTTAAACTAACCATACCTCTTGTCGATAGCAGCAATATGCAGGAGCTCGCTGGGATCTGAGGAGATTAATATCCGCACGCCATCTGAATGCAAGATTTCTTCCTTGAGTTCTCTTATATTATCGTCAGAGCATGACCTCCACAAATTGGAGGCTTTAGCTATTGTATTTGCGACTTCGAACGCCAGAATCTCGACTTTATTTCCTCGGGTGGTTCCCCCGTAGAGAAACCCACTGCCGTGATTCAAACTTGCGATGCCGCTGCCAAGGGTGTCTAACACCTCAACGGCCTTTTCCAGGCCGGCGATGCTGGCTCTTCCTATGAATGTGCCTGGTTCTGATACCTGGTATGAATAGTATGTTAGAGGCAATGGGAAAAGGCTAACGATGTATTTTCAGCTCTCAGGTATGAACGACAAATTGGAAATATACAGAGTTATAGCACAGAGCAAAGGGGAGAAACAACAGCCATATTGTCCCCTTTATAAGAAACAATGACAGGTGTTAGCTTGTATATAAGGAAACTAACAGAGGAAGACTTCTATATATCTCAAACTGACTATGCTGGACCTGCTTATGTGGTTGCAAAACTATGAGGTACTAACACCATGTTGCTATTTCAGTGATCTTTCCCAATCTGAAGCGCGTGCTACTGCTTTAAGGCTATTCCATAACCCCTTCCAAACAAGAAGTTGTGCTACAGAAGATGATCCTTGATGCTCACTGGCCAGATGAAAGTAGTTGTGCTACTGAACAGATGCTACCAGAACAGTGGAGACATGGCCATCTACGACTGACTGACGGCGCTGAACTCCTTTAACCAGATGCTCGAGTTTTGACAGTCCTATATCATTCACTGCTTATCCAAATCATTTCGACAGCAACATACGCCGGCATCGCTTCATTTTTTATCGGATTTCACCATCCAGTGCTTCCTAGTGACTGCAAGTCAACTCGGCAAGTTCCGCGATTCGCGAGAAAATCAGAGTGCAGTATGCCAGTGTCTCAAGCACCATGGATAGCATCGAAGAAGCGGTCAGCAGCAGCAGCCGCAAAGATGGAAGTTTCTGTCCGGGTCACTGGCTTGACCAGTCCAAGGAGCAGACTTATACTATGTGCTGACAGCAACCCGAATGCAGCAGATTAAGCAAGCTCATCTCATCTGACGAAGAGGAATCCATCCGTGCGCGACCAGGCCTCCGGTGTGTGAATGAAAAAACAATGGCCGCCAAGATTGACCTGGCGTTGCGTTTGGACTCTGCCTCCTGTGCCACCAGTTCCCCTGCTCCGGCGAAGGCCCGCCGACTGATTGATTGATTCCCCAATCGAAATGTTCCGTCGGAACAGCTTGTGTGCGGAATCAAACCAAATTCTTCGTCTGGACGGAGTAATCTGTGCTGGAGACGTCCGGCGCCATGGCCGACCTGCGCGGCAGCTTCACCTGAAACAACTGGCCATGGCGCGGGCATGGGCATGGCAGGCTTCCCTGTGGCGTATGCTCCGCGCAGATTGGAGCGCGTGCTGCAGTTTCTGAAACTCTGTTCACGGTCTGCTCTGCTCTGCCTGACGAGAGGCGGATAAGGGGCTCGTCGCGAAACCGGAGGTCTCTGCCGCGGCCGGCGGGCAGTGCTGCAGATGGGCGGCCGGACGGCGAGCACGGCTCGGGCTCGAGGGGAAAGAAACAGACGAACACAAACAGGTGGGGTGCGGCGGAAGAGCGGGCGGGTGGGTACCTTGTGGGGCTTGTGCGGTGGCGGGATGGCGATCTCCCCGGAGTCGAAGTCGGTGGGGCCGTAGCGGCCCCGGCGCGCGTCGAAGACCGCCCCGAGCGCCTGCTGCTGCTGCTGGTGGTGGTACGGCTGCGGCTGGACGGAGCGGCCCTGCGGCCGCGCCGACCCCTCCCGCTTCTCCCGGCTCGAGAACACGCACCCCATGGCGCCTCTCTCGTCGGTCGCCGGCGTCCGGCAGGCAGGTGGAGCTGGGCGATGGAGTCCGTCCGGAGTGGGCGGGGCAGTGGCGCGGGATTGGCTGGGTGGAGGGCTGGGGAATGGGACGGAGAGGCGAGACGAGGAGAGGGGAGGAGGGTGGGAGTGCTGCTCTTTGGGGCTTCCTTTGGCGTCGCGGTCGTCGCCGTCGTCGTCGCTCCGCTGGGGTGGTCGCCGTCGCGTTGCGTTCGCAGCCTTTGACTTGTTCCCTCGCTCCCTCCCACAATCCTATTCGGCTATTCTCTTCCCACCAGGAGAGAAGAAGCAGCCGCTTTCCCACCTCGACCCGTCCTCACATCACACCCTTCTCTCTACCTTCCTTCCTTCCTTCCTTTTTCACCCTGCCTTCACTACCGGGCAACAGCTACTCCACTCCTTGGGCTGCCGAGTAGTTTCATCATACTTCCACCGTCCAAAAGTTGTGCTTGTGCCTAGGAAGGTTCTTAAGAACTCGGTTGATTCCACAACCCATATCATTTCATAAAGTACGAACCTTAGGTAAACACTCGCATGTCCGACACGTCGTGAACCTTTGCTCCATGACGCGGTCAAGAGCAATGAACCCGGAAAACACATGCGGAAAACAGCTCTTGTTTTTGTTGTGCGAATGCTAAGCCTGTCTTCCAGGAGAGGTTCGGACCGGTGGCGACGACAGCCAAATATTGCTAGGGGCGAAGGGCAAAATCATAGTACTGTTCTAGAGGAACGGGCAAAGTTTCCAATCTAAGCTCTCACTAAAAAAATCCAT
>NC_041393.1:727352563-727516635 GCF_002162155.2 Triticum dicoccoides | reverse complement strand
TGGTTTTTGAAACTCACACTTAAACTTTATCTAAACAAAAGCAGGAATATCGTCTGATACGGTACCCATGTTTGTATTCCAAAAAAAAAGCAAGCATGTGCGACAAGACGCGATCCTATCGAGATTTGGACGAGGAGTTACAATGTCGGGTGCTGGGATACGGTAGGACCAAACAACTCGGGGAGACATCATAGCAACGGACAAATGACGGCATGGCCCAATCTGTAACATCGCTCCATAAGTCACCGGAGGCTTCGGTCGATGGAGTGCTCCGTGTAGGATCACAGCTATCGGCACAGTGGCTTACTTCTCCTCCTCTAGCCCGCTTCCTCTTGTTCTCCCCAATCTTCAAATCATGTAGCTCCATGGATGCTTGTAATCGAAGCTGGTATCCTTTGTATGAGCAATAAATCATCATGAGGAAGGCCATTGGGTTCCTAATTAACATCGAAGAGCTGCAGGTGTAACGGGAAAGGTCAAAGCCCTCACACATGATGGCCGTGGAAGTCAACTGAGAAGGGGGAAATGAAGTATGAGATGCGGAAAGGCCGACAAGTGGGCGTTGAGTCGGCCTTTTTTTGTAGCTTAGAGAATACTCCAACAAGGGTGTCGAGCTGGCACAAAGAGTTAAGAAAACCGCTGATATGGCATGTAAAACCGGGGCAAAAACAAATCGATTCGTGTTAGGGGTGTACGTCTTGAACGGTTTTGCAAATCCGAGCGGATAATATGAACCAAATCAAATTTTGAGATTGTCATCAAAACCACATGACGTGTAGAATGGACTTCTCTCTTGGAGTGAATATTAACTGTCTCAAACTAAATCTAAGATCCTTCTAAAACGACTTCTTTTTTTTTACTTATTTCAATGTGCCATCTCGTGGACAGCAACAACACGTGGTGTATGATCACCGATGAACAGTCGCTACTATACTATTAATTGAACCTGCGACGAAGACGCCTCTCCCATGGGACTCGATTGCTTGAACGGGTCTCCACTATTATTGGCCGTCGGCAAGCAAGCGTATCGTGTGATCAGGCTAAAGAAATACTTATTCTCCCGTGTACTTGCACCACGTATACCACGTAACCTATATTAATAACGAAATGAAACATGACGGAAATTCACGATATTTCTTTGTTTAACATGGTCAAAGATGGCATGCGCGACGGGAGGACATCCAGCGTGTGATGTTTGACCAACGGACCGGCCGACCAGCTCACATGCAATGCACGTACGCGATGCAATGTCAAGTCACATACATACTCGGTCTCAACATTTCTCGGCACTGCTAAACTAATCTGCAATTTGAAAAATGAGCAAAAAAACCTAATCTGTTCCAGACATGCTACATAGCTCCTCGAACCTACTCGGAAAGTCAGGCATCCAGATGATCCGGGCATGCAAGTACATGTGCATAAACAAGAATGAATAGTTATCAGAAGAAAAGAAAGGAAATCTGAATGGGCACCAGATCCTACTGCTAGCTATGAACATGCGCACGTACGGACGTACGACGGCCGGCCGGCGGCGACAGCGCGCGAAAGCCGAGAGCGACCCGACCTGTCCGCCACGGCACCCGCGCGCCGGCCGATCCTAGCGGGGGACGGGGAAGGCGAAAATGGTTGGTCGGTCAGCTGCGGTCTCCGTCGACGTGGCGGCCGGCTTGCAGGTGATGCGATCTTTCAGACTTTTGGGAGTTAATTACACAAAACCATCATATTTGGGGCATCGTTTGCAGAAATCTACAAGGTCATTAATTTTTTTTAAAAACACTGCACACTCAGTAAACTTTTGGCAAAAAGCACTGATTGAGTGATTTAGATCATTTAATTAGTTTCTGACAGTGGGGCCGAATTGTCAGGAGCTGACTTGGCAAAACATTTACATATATACCATTAGATCTTAAAAATAAAAGCAATCAACCCCCTCCCCCTTCCCCCGCGAACAACAGATCCTTCCTAGCGCACAGCAGCGGGTGGGCACACCGGCCGGCGAGCAGATCCCGACGACATCTGCCTCCACCGTCGCTCCTTACGCCGGATCCGCCTCTACCTGCAGCCGGAGCGCAAGGCGCAACTGGGTTCTCGACCTGCAACCCCAGCCTCGACCTGCAGTCGGACGGCAAGGTGTAGCCAGAGCCAGAGCCTCAACCTGCAGCTGATGTACAAGGCCCTTCGGTGGCGGTAGCACCAGCCGTGCCTGGTTCCCAGGCCGCCGGCGCGGCCCCTCATCCGCCTCCACCGCTCCAAGGCGCAGCCAGAAGCCTACCCTCCGCTCCGCACGCCAGGCTGCCACAGCCTCCACATAATGGAGCGGTACACGCGCAGCACAGCTTGTGCTCGCCCCAGTCGTCGTCCTTCCGGGAGCAGCATCACTGGGCGGCACCAAGGGGAGCAGCAGAAACATGGAGAAGCACGACAGTCGGCAGAAAAGCATGGCGCGGCGAGCAACAGCTAGACGGCGAGGGGAGCAGCAGCACCACGGAGAAGCGGGGGAGGAGGAGCAGTTGGTGGCGATGGTGAGGAGCAGCAACACCGGCGAGCAGTCGAGGGGTCAACGTGCGCGTGCAAGGGCGGTCACCCTGGTCGCCACGAGATCGAGATCGGGCTCACACGTGGGGGATCTAGGCGTGGTGACGCGCTGCACTTGTACACAGCCAGGGTGTTGATTGCACTTTTTAGATCTAGGGGTGTTTACATCAATTTGTGCCAAGTCAGCATCTTACAATCGGGGCCCATATGTCGGGAAAGTGCTTAAATAGGTTAAATTTCCCGATCAGTGCCTTTTGCAAAAAGTTTACTAATTGTGCGGTGGTTTTTACAAATAATTAGTGACCTTGTGGTTTTCTGCAAATGATGCCCCAAATGTGGTGGTTTTGTGCAATTAACTCGACTTTTGGAACGGGCGGTACAATGAACACTGAAATAATAAAAATTACATTCATGTCTCTAGACCATATAGTGACGACTACAAACATTGAAGCGAGCTAAAGGCGTGTCGCTGTCATGACTCCTTCCTCACCGGAGCCGCACCAAACTTATCGTAGTAGACAATCAAAAAGTCATCAACAAGTGAAGTACAAAGCAGAAAACAACTATGGCAGAACAATTACAAGATATGAATGCAACACCTACAACTATGTCGTCTTCTTCCGCAACAACGCCTTCAAAAAAGGATAAGCACCCTTTCATTGCTGTCGTCATTTGAACAGCATCTTCAACAAGATAACGACATAAATTTTCGCCGTTCCTGAGCCCGACCAACAAAGGTCAGAATAAGAGTTTTCACCCTAAACACATGAAGTGTGTTCCGAACAACATCCTGCCAGTTCTCCACGCTGGACCAGAGTGGCACTTGCATATTTTTTCAAGCAAGAGCTCGTCATCCAAACACGTCCATGTCTTGTGATGGAGAGAGTCTACCCGCAGGAGAGGGTGCAAGGGTATGGACGGAATTGATTCACCACTGTTGGCGTGGACGTGGATTATATATCTACCTTTCGGACTCTGTTATTGCACGCTAGACCTCGAATAATCGACGTCAGCACTACGCATGTATTATCTGGCCGACTTTGGCGTTCAACCTCCTAGCAGCCGCAGTAAGCAGGTCATCAGTGCACCATCAGGACAGTGGAATTTTTGCCTTTATATTCACCTTTTCAAGTTTCAAAAAGGTCTGAAAAAATATGCAAGTATTTATAGGTGTGTACTAGATGCGTGTGAAATTTCATCATGAAATACGCTTTTATGTGGCCTGTACAAAAAAATCATCATGTGCTTTTATAGTGAATAGTATTTGTGCTAGAAATATGTGATTTTGACATTTTTTGTGTAGCTCGCACAAAAATGTATTCATCATGAAACTTCGCAGACAAGTAGTATACATCCACACATATATCTGTACTTTTTCAAAAAAAATGAAAATGAAAATTTTGAATTTTGAAGTTTTCAAATAAGGAGCATTTCCGGCTCCACCAGTCCATACTATAAGGTGTGTGCGGTTTTTAGAATTAATATTTCACCAGAAATTTAACCAATAAAATATGAAGTCATGATATTTATACAATTGAATTCGTGTTCAAAACGAAGTATTCAACGATATAATTTTTCAGCCGTATGATTTATCATACTATTGGTTTAACTGATGGTCAAATTTAAATATCAAAAAGCATGTGCACCATACGGAACATAAACTTGGTTGTAAGTATGTACTCCCTCTGTTTTTATTACTCCGCATATTTAACTTTGTCTCAAGCCAAACTTTGTAAACTTTAACTAAGTTTATAAAAAAATACTAACATCTATGATACCTAATCAATGCCATTACATTCACTGAATATATTTTCACATCATATACACTTGTTAGTTTTAATGTTTATATTATTTTATATGAATTGGGTCAAATTTTAGACAGTTTGACTTAGGACAAAGCAATCAGTAGAGCGATAGGAGAACAATCAGTAGAGCGATAGGGCAGAAGGGAGATTTTTATACCACATAAACTTGCAGATCAACGTGAAGAGGACAAAGATAGAGCAAAAGGGGATCTTTATGCCGCCCATAGATCAACATATACCTTGGTCACGTTCTGGCTACAAGGAGGAGGATCAAGGAGGACTGGGGAAGACAGGCGGGATGAAGGCATAGAGATCGCTGTTTGGTGACAGCGTTCTGTTTGGCGATGAAGGCATGGAGATCGCTATTTGGCGCCAACGTGCGTTCTGTTTGGCGCCAAGCAGCCGTAGGAGATTTTTCAGCAGACAAATTGGGTGTTTGTTTTCATTTTTTTAAAAGAAATAAGTGGGGAAATTAGAGCGGCCAGATGGGAATTGACGGCCGATGTGGACGTCTACAGCACGTGTGCTGTAGTAGTTTGACTGCAGAGGAGCCGACGAGAGGGTTCGGCTCCTCTGCAGTCGAACTACTA
This sequence comes from Triticum dicoccoides, assembly GCF_002162155.2. NCBI lineage: Eukaryota > Viridiplantae > Streptophyta > Magnoliopsida > Poales > Poaceae > Triticum > Triticum dicoccoides. The sequence continues at coordinate 727,511,705 of NC_041393.1, read as the reverse complement.
CAGCAGGCGTGCTGTAGACGTTCACATCGGCCGTCAATTTCCATCTGACCACTCTAATTTCCCCACTTATTTCTGTTAATAATAAAGCCTTTATGTATTCGGATAAATGCTTCCGTTCACACTGCACACCACACAGTAAAGACTGGAGAGCAAAGAGATCGAGGCAAGGGCGAGCAGACGACCTCGCCGCCGGCGAGGGTTCCTATCTCCAGCCAAGCACACTCCCTCCCCTAGCGACGGTCCGGCGGATGGACCTCCATGCCCGCCTGCTGCGCCGCGGCTGTGTCCCCGGCTTTCCCAGGATCCGCCGCAAGGCGCCGTTCCCTGGGCTCACCGGCCGACGCCGTGGAAGGCAGGTACGTGGGAGGACTCCACCCTCCTCAGGCTGCGCCGCCCTACGTCCCTCACCTCGATTGAAGCTGCCCGCTTCCTCCAGCCGCTCGCCGATGGGGATCTGCCGGCCGCCCGGCCCCGCGCCGCCACAGTCCAGGAAGGAGATATCGCCGTGCGGGCGCTTCTTGAGGTCGGGAGAGGCACAGGTCAGTACGTGGCTAGCTCCTACCTTGTATGTTTGGTCCCCTGTCCATTGATATTGTCCGTCCAAATCTTTAGAATTATATGTATGTAGCCTGTATTTCTCAACGTTGCTATGTTGTGGTCTAAATACTGATTGTTATCTTACTGCAATTGCATTTGATTTGATTGCGCCGTTGTGTCGTGGTCTCACTCTCCATAGAGATTTTGGCATGGTTCTGACTAGCAAATTTCTAGAATATTGTAAGTCAGTTTTTGGTTCATCTTGTTTGGAAACCAGGATACTGTGATGTAAATGCTGAAGTCCTTGCCCCTTCACACATCAGCAAAACTAAGTGCTACTCTACTTTTATTTTTCCTCACTTTAAAACAGATAAACAGAAGCAAAAGTTGCTCTTCCTGTTCACGTATCATAACAGGATGCAGAGGTTGCTTTCCCTGTGTTTGCCTTAAGTACTAAACACATCACAAATAGAAGGAATTACTAGCTGCAGTTCACGGCTGTAGTCACGGCTGTAGTTGAGGTTGATGCAGAGGAGCCGAACCACACAAATGCACGACTCTCCTCTTATTTCTCTATCAAACTATTGTCATATCCGAGAAAAATATGAATTCGTTTCCAAGTCCCAAATATCATTGGCTTCACTCTGTATATTAAAGAGAGACATACCAGATTTTATACACACAAAAAATCATATTGCTTACAAATGGATTTTAGGAATTTTGGACAAGATAAGTGGAATACCGTTAGTAAACGAGCATAGTACCCATATTCCTGCAAACCGTCTGCATTTGTTCCAGTCATTTTCTCTATAGGTGCTTCGCATTGTGCAACTGGAATGTACTTCTCTCCTGTCTATGCAAAAAATAAATCAGAATAAACATTAGTTGAGTTATTACTAAATCTATAGGCTGTTTTGATAAGTGATAAGAGATTTACAGAAGAAGATTGTTTTTCGGGAATGACTTTAGCTGTCCCTTTTTTCTTTTTACTGGGATGTTGATTATCAAGCCATGATTTCTTCGTTTTTGAAGTCTTCTGCTGAATTTCCTTTTTATTCAGACAAGCTGTTTGCAAACAAATGTCTGGTTCCTGAGATATAGCTTCAGTTCTGCATGTAGTAGTAGGAGCTTTGTCTTCAACTTGCTTCTTTAGATTCTTCAAAGCATCATCTACTAATTTTATGCACTCTTGTGATGCAACTGCTTGGGAAGCTATGCCAAGGAACTCATGCATGAAAAACTTAAGCTGCTGCCTATCTTCCGATCTAGGGTCTTCCAAAACAATGTTGCCATGGCTGTTTTGAATAGTCCCGCTTCGTGCTTCTCGAGTCCATCGCTTCAAAATATAGTGGCTTGGAAGATACTTAATATTCATGACATCAAGGGCTTTCAAAGCATGACTACACAATATACCAACTCTTTCGAATTGACCACAACTACATAGAACTTTTTGCTCTTCATCAACCAGAACTTTGCATTCTTCCTCATAAGAGCATTCCGGGTCAAGATTGGCAATTTCAACAGTATATACATTGTGTTCCTTCGATGGCTTGATGTACGATGAGATGGATCTTTCATATTCATTCTGAAAATCTTCAAATATGTGAGGTGTGTAAACTTTGCTTGCTTGTATTACTGTAGGAGTTCTTATTCTAACTCTAGGTAATTTTTTCCTAGACTCATATTCTTCATTTACCTCTTTATCTCTCTTTCCTTTCACAACCCTCTCTACGTGCTTGAAAAAACAAAGAATGTCAAGATCAGACTTCAAATGGTCTTTCAAGTCACTATTCAAGCTCTCACTTGATTGTGTGCTTCTCATGCCTATAGTGTAAGCATTCCTCATGTAACATCTTGCCCATTTCACTTTTACTTTATAGATACTGTCCAACCAAGTCTGTGTATCCACATTGACTCTTATGGCAGTGAAAGCTTCTTCAAAGTCTTCCTCTTCCTCATACTTGTACATGCAAGCACTGAAATCAGCAAGTACATTTGGGCCATCCTCGTCTTTTTTCTTATGAGGTAAATGTTTGATGGCATTTTGCATTATGTGAAAAGTGCACAATCCATGCCATGCTTCTGTAAAAACCGCCCGAATTGCATTACCCATTGCTACGTCCTGGTCAGTAAAGATAGTTCTAGGCTGATTTTTGTTATGTATGGATAGGAAAGTGTTGAACAACCATCTGAAGGATTCAAATGTCTCGTCGTATAGAAGTGCAGCACCAAAAATGACCATTTCTCTAAAATGGTTGAAGCCAACAAATACACCAAAGGGTCTGTACTCTTTATTTGTCCCAAATGTAGTATCAAACGAAAAAAAACCGAAGTGAGCGTAGTCAATGATCATCTTCGCATCAGCCCAGAAGATATTTGCTATTTGTTCATTGCAATCGTGTTGTACGTCATATTCAAATGCAGGATTCTCATTTTTTTATCTCGAAAGTACTTGAGCATACTTCCAGCTTCACCATATATCAACTCCCTTTGACGCTTGGTTCGCAAATAGTTCTTGTGATCACGAGGTGTGTAGGTAAGGTTTGATGACCCACCAACTTGCCGACTTGCCAACTCATGGGCTGCTTTTGGTACAATTCCTGAATCATCTGCAGTTTCAATGTCAAAAGCTTGCAAGGTCGATATCTTCCGTTGTGATGGCATCAAGTGGCATGTTCCAGGCAATTGCAAGACATGGTTGTGTTCAGTGACTAACTCATGTACTTCATAATTTCCCGTTTCTCGGTCGATGGTGATTCCCATTCGAACTTTACAACCAGTCCTTGTTTCTGCACGAGGACGCTTGGTATTATGATCTCTTTTGTCTATTCTTCGGTAGCCCTCATTGGAACAAACGTATCTCGCGGAAGTGATTGCCCCATCAAGTTTGCTCTTATTTTCATAATTTACCCTTACGTCAAAACCAATATGACCTCCATAACAAGTCCAAAAGCCCCAAGCCTCTTTTGTTGAATTAAATTTCATACCAATTTGAGGCATCCAACTAGGAACCATATTTGCCCTGTAAAAAATAGGCATATCTTAATTTATTTGTCTAGTTACACTACAAGAATTCGATGATATGGCATGAGAATTTATAAAAAATTGAGTGTACATGTTTGAATCTTTGTTGGAGTTGGTCATATTCTGCATTACACCTTTTAGTTTCCTTTTTTGTAATCTGTGATAGCATAGCAAACTCGGTCTACAGGAATTCTCTTGCTGCCTTGAGAACATGAATACAATTAGAGCATATGTTACATACCTCAAGATTGATCATCTTTTTTTTGGCTAGGAGAAGGAAGAGGCAAAAGGGAGATCATCTACATTAATATCCTGTCAATAATTGGAAATCCCAAGTACTTCACGAGCAAAGCACCTATGGTACAACTTGCATCTACAGATCTAACTACATTAATGTATTTTATCTTGAGATTATTCAAAACAATAGAGATCACTTCTGTTAGCAAAGCACCTATGGTACAACTCGCATCTACAGGTCTGACTACATTCATGTATTTTCCTATGGTACAACTTGCATGTAAAGGTCTGACTACATTCATGTATTTTATCTTGAGCTATTTAGAACAATAGAGATCACTTCTGTTCAAATATTTTTTTTCACTCTAACATCATCCAAAAGGTGCATGAATAAATTTTGGATCTGCTTCCTTCCTTATTACTTCTAATTTTCTACTAGTTGTTTGGAGGGTGCGACTCCTCTGCAATTTAGCTGCTGAATTTATTAAAATTGATGTTACCTGTTTGAATCTTCATTGCCGTTAATCATATTCTCCACTAAACCTTGTCCTTTTTTGTAATCTGTGATCATATAGCAAAATCAGTCTAGGAATTCTCTTGTTGCCTTGAGAACATTAATAGAATCAGACCACATGTCACATACCTTGAGATTGATCAGCTTCTTTTTTGTTGCTAGGAGAAGGATGGTAGAAGTGAGTTCAAAAGGGAGATCATCCACACCACTTGCAGATCAGCGGGAGGAGAACAATCAGTAGAGCGATAGGGCAAAAGGGAGATTTTTATACCACATAAATTTGCAGATCAACGTGAAGAGGACAAAGATAGGGCAAAAGGGGATCTCTATGCCGCCCATAGATCAACATATACCTTGGTCACGTTCTGGCTACAAGGAGGAGGATCAAGGAGGACTGGGGAAGACGGGCGGGATGAAGGCATAGAGATCGCTGTTTGGCGATAGCGTTCTGTTTGGCGACGAAGGCATGGAATTGCTATTTGGCGCCAACGTGCGTTCTGTTTGGCGCCAAGCAGCCGTAGGAGATTTTTCAGCAGACAAATTGGGTGTTTGTTTTCATTTTTTTAAAAGAAATAAGTGGGGAAATTAGAGCGGTCAGATGGGAATTGACGGCCGATGTGGATGTCTACAACACGTGTGCTGTAGTAGTTTGACTACGGAGGAGCCGACGAGAGGGTTCGGCTCCTCTGCAGTCGAACTACTACAGCAGGCGTGCTGTAGACGTTCACATCAGCCGTCAATTTCCATCTGACCGCTCTAATTTCCCCACTTATTTCTATTAATAATGCCTTTATGTATTCGGATAAATGCTTCCGTTCACACTGCACACCACACAGTAAGGGCATCTCCAGCCGTTCGGCCCCCCAGGGCGCCTAAATAGAGCGGCCTGGGGGCGTGCCGGCGCTAGTTCTTCCCCTGGGGGGCGACCTAGCTCCCAGTCACGCCCCCACGCGCCGGCCCCAGGATGCGGGAAATTCAAACTTGGTCGTTCCCGCTCTCAAAAGACGCCGCAAATCCGGCGATCGGACAGACGTAGTCTGGCGTTACAAAAAACAGACCGTCGCCGTGCAACGATTCCTCGGCGGGGTCGGCTCTAGGCGTTGGCGGAGTCGGCGTGCGCGGGGTCGTCGGTGTCGGAGCTGCTTCAGCGCAGGGCTGCGTCGGCGCGGCTTCGGCACTGCTGAGCGGCGATGTAGAGGAGGTGTCGTTCGGGCTTGACGTCCGTGCGGTCGTGGGCGTCGTTGGCGTTGCCGTCGGCAGCTCGTTCAGGATGAGGCCGCGCTGCACCAGGTACCATGCCTTGAGCTTCTCGTCATTGCTCTGGAGCATGTCCGCCCCGCTCATCAAAAAAGCCATGTCGGTGTTCCTCTTCTTCGCGGCAACGTTCATCCGGAGCAGGTCGAGCTTGATGGCGTTGTTCTTCATTAGCGACGACCACCGCGCCTCGGTCTTCTCTTCGTGTAGGACGGCCCGGGCCTGGGCGTCGGCGAGGCAATGCTCGATGGACTCCTGCACTCGCGCGGTTGCCGCGTCGGCGCTTTTCCCCTTCTTTGCCAATTTGTGGCCGTCCGGCCGTCCCTCTGACGCGCTCGGAGTCGTCGCGTCTGTCTTGTATGTCTCCTTGGCCTTGTCGAGGGCACGCCGGACTTCTGCCCACTTCTCGCACTTGTCAATGCGCTTGTAGATGTGGAGGTGCTTGAAGTCGGCGTCTTGGTTGTCGCCCCGATACATGGCGAACATACGCAACAGCTGCGCGGAGGGGCAAACAGTTGGCTGGCGGCGGGCGTAGGGGACGAAGATATGCGGGGGAACGGCGTGCGTACCTGATCCTCAACGCTGGTGCCGCTCTCCGGGCGAGCCGCGACCTCCTCGACGATTCCATGCCATTTGTTGCACGCCAACTGGATACGCCCCCAATGGTTCGCCATCGCCTTGGAGCCGCGCTGCATGTAGACGCCTTTGAAGTAGGGGTCGACGAGCTTCCGCTCGTCGAACTCGGCCTTGATGCGGTCCCAGTACGTGTCCAAGCTCTGGTTCACGCCGGTGGTCGGGTCGAGGCAGTCGACTTTCCATGCTTCGGCGAGGCATTCCTCCTCCTTGGACGTCCACTTGATGCGCGGTTCGCCTGACCTAGCCGCCTGCTTCTTCTTCTTCCGTCTTCCCTTCGTCGGAGCAGGAGCCGGCTCCTCCTCCTCCTCCTCCTCCCCCTCCTCCTCCTCGTCCTCCTCGGGCTCCTGCGCGTCGTCGCCGTAGACGTAGCCAAGCTCGGCCTCCATGTCGCCGTTGAGGTCCACTACCTCGTCCTGGGTGGCGAACCTGGGAGACGCAGCGGCCGCGGTCGATCCTGTCGCGATGATGTCGTCCATGTCGGTTCCCGTGTCGTCGGCATCGCCGAGGTGCGAGAAGGGTAGTGGTCCGCGGTAGAGATGGGGCGTCGGTGTGGACACGTACGAGGCGGGCGGCGAGTAGTTGTATGGAGGGTACTGCTGTTGGGGAACGTTGCAGAAAATTAAAATTTTTCCTACGGTTTCACCAAGATCCATCTATGAGTTCATCTAAGCAACGAGTCTAGGGAGAGATTTTGCATCTACATACCACTTGTAGATCGCGTGCGGAAGCTTGCAAGGTGATGATGTAGTCGTACTCGACGTGATCCAAATCACCGATGACCAGCGCCGAACGGACGGCACCTCCGCGTTCAACACACGTACGGGACGGGAGACGTCTCCTCCTTCTTGATCCAGCAAGGGGGAAGGAGAGGTTGATGAAGATCCAGCAGCACGACGGCGTGGTGGTGGATGCAGGGCGTCACAGCAGCAGGGCTTCGCCGAGACTACGAGGGAGAGACGTAACGGGGGGAGATGGAGGCGCCAGGGGCTGGTGTGTTCTCCTCCTCTCCCCCCCCCACTATATATAGGGGTGCCAAGGGGGGGGGGCGCCGGCCCTAGTAGATGAGATCTACTAGGGGGGGCGGCGGCCTAGGGGAGGTTTCCCTCCCCCCAAGGAACCTAGGGGTGCCTTCCACCACTAGGACTCCTCCTAGGGGGAAACCCTAGGCGCATGGGCCTATAGGGGCTGGTGCCCTTGGCCCATGATGGCCAAGGCGCACCCCCTACAGCCCATGTGGCCCCCCGGGACAGGTGGCCCCACCCGGTGGACCCCCGGGACCCTTCCGGTGGTCCCGGTACAATACCGATAACCCCGAAACTTGTCCCGATGCCCGAAATAGCACTTCCTATATATAATTCTTTACCTCCGGATCATTCCGGAACTCCTCGTGACGTCCGGGATCTCATCCGGGACTCCGAACAACATTCGGGTTTCTGCATATACATATCTTCATAACCCTAGCGTCACCGAACCTTAAGTGTGTAGACCCTACGGGTTCGGGAGACATGCAGACATGACCGAGACGCTCTCAGTCAATAACAATCAGCGGGATCTGGATACCCATGATGGCTCCCACATGCTCCTTGATGTTGTCATCGGATGAACCACTATGTCGAGGATTTGATCAAACCCTGTATGCAATTCCCTTTGTCAATCGGTATGTTACTTGCCCGAGACTCGATCGTCGGTATCCCAATACCTTGTTCAGTCTCGTTACCGGCAAGTCACTTTACTTGTACCGTAATGCATGATCCCGTGTCCAACACCTTGGTCACTTTGAGCTCATTATGATGATGCATTACCGAGTGGGCCCAGAGATACCTCTCCGTCATACGGAGTGACAAATCCCAGTCTCGATCCGTGTCAACCCAACAACTACTTTCGGAGATACCTGTAATGCACCTTTATAGTCACCCAGTTACGTTGTGACGTTTGGTACACCCAAGGCACTCTTACGGTATCCGGGAGTTACACGATCTCATGGTCGAAGGAAGAGATACTTGACACTTGCAAAGCTCTAGCAAAACGAACTACACGATCTTTTATGCTATGCTTAGGATTGGGTCTTGTCCATCACATCATTCTCCTAATGATGTGATCCCGTTATCAACGACATCCAATGTCCATAGTCAGGAAACCATGACTATCTGTTGATCACAACGAGCTGGTCAACTAGAGGCTTACCAGGGACATTGTGTGGTCTAAGTATTCACACGTGTATTATGATTTCCGGATAATACAGTTATAGCATGAATAAAAGACAATTATCATGAACAATGAAATATAATAATACTTTTATTATTGCCTCTAGGGCATATTTCCAACAGTCTCCCACTTGCACTAGAGTCACTAATCTAGTTACATTGTGATGAATCGAACACCCATAGAGTTCTGGTGTTGATCATGTTTTGCACGCGAGAGAGGTTTAGTCAGCGGATCTGCGACATTCAGATCCGTGTGCACTTTGCAAATCTCTATGTCTCCATCTTGAACATTTTCACGGATGGAGTTGAAACGACGCTTGATGTGCCTGGTCTTCTTGTGAAACCTGGGCTCCTTTGCGAGGGCAATAGCTCCAGTGTTGTCACAGAAGAGTTTGATCGGCCCCGACGCATTGGGTATGACTCCTAGGTCGGTGATGAACTCCTTCACCCAAATCGCTTCATGTGCTACCTCCGAGGCTGCCATGTACTCCGCTTCACACGTAGATCCCGCCACGACGCTCTGCTTGTAGCTGCACCAGCTTACTGCTCCACCATTCAACATATACACGTATCCGGTTTGTGACTTAGAGTCATCCAGATCTGAGTCGAAGCTAGCGTCGACGTAACCCTTCACGACGAGCTCTTCGTCTCCTCCATAAACGAGAAACATGTCCTTTGTCCTTTTCAGGTACTTCAGGATATTCTTGACCGCTGTCCAGTGTTCCTTGCCGGGATTACTTTGGTATCTTGCTACCAAACTTACGGCAAGGTTTACATCGGGTCTGGTACACAGCATGGCATACATAATAGATCCTATGGCTGAAGCATAGAGGATGACACTCATCTCTTCTTTATCTTTTGCCGTGGTCGGTGACTGAGCTGAGCTCAGTCTCATACCTTGTAATATAGGCAAGAACCCCTTCTTGGACTGATCCATTCTGAATCTCTTCAAAATCTTATCAAGGTATGTGCTTTGTGAAAGACCTATGAGGCGTCTCGATCTATCTCTATAGATCTTGATGCCTAATATATAAGCAGCTTCTCCAAGGTCCTTCATTGAAAAACACTTATTCAAGTAGGCCTTAATGCTGTCCAGAAATTCTATATTATTTCCCATCAGGAGTATGTCATCTACATATAATATGAGAAATGCTACAGAGCTCCCACTCACTTTCTTGTAAACGCAGGCTTCTCCATAAGTCTGCATAAACCCAAACACTTTGATCATCTCATCAAAGCGAATGTTCCAACTCCGAGATGCTTGCACCAGTCCATAAATGGATCGCTGGAGCTTGCATACTTTGTTAGCGTTCCGAGGATCGACAAAACCTTCCGGCTGCATCATATACAGTTCTTCCTTAAGATGCCCGTTAAGGAATGCTGTTTTGACGTCCATCTGCCATATCTCATAATCATAGTATGCGGCAATTGCTAACATGATTCGGACGGACTTTAGCTTCGCTACGGGAGAGAATGTCTCGTCGTAGTCAATGCCTTGAACCTGTCGATAACCCTTAGCGACAAGTCGAGCTTTATAGATGGTAACATTACCATCCGCGTCCGTCTTCTTCTTAAAGATCCATTTGTTTTCTATCGCTCGCCGATCATCGGGCAAGTCTGTCAAAGTCCATAATTTGTTTTCATACATGGATTCTATCTCGGATTTCATGGCTTCAAGCCATTTGTTGGAATTCGGGCCCGCCATTGCTTCTTCATAGTTCGAAGGTTCATTGTTGTCCAACAACATGATTTCCAGGACAGGGTTGCCGTACCACTCTGGTGCGGAACGTGTCCTTGTAGACCTACGAAGTTCAGCAGTAACTTGATCCGAAGTACCTTGATCATTATCATGGTTTTCCTCTTCAGTTGGTGTGGGCATCACAGGAACGGTTTCCTGTGCTGCGTCACTATCCCGCTCAAGAGGTAGTACTTCATCGAGTTCTACTTTCCTCCCACTTACTTCTTTCGAGAGAAACTCTTTTTCCAGAAAGCATCCGTTCTTGGCAACCAAGATCTTGCCTTCGGATCTTAAGTAGAAGGTATACCCTATAGTTTCCTTAGGGTATCCTATGAATACGCATTTTTCTGACTTGGGTTCGAGCTTTTCAGGTTGAAGTTTCTTGACATAAGCTTCGCATCCCCAAACTTTTAGAAACGACAGCTTAGGTTTCTTTCCAAACCATAATTCATACGGTGTCGTCTCAACGGATTTAGACGGTGCCCTATTTAAAGTGAATGTAGCTGTCTCTAGAGCGTATCCCCAAAATGATAGCGGTAAATCGGTAAGAGACATCATAGACCGCACCATATCCAATAGAGTGTGATTACGACGTTCAGACACACCGTTTCGCTGAGGTGTTCCAGGCGGCGTGAGCTGTGAAACGATTCCACATTTCTTTAAGTGTGTACCAAATTCGTGACTTAAGTATTCTCCTCCACGATCTGATCGTAAGAATTTTATCTTTCGGTCACGTTGATTCTCCACCTCATTCTGAAATTCTTTGAACTTTTCAAAGGTCTCAGACTTGTGTTTCATTAAGTAGACATACCCATATCTACTCAAGTCATCTGTGAGAGTGAGAACATAACGATATCCTCCGCGAGCCTCAACGCTCATTGGACCGCACACATCGGTATGTATGATTTCCAACAAGTTGGTTGCTCGCTCCATTGTTCCGAAGAACGGAGTCTTGGTCATTTTGCCCAAGAGGCATGGTTCGCACGTGTCAAACGATTCATAATCAAGAGACTCTAAAAGTCCATCGGCATGGAGCTTCTTCATGCGCTTGACACCAATGTGACCAAGGCGGCAGTGCCACATGTATGTGGGACTATCGTTATCAACTTTAAATCTTTTGGCATCTACACTACGAACATGTGTAATATTACGCTCGAGATTCATTAAGAATAAACCATTGACCATCGGAGCATGACCATAAAACATATCTCTCATATAAATCGAACAACCATTATTCTCAGACTTAAATGAGTAGCCATCTCGTATTAAACGAGATCCTGATACAATGTTCATGCTCAAACTTGGCACTAAATAACAATTATTAAGGTTCAAAACTAATCCCGTAGGTAAATGTAGAGGCAGCGTGCCGACGGCGATCACATCGACTCTGGAACCATTCCCGACGCGCATCGTCACCTCGTCCTTTGCCAGTCTCCGTTTATTCCGCAGCTCCTGCTGTGAGTTACAAATATGAGCAACGGCACCGGTATCAAATACCCAGGAGTTACTACGATTACTGGTAAGATACACATCAATCTCATGTATATCAAATATACCTTTGGTGTTGCCGGCCTTCTTATCCGCTAAGTATTTGGGGCAGTTCCGCTTCCAGTGACCCTTCCCCTTGCAATAAAAGCACTCAGTCTCAGGCTTGGGTCCATTCTTTGACTTCTTCCCGGTAACTGGCTTACCAGGCGCGGCAACATCTTTGCCGTCCTTCTTGAAGTTCTTCTTACCCTTGCCCTTCTTGAACTTAGTGGTCTTATTGACCATCAACACTTGATGTTCTTTCTTGATTTCAGCCTCTGCTGACTTCAGCATTGAGAACACTTCAGGAATGGTCTTTTCCATTCCCTGCATGTTGTAGTTCATCACAAAGCTCTTGTAGCTTGGTGGGAGCGACTGGAGGATTCTGTCAATGACCGCCTCATCTGGGAGGTTAATGTTCAGCTGGGTCATACGGTTGTGCAACCCATACATCTTCAGGATGTGCTCACTGACAGAACTGTTTTCCTCCATCTTACAACTGTAGAACTTGTCGGAGACATCATATCTCTCGACCCGGGCATGAGCTTGGAAAACTAGTTTCAGCTCTTCGAACATCTCATATGCTCCGTGATGCTCAAAACGCTTTTGGAGCCCCGGTTCTAAGCTGTAAAGCATGCCGCACTGAACGAGGGAGTAATCATCAGCGCGAGACTGCCAAGCATTCATAATGTCTTGGTTCTCTGGGACGGGAGCGTCACCTAGCGGTCCTTCTAGGACATATTGTTTCCTGACAGCTATGAGGATGATCCTCAGGTTCCGGACCCAGTCCGTATAGTTGCTGCCATCATCTTTCAGCTTGGTTTTCTCTAGGAACGCGTTGAAGTTCATGTTGACATTAGCGTTGGCCATTGATCTACAAGACATATTTGCAAAGGTTTTAGACTAAGTTCATGATAATAAAGTTCTAATCAAATTATGAACTCCCACTTAGATTAGACATCCCTTTAGTCATCTAAGTGTTACACGATCCGAGTCGACTAGTCCGTGTCCGATCATCACGTGAGACGGACTAGTCATCGTCGGTGAACATTTTCATGTTGATCGTATCTTCCATACGACTCGTGTTCGACCTTTCGGTCTCCGTGTTCCGAGGCCATGTCTGCACATGCTAGGCTCGTCAAGTTAACCCTAAGTGTTTTCGCTGTGTAAAACTGTCTAACACCCGTTGTATGTGAACGTAAGAATCCATCACACCCGATCATCACGTGGTGCTTAGAAACGACGAACTGTAGCAACGGTGCACAGTTAGGGGAGAACACTTCTTGAAATTTTATAAGGGATCATCTTATTTACTACCGTCGTCCTAAGTAAACAAGATGCATAATACATAATAAACATCACATGCAATTATATAGTTGTGACATGATATGGCCAATATCATATAGCTCCATTGATCTTCTTCTTCGAGGCTCCATGATCATCTTGTCACCGGCTTGACACCATGATCTCCATCATCATGATCTCCATCATCGTGTCTTCATGAAGTTGTCACGCCAACGACTACTTCTACTTCTATGACTAACGTTTAGCAATAAAGTAAAGTAGTTTACATGACGTTATTTAATGACACGCAGGTCATACAAAAAATAATGACAACTCCTATGGCTCCTGCCGGTTGTCATACTCATCGACATGCAAGTCGTGAATCCTATTACAAAGAACATGATCTCATACATCACAATTCATCATTCATCACAACTTCTGGCCATATCACATCACATGATCAATCGCTGCAAAAACAAGTTAGACGTCCTCTAATTGTTGTTGCATCTTTTACGTGGCTGCAATTGGGTTCTAGCAAGAACGTTTTCTTACCTACGAATCACCACAACGTGATTTTGTCAACTTCTATTTACCCTTCATAAGGGCCCTGTTCATCGATTCCGCTCCAACTAAGGTGGGAGAGACAGACACCCGCCAGCCACCTTATGCAACTTGTGCATGTCAGTCGGTGGAACCGGTCTCACGTAAGAGTACGTGTAAGGTTGGTCCGGGCCGCTTCATCCACAATACCGTTGAGCAAGAAAAGACTAGTAGAGGCAAGTAAGATGACAAAATCCACGCCCACAACAAAGTTGTGTTCTACTCGTGCAAAGAGAACTACGCATAGACCTAGCTCATGATGCCACTGTTGGGGAACGTTGCAGAAAATTAAAATTTTTCCTACGGTTTCACCAAGATCCATCTATGAGTTCATCTAAGCAACGAGTCTAGGGAGAGAGTTTGCATCTACATACCACTTGTAGATCGCGTGCGGAAGCTTGCAAGGTGATGATGTAGTCGTACTCGACGTGATCCAAATCACCGATGACCAGCGCCGAATGGACGGCACCTCCGCGTTCAACACACGTACGGGACGGGAGACGTCTCCTCCTTCTTGATCCAGCAAGGGGGAAGGAGAGGTTGATGAAGATCCAGCAGCACGACGGCGTGGTGGTGGATGCAGGGCGTCACAGCAGCAGGGCTTCGCCGAGACTACGAGGGAGAGACGTAACGGGGGGAGATGGAGGCGCCAGGGGCTGGTGTGTTCTCCTCCTCTCCCCCCCACTATATATAGGGGTGCCAAGGGGGGGCGCCGGCCCTAGTAGATGAGATCTACTAGGGGGGCGGCGGCCTAGGGGAGGTTTCCCTCCCCCCCCAAGGCACCTAGGGGTGCCTTCCACCACTAGGACTCCTCCTAGGGGGAAACCCTAGGCGCATGGGCCTATAGGGGCTGGTGCCCTTGGCCCATGATGGCCAAGGCGCACCCCCTACAGCCCATGTGGCCCCCCGGGACAGGTGGCCCCACCCGGTGGACCCCCGGGACCCTTCCGGTGGTCCCGGTACAATACCGATAACCCCGAAACTTGTCCCGATGCCCGAAATAGCACTTCCTATATATAATTCTTTACCTCCGGACCATTCCGGAACTCCTCGTGACATCCGGGATCTCATCCGGGACTCCGAACAACATTCGGGTTTCTGCATATACATATCTTCATAACCCTAGCGTCACCGAACCTTAAGTGTGTAGACCCTACGGGTTCGGGAGACATGCAGACATGACCGAGACGCTCTCAGTCAATAACCATCAGCGGGATCTGGATACCCATGATGGCTCCCACATGCTCCTTGATGTTGTCATCGGATGAACCACTATGTCGAGGATTTGATCAAACCCTGTATGCAATTCCCTTTGTCAATCGGTACGTTACTTGCCCGAGACTCGATCGTCGGTATCCCAATACCTTGTTCAGTCTCGTTACCGGCAAGTCACTTTACTCGTACCGTAATGCATGATCCCGTGTCCAACACCTTGGTCACTTTGAGCTCATTATGATGATGCATTACCGAGTGGGCCCAGAGATACCTCTCCGTCATACGGAGTGACAAATCCCAGTCTCGATCCGTGTCAACCCAACAACTACTTTCGGAGATACCTGTAATGCACCTTTATAGTCACCCAGTTACGTTGTGACGTTTGGTACACCCAAGGCACTCTTACGGTATCCGGGAGTTACACGATCTCATGGTCGAAGGAAGAGATACTTGACACTTGCAAAGCTCTAGCAAAACGAACTACACGATCTTTTATGCTATGCTTAGGATTGGGTCTTGTCCATCACATCATTCTCCTAATGATGTGATCCCGTTATCAACGACATCCAATGTCCATAGTCAGGAAACCATGACTATCTGTTGATCACAACGAGCTGGTCAACTAGAGGCTTACCAGGGACATTGTGTGGTCTAAGTATTCACACGTGTATTACGATTTCCGGATAATACAGTTATAGCTTGAATAAAAGACAATTATCATGAACAATGAAATATAATAATACTTTTATTATTGCCTCTAGGGCATATTTCCAACAACTGCACGCCGGCGAAGGCGGGCGAGGGTGTGCGTGTAGCGGGGTGACCATGAGGGAAGGTCACGTTTGGGTTGAACCCACCGTGCGCGTCGCCGTCGGCGTAGCCGGGCGACGATGAACCCCATGGAGATCCGGCGCCTTGCTGTCGCCAGGGCGCGTACTGGGCGTGGCTGACGACGGGGGGATTCATCCCCGCCTGGTCGACCGATGAGGAAGACGCCGCCGCGCGCGCCGCATTGTCGCGGGCCTTCTTGGCTATGGCCCTATTCTGCCTGTCGGCGGTGACTGCTTTTGCATCGCTGAACTTCCACCCTCCACTCGGCGTTTGACAGGCCCGGTGGCTTCGATGGCGGCGCCCTCGGCTTCCTCTGCTTCGGCCGGGCCATGGCGCCAGTCGCGGGTGCTGCCGCGTGCGCCATGGCGTGCTTCTTCGTGGCGAGCGAGCGGGAGGGGGTTTGGCGGGAGAAAGGGAGAGAATGGCGGGAGGAAGGCGAGCGAGCGGGAGATATGCGAAGGAAAAGCGTCGAGAAACGGCGGGAAAAGGCCCTCGGGTCGCTTCCAGGGCGGGCCCACGCGCCTTTTTCGTTTGGGCCGGCTCTCCAAGCACCCCCAGGGCGCCGGGTTCGGCCTGGGTCCGCCGGCACCAGTTTTGGCCCGAGCCGGCGAAAAACGGGCTTCTGGGGCGCGACTGGGGCCTTTTTTTGGCGCTGGCGCGGCAAAATCGCCTGGGGAGGGCCTGTTGGGGGCGCGGCTGGAGATGCCCTAAAGACTGGAGAGCAAAGAGATTGAGGCAAGGGCGAGCAGACGACCTCGCCGCCGGCGAGGGTTCGTATCTCCAGCAAAGCACACTCCCTCCCCTAGCGACGGTCCGACGGATGGACCTCCACGCCCGCCTGCTGCGCTGCGGCTGTGTCCCCGGCTTTCCCACGATCCGCCACAAGGCGCCGTTCCCTGGACTCACCGGCTGACGCCGTGGAAGGCAGGTACGTGGGAGGACTCCACCCTCCTCAGACTGCGCCGCCCTACGTCCCTCACCTCGATTGAAGCTGCCCGCTTCCTCCAGCCGCTCGCCGATGGGGATCTGCCGGCCGCCTGGCCCCGCGCCGCCACAGTCCAGGAAGGAGATATCGCCGTGCGGGCGCTTCTTGAGCTCGGGTGAGGCACAGGTCAGTACGTGGCTAGCTCCTACCTTGTAGTATGTAGCATGACAGTATGTTTGGTCCCCTGTCCATTGATATTGTCCGTCCAAATCTTTAGAATTATATGTATGTAGCCTGTATTTTTCAATGTTGCTATGTTGTGGTCTAAATACCGATTGTTATCTTATTGCAATTGCATTTGATTTGATTGCGTCGTTGTGTCGTGGTCTCACTCTCCATAGAGATTTTGGCATGGTTCTGACTAGCAAATTTCTAGAATACTGTAAGTCAGTTTTTGGTTCATCTTGTTTGGAAACCAGGATACTGTGATGTAAATGCTCAAGTCCTTGCCCCTTCACACATCAGCAAAACTAAGTGCTACTCTACCTTTATTTTTCCTCACTTTAAAACAGATAAACAGAAGCAAAAGTTGCTCTTCCTGTTCACGTATCATAACAGGATGCAGAGGTTGCTCTCTCTGTATTTGCCTTAAGTACTAAACACATCACAAATAGAAGGAATTACTAGCTGCAGTTCATGGCTGTAGTCACGGCTGTACTTGAGGTTGATGCAGAGGAGACGAACCACACAAATGCATGACTCTCCTCTTATTTCTCTATCAAACTATTGTCATATCCGAGAAAAATATGAATTCGTTTCCAAGTCCCAAATATCATTGGCTTCACTCTGTATATTAAAGAGAGACATACCAGATTTTATACACACAAAAAATCATATTGCTTACAAATGGATTTTAGGAATTTTGGACAAGATAAGTGGAATACCGTTAGTAAACGAGCATAGTACCCATATTCCTGCAAACCGTCTGCATTTGTTCCAGTCATTTTCTCTATAGGTGCTTCGCATTGTGCAACTGGAATGTACTTCTCTCCTATCTATGCAAAAAATAAATCAGAATAAACATTAGTTGAGTTATTACTAAATCTATAGGCTGTTTTGATAAGTGATAAGAGATTTACAGAAGAAGATTGTTTTTCGGGAATGACTTTAGCTGCCCCTTTTTTCTTTTTACTGGGATGTTGATTATCAAGCCATGATTTCTTCCTTTTTGAAGTGTTCTGCTGAATTTCCTTTTTCTTCAGACAAGCTGTTTGCAAACAAATGTCTGGTTCCTGAGATATAGCTTCAGTTCTGCATGTACTAGTAGGAGCTTTGTCTTCAACTTGCTTCTTTAGATTCTTCAAAGCATCATCTACTAATTATATGCACTCTTGTGATGCAACTGCTTGGGAAGCTATGCCAAGGAACTCATGCATGAAAAACTTAAGCTGCTGCCTATCTTCCGATCTAGGGTCTTCCAAAACAATGTTGCCATGGCTGTTTTGAATAGTGCCGCTTCGTGCTTCTCGAGTCCATCGCTTCAAAATATAGTGGCTTGGAAGATACTTAATATTCATGACATCAAGGGCTTTCAAAGCATGACTACACAATATACCAACTCTTTCAAATTGACCACAACTACATAGAACTTTTTGCTCTTCATCAACCAGAACTTTGCATTCTTCCTCATAAGAGCATTCCGGGTCAAGATTGGCAATTGCAACAGTATATACACTGTGTTCCTCCGATGGCTTGATGTACGCTGAGATGGATCTTTCATATTCATTCTGAAAATCTTCAAATATGTGAGGTGTGTAAACTTTGCTTGCTTGTATTACTGTAGGAGTTCTTATTCTAACTCTAGGTAATTTTTTCCTAGACTCATATTCTTCATTTACCTCTTTATCTCTCTTTCCTTTCACAACCCTCTCTACGTGCTTGAAAAAACAAAGAATGTCAAGATCAGACTTCAAATGGTCTTTCAAGTCACTATTCAAGCTCTCACTTAATTGTGTGCTTCTCATGCCTATAGTGTAAGCATTCCTCATGTAACATCTTGCCCATTTCTCTTTTACTTTATAGATACTGTTCAACCAAGTCTGTGTATCCACATTGATTCTTATGGCAGTGAAAGCTTCTTCAAAGTCTTCCTCTTCCTCATACTTGTACATGCAAGCACTGAAATCAGCAAGTACATTTGGGCCATCCTCGTATTTTTTCTTATGAGGTAAATGTTTGATGGCATTTTGCATTATGTGAAAAGTGCACAATCCATGCCATGCTTCCGTAAATACCGCCCGAATTGCATTACCCTTTGCTACGTCCTGGTCAGTAAAGATAGTTCTAAGCTGCTTTTTGTTATGTATGGATAGGAAAGTGTTGAACAACCATGTGAAGGATTCAAATGTCTCGTCGTATAGAAGTGTAGCACCAAAAATGACCATTTCTCTAAAATGGTTCAAGCCAACAAATACACCAAAGGGTATGTACTCTTTATTTGTCCCAAATGTAGTATCAAACGTAACAACATCACCGAAGTGAGCATAGTCAGTGATCCTCTTCGCATCAGCCCAGAAGATATTTGCTATTTGTTCATTGCAGTCGTGTTGTACGTCATATTCAAATGCAGGATTCTCATTTTTTATCTCGAAAGTACTTGAGCATACTTCCAGCTTCACCATATATCAACTCCCTTTGACCCTTGGTTCGCAACTAGTTCTTGTGATCACGAGGTGTGTAGGTAAGGTTTGATGACCCACCAACTTGCCGACTTGCCAACTCATGGGCTGCTTTTGGTACAATTCCTGAATCATCTGCAATTTCAATGTCAAAAGCTTGCAAGGTCGATATCTTCCACTGTGATGGCATCAAGTGGCATGTTCCAGGCAATTGCAAGACATGGTTGTGTTGAGTGACTAACTCATGTACTTCATAATTTCCTGTTTCTCGGTCGATGGTGATTCCCATTCGAACTTTACAACCAGTCCTTGTTTCTGCACGAGGACGCTTGGTATTATGATCTCTTTTGTCTATTCTTCGGTAGCCCTCATTGGAACAAACGTATCTCGCGGAAGTGATTGCCCCATCAAGTTTGCTCTTATTTTCATAATTTACCCTTACGTCAAAACCAATATGACCTCCATAACAAGTCCAAAAGCCCCAAGCCTCTTTTGTGGAATTAAATTTCATACCAATTTGAGGCATCCAACTAGGAACCATATTTGCCCTATAAAAAATAGGCATATCTTAATTTATTTGTCTAGTTACACTACAAGAATTCGATGATATGGCATGAGAATTTTAAAAAAATAGAGTGTACATGTTTGAATCTTTGTTGGAGTTGGTCATATTCTGCATTACACCTTTTAGTTTCCTTTTTTGTAATCTGTGATAGCATAGCAAACTCGGTCTACAGGAATTCTCTTGCTGCCTTGAGAACATGAATACAATTAGAGCATATGTTACATACCTCAAGATTGATCATCTTTTTTTGCTAGGAGAAGGAAGAGTCAAAAGGGAGATCATCTACATTAATCTCCTGTCAATTATTGGAAATCCCAAGTACTTCATGAGCAAAGCACCTATGGTACAACTTGCATCTACAGATCTAACTACATTAATGTATTTTATCTTGAGATTATTCAAAACAATAGAGATCACTTCTGTTAGCAAAGCACCTATGGTACAACTCGCATCTACAGGTCTGACTACATTCATGTATTTTCCTATGGTACAACTTGCATGTAAAGGTCTGACTACATTCATGTATTTTATCTTGAGCTATTTAGAACAATAGAGATCACTTCTGTTCAAATATATTTTTTCACTCTAACATCATCCAAAAGGTGCAGGAATAAATTTTGGATCTCCTTCCTTCCTTATTACTTCTAATTTTCTACTAGTTGTTTGGAGGGTGCGACTCCTCTGCAATTTAGCTGCTGAATTTATTAAAATTGATGTTACCTGTTTGAATCTTCATTGCCGTTAATCATATTCTCCACTAAACCTTGTCCTTTTTTGTAATCTGTGATCATATAGCAAAATCAGTCTAGGAATTCTCTTGTTGCCTTGAGAACATTAATAGAATCAGACCACATGTCACATACCTTGAGATTGATCAGCTTCTTTTTTGTTGCCAGGAGAAGGATGGTAGAAGTGAGTTCAAAAGGGAGATCATCCACACCACTTGCAGATCAGCGGGAGGAGAACAATCAGTAGAGCGATAGGGCAAAAGGGAGATTTTTATACCACATAAACTTGCAGATCAACGTGAAGAGGACAAAGATAGGGCAAAAGGGGATCTCTATGCCGCCCATAGATCAACATATACCTTGGTCACGTTCTGGCTACAAGGAGGAGGATCAAGGAGGACTGGGGAAGACGGGCGGGATGAAGGCATAGAGATCGCTGTTTGGCGACATCGTTCTGTTTGGCGACGAAGGCATGGAATCGCTATTTGGCGCCAACGTGCGTTCTGTTTGGCGCCAAGCAGCCGTAGGAGATTTTTCAGCAGACAAATTGGGTGTTTGTTTTCATTTTTTTAAAAGAAATAAGTGGGGAAATTAGAGTGGTCAGATGGAAATTGACGGCCGATGTGGACGTCTACAGCACGCCTGCTGTAGTAGTTCGACTGCAGAGGAGCCGAACCCTCTCGTCGGCTCCTCCGCAGTCAAACTACTACAGCACACGTGTTGTAGACTTCCACATCGGCCGTCAATTCCCATCTGACTGCTCTAATTTCCCCACTTATTTCTGTTAATAATGCCTTTATGTATTCGGATAAATGCTTCCGTTCACACTGCACACCACACAGTAAGGGCATCTCCAGCCGTTCGGCCCCCCAGGGCGCCTAAATAGAGCGGCCTGGGGGCGTGCCGGCGCTAGTTCTTACCCTGGGGGCGACCTAGCTCCCAGTCACGCCCCCACGCGCCGGCCCCAGGATGCGGGAAATTCAAACTTGGTCGTTCCCGCTCTCAAAAGACACCGCAAATCCGGCGATCGGATGGACGTAGTCTGGCGTTACAAAAAACAGAGCACCGCCGTGCAACGATTCACTCGGCGGGGTCGGCTCCAGGCGTTGGCGGAGTCGGCGTGCGGGGGGGTCGTCGGTGTCGGAGCTGCTTCAGCGCAGGGCTGCGTCGGCGCGGCTTCGGCACTGCTGAGCGGCGATGTAGAGGAGGTGTCATTCGGGCTTGACGTTCGTGCGGTCGTGGGCGTCGTCGGCGTTGCCGTCGGCAACTCGTTCAGGATGAGGCCGCGCTGCACCAGGTACCACGCCTTGAGCTTCTCGTCGTTGCTCTGGAGCATGTCCGCCCCGCTCATCGAAAAAGCCATCTCGGTGTTCCTCTTCTTCGCGGCGACGTTCATCCGGAGCAGGTCGAGCTTGATGGCGTTGTTCTTCATTAGCGACGACCACCGCGCCTCGGTCTTCTCTTCGCGTAGGACGGCCTGGGCCTGGGCGTCGGCGAGGCAATGCTCGATGGACTCCTGCACTCGCGCGGTTGCCGCGTCGGCGCTTTTCCCCTTCATTTCCAATTTGTGGCCGTCCGGCCGTCCCTCTGACGCGCCCGGAGTCGTCGCGTCTGGCTTGTATGTCTCCTTGGCCTTGTCGAGGGCACGCCGGACTTCTGCCCACTTCTCGCACTTGTCAATGCGCTTGTAGACGTGGAGGTGCTTGAAGTCGGCGTCTTGGTTGTCGCCCCGATACATGGCGAACCTACGCAGCAGCTGCGCGGAGGGGCAAACAGTTGGCTGGCGGCGGGCGTAGGGGACGAAGATATGCGGGCGAACGGCGTGCATAGCTGATCCTCAATGCTGGTGCCACTCTCCGGGCAAGCCGCGACCTCCTCGACGATTCCATGCCATTTGTTGCACGCCAACTGGACACGCCCCCAATGGTTCGCCATCGCCTTGGAGCTGTGCTGCATGTAGATGCCTTTGAAGTAGGGGTCGACGAGCTTCCGCTCGGCGAACTCGGCCTTGATGCGGTCCTAGTACGTGTCCAAGCTCTGGTTCGCGCCGGTGGTCGGGTCGAGGCAGTCGACTTTCCATGCTTCGGTGAGGCATTCCTCCTCCTTGGACGTCCACTTGATGCGCGGTTCGCCTGACCTAGCCGCCCGCTTCTTCTTCTTCCGGCGCCCCTTCGTCGGAGCAGGAGCCGGCTCCTCCTCCTCCTCCTCCTCCTCGGGCTCCTGCATGTCGTCGCCGTAGACGTAGCCGAGCTCGACCTCCATGTCGCCTTTGAGGTCCACTACCTCGTCCTGGGTGGCGAACCCGGGAGACGCAGCGGCCGCGGTCGATCCTGTCGCGATGATGTCGTCCATGTCGGCTCCCGTGTCGTCGGTGTCGCCGAGGTGCGAGAAGGGCAGTGGTCCGCGGTAGAGATGGGGCGTCGGTGTGGACGCGTATGAGGTGGGCGGCGAGTAGTTGTATGGAGAGTACTGCATGCCGGCGAAGGCGGGCGAGGGTGTGCGCGTAGCGGGGTGACCATTAGGGAAGGTCACGTTTGGGTTGAACCCACCGTGCGCGTCGCCGTCGGCGTAGCCGGGCGACGATGAACCCCATGGAGATCCGGCACCTTGCTGTCCTTAGGGCGCGTATTGGGCGTGGCTGACGACGGGGGTATTCATCCCCGCCTGGTCGACCGATGAGGAAGACGCCGCCGCGCACGCCGCGTTGTCGCGGGCCTTCTTGGCTATGGCCCTATTCCGCCTGTCGGCGGTGACTGCTTTCGCGCCACTGAACTTCCACCCTCCACTCGGCGTTCGACAGGCCCGGTGGCTTCAATGGCGGCGCCCTCGGCTTCCTCTGCTTCGGTCGGGCCACGGCGCCAGTCGCGGGTGCCACCGCGTGCGTCATGGCGTACTTCTTCGGCGGCATGGCGTGCTTCTTCGCGGCGAGCGAGCGGGAGGGGGTTTGGCGGGAGAAAGGGAGAGAGTGGCGGGAGGAAGGTGAGCGAGCGGGAGAGATGCGAAGGAAAAGCGTCGAGCAACAGCGGGAAAAGGCCCTCGGGTCGCTTCCAGGGCGGGTCCACGCGCCTTTTTCGTTTGTGCCCGCTCCCCAAGCGCCCCCCAGGGCGCCGGGTTCGGCCTGGGTCCGCCGGCACCAGTTTTGGCCCGAGCCGGCGAAAAACGGGCTTCTGGGCGCGACTGGGGCCTTTTTTTGGCGCTGGCGCGGCAAAATCGCCTGGGAAGGGCCTGTTGGAGGCGCGGCTGGAGATGCCCTAAAGACTGGAGAGCAAAGAGATTGAGGCAAGGGCGAGCAGACGACCTCGCCGCTGGCGAGGGTTCATATCTCCAGCCAAGCACACTCCCTCCCCTAGCGACGGTCCGACGGATGGACCTCCACGCCCACCTGCTGCGCTACGGCTGTGTCCCCGGCTTTCCCACGATCCGCCGCAAGGCGCCGTTCCCTGGGCTCACCGGCCGACACCATGGAAGTCAGGTACGTGGGAGGACTCCACCCTCCTCAGGCTGCGCCGCCCTACGTCCCTCACCTCGATTGAAGCTGCCCGCTTCCTCCAGGCGCTCGCCGATGGGGATCTACCGGCCGCCCGGCCCCGCGCCGCCACAGTCCAGGAAGGAGATATCGCCGTGCGGGCGCTTCTTGAGCTCGGGAGAGGCACAGGTCAGTACGTGGCTAGCTCCTACCTTGTAGTATGTAGCATGACAGTATGTTTGGTCCCCTGTCCATTGATATTGTCCGTCCAAATCTTTAGAATTATATGTATGTAGCCTGTATTTCTCAACGTTGCTATGTTGTGGTCTAAATACCGATTGTTATCTTACTGCAATTGCATTTGATTTGATTGCGCCGTTGTGTCGTGGTCTCACTCTCCATAGAGATTTTGGCATGGTTCTGACTAGCAAATTTCTAGAATACTGTAAGTCAGTTTTTGGTTCATCTTGTTTGGAAACCAGGATACTGTGACGTAAATGCTCAAGTCCTTGCCCCTTCACACATCAGCAAAACTAAGTGCTACTCTACTTTTATTTTTCCTCACTTTAAAACAGATAAACAGAAGCAAAAGTTGCTCTTCCTGTTCACGTATCATAACAGGATGCAGAGGTTGCTCTCTCTGTATTTGCCTTAAGTACTAAACACATCACAAATAGAAGGAATTACTAGCTGCAGTTCACGGCTGTAGTCACGGCTGTAGTTGAGGTTGATGCAGAGGAGACGAACCACACAAATGCATGACTCTCCTCTTATTTCTCTATCAAACTATTGTCATATCCGAGAAAAATATGAATTTGTTTCCAAGTCCCAAATATCATTGGCTTCACTCTGTATATTAAAGAGAGACATACCAGATTTTATACACACAAATAATCATATTGCTTACAAATGGATTTTAGGAATTTTGGACAAGATAAGTGGAATACCGTTAGTAAACGAGCATAGTACCCATATTCCTGCAAACCGTCTGCATTTGTTCCAGTCATTTTCTCTATAGGTGCTTCCCATGGAATGTACTTCTCTCCTGTCTATGCAAAAAATAAATCAGAATAAACATTAGTTGAGTTATTAGTAAATCTATAGGCTGTTTTGATAAGTGATAAGAGATTTACAGAAGAAGATTGTTTTTCGGGAATGACTTTAGCTGCCCCTTTTTTCTTTTTACTGGGATGTTGATTATCAAGCCATGATTTCTTCCTTTTTGAAGTCTTCTGCTGAATTTCGTTTTTATTCAGACAAGCTGTTTGCAAACAAATGTCTGGTTCCTGAGATATAGCTTCAGTTCTGCATGTAGTAGTAGGAGCTTTGTCTTCAACTTGCTTCTTTAGATTCTTCAAAGCATCATCTACTAATTTTATGCACTCTTGTGATGCAACTGCTTGGGAAGCTATGCCAAGGAACTCATGCATGAAAAACTTAAGCTGCTGCCTATCTTCCGATCTAGGGTCTTCCAAAACAATGTTGCCATGGCTGTTTTGAATAGTCCCGCTTCGTGCTTCTCGAGTCCATCGCTTCAAAATATAGTGGCTTGGAAGATACTTAATATTCATGACATCAAGGGCTTTCAAAGCATGACTACACAATATACCAACTCTTTCGAATTGACCACAACTACATAGAACTTTTTGCTCTTCATCAACCAGAACTTTGCATTCTTCCTCATAAGAGCATTCCGGGTCAAGATTGGCAATTTCAACAGTATATACATTGTGTTCCTTCGATGGCTTGATGTACGATGAGATGGATCTTTCATATTCATTCTGAAAATCTTCAAATATGTGAGGTGTGTAAACTTTGCTTGCTTGTATTACTGTAGGAGTTCTTATTCTAACTCTAGGTAATTTTTTCCTAGACTCATATTCTTCATTTACCTCTTTATCTCTCTTTCCTTTCACAACCCTCTCTATGTGCTTGAAAAAACAAAGAATGTCAAGATCAGACTTCAAATGGTCTTCCAAGTCACTATTCAAGCTCTCACTTGATTGTGTGCTTCTCATGCCTATAGTGTAAGCATTCCTCATGTAACATCTTGCCCATTTCTCTTTTACTTTATAGATACTGTCCAACCAAGTCTGTGTATCCACATTGATTCTTATGGCAGTGAAAGCTTCTTCAAAGTCTTCCTCTTCCTCATACTTGTACATGCAAGCACTGAAATCAGCAAGTACATTTGGGCCATCCTCGTCTTTTTTCTTATGAGGTAAATGTTTGATGGCATTTTGCATTATGTGAAAAGTGCACAATCCATGCCATGCTTCCGTAAATACCGCCCGAATTGCATTACCCATTGCTACGTCCTGGTCAGTAAAGATAGTTCTAGGCTGCTTTTTGTTATGTATGGATAGGAAAGTGTTGAACAACCATCTGAAGGATTCAAATGTCTCGTCGTATAGAAGTGCAGCACCAAAAATGAACATTTCCCTAAAATGGTTGAAGCCAACAAATACACCAAAGGGTCTGTACTCTTTATTTGTCCCAAATGTAGTATCAAACGTAACAACATCACCGAAGTGAGCATAGTCAATGATCATCTTCGCATCAGCCCAGAAGATATTTGCTATTTGTTCATTGCAGTCGTGTTGTACGTCATATTCAAATGCAGGATTCTCATTTTTTTATCTCGAAAGTACTTGAGCATACTTCCAGCTTCACCATATATCAACTCCCTTTGACGCTTGGTTCGCAAATAGTTCTTGTGATCACGAGGTGTGTAGGTAAGGTTTGATGACCCACCAACTTGCCGACTTGCCAACTCATGGGCTGCTTTTGGTACAATTCCTGAATCATCTGCAATTTCAATGTCAAAAGCTTGCAAGGTCGATATCTTCCGCTGTGATGGCATCAAGTGGCATGTTCCAGGCAATTGCAAGACATGGTTGTGTTCAGTGACTAACTCATGTACTTCATAATTTCCTGTTTCTCGGTCGATGGTGATTCCCATTCGAACTTTACAACCAGTCCTTGTTTCTGCACGAGGACGCTTGGTATTATGATCTCTTTTGTCTATTCTTCGGTAGCCCTCATTGGAACAAACGTATCTCGCGGAAGTGATTGCCCCATCAAGTTTGCTCTTATTTTCATAATTTACCCTTACGTCAAAACCAATATGACCTCCATAACAAGTCCAAAAGCCCCAAGCCTCTTTTGTGGAATTAAATTTCATACCAATTTGAGGCATCCAACTAGGAACCATATTTGCCCTGTAAAAAATAGGCATATCTTAATTTATTTGTCTAGTTACACTACAAGAATTTGATGATATGGCATGAGAATTTAAAAAAAAATAGAGTGTACATGTTTGAATCTTTCTTGGAGTTGGTCATATTCTGGATTACACCTTTTAGTTTCCTTTTTTGTAATCTGTGATAGCATAGCAAACTCGGTCTATAGGAATTCTCTTGCTGCCTTGAGAACATGAATACAATTAGAGCATATGTTACATACCTCAAGATTGATCATCTTTTTTGTGCTAGGAGAAGGAAGAGGCAAAAGGGAGATCATCTACATTAATCTCCTGTCAATTATTGGAAATCCCAAGTACTTCACGAGCAAAGCACCTATGGTACAACTTGCATCTACAGATCTAACTACATTAATGTATTTTATCTTGAGATTATTCAAAACAATAGAGATCACTTCTGTTAGCAAAGCACCTATGGTACAACTCGCATCTACAGGTATGACTACATTCATGTATTTTCCTATGGTACAACTTGCATGTAAAGGTCTGACTACATTCATGTATTTTATCTTGAGCTATTTAGAACAATAGAGATCACTTCTGTTCAAATATATTTTTTCACTCTAACATCATCCAAAAGGTGCAGGAATAAATTTTGGATCTCCTTCCTTCCTTATTACTTCTAATTTTCTACTAGTTGTTTGGAGGGTGCGACTCCTCTGCAATTTAGCTGCTGAATTTATTAAAATTGATGTTACCTGTTTGAATCTTCATTGCCGTTAATCATATTCTCCACTAAACCTTGTCCTTTTTTGTAATCTGTGATCATATAGCAAAATCAGTCTAGGAATTCTCTTGTTGCCTTGAGAACATGAATAGAATCAGACCACATGTCACATACCTTGAGATTGATCAACTTCTTTTTTGTTGCTAGGAGAAGGATGGTAGAAGTGAGTTCAAAAGGGAGATCATCCACACCACTTGCAGATCAGCGGGAGGAGAACAATCAGTAGAGCGATAGGGCAAAAGGGAGATTTTTATACCACATAAACTTGCAGATCAACGTGAAGAGGGCAAAGATAGGGCA
Organism: Triticum dicoccoides; assembly: GCF_002162155.2. Taxonomy (NCBI): domain Eukaryota; kingdom Viridiplantae; phylum Streptophyta; class Magnoliopsida; order Poales; family Poaceae; genus Triticum; species Triticum dicoccoides. Next base: position 727,483,453 of record NC_041393.1, on the reverse strand, counting down.
AAAGGGGATCTCTATGCCGCCCATAGATCAACATATACCTTGGTCACGTTCTAGCTACAAGGAGGAGGATCAAGGAGGACTGGGGAAGACGGGCGGGATGAAGGCATAGAGATCGTTGTTTGGCGACAGCGTTCTGTTTGGCGACGAAGGCATGGAGATCGCTATTTGGCGCCAACATGCGTTCTGTTTGGCGCCAAGCAGCCGTAGGAGATTTTTCAGCAGACAAATTGAGTGTTTGTTTTCATTTTTTTAAAAGAAATAAGTGAGGAAATTAGAGCGGTCAGATGGGAATTGACGGCCGATGTGAACGTCTACAGCACGTGTGATGTAGTAATTTGACTGCAGAGGAGCCGAACCCTTCCCGAGATCCACCATTGGTGGCCGGGTAGAGCAATGGTGGCCACGGCTGGGTAGAGCAATGGTAGCCGCGCTCAGTCACACCCACCCGTGGCCGCGCTCGGTCACACTCACACTGCGTCAGGAATTAGGCGCAATACGGTTTTATGAGTGATTGTTTTTCTTATCCTAACCGCGGTTTTATGATATTTATTCCTCGCCAAATGTTAGCTACTGCCGCTAAAATTGAAATTTTGGCTTTCTGTCAAATTAATATTTGTATTTGTCTTGGATGTGCCTCCTTGTTGACGGCGACAACACGTGGCGTTTGATGTTTCATCACCGATGAACAGTCGCTGTATATATATTACGTTGAGTCTCAATAATCGCCGATGACTTGATTGCTTGAACAAGTCCGTATTATTAGCCCGTGGATAATTGATTCTGATAGTGTTCTCCCATGTAATGTTTTTTTCTACGTGCTGTGCCACCTAGACGTGAAGAAAAGTTTGCTTCTTTGTTTAATTTGGTCAAAGATTGCAACCAACGAGGTCGCATCTCACATGCGATGCAAGTCACGTCCTAATTAAACAACGCGCACATCTATGCACCGCGCTGCACCGAAATGATTTAAATTTATCTGAACATTTTGGACAATATACATAATAAAAGTTAAAGAAATATATATCACACATGCTTCTGAAAATAATGTAATACGCTGTTCGATTTGTTGGGACAAGCCTTTGACCTATTGTTTTTTTTTTTGCAGGTGAGCCTTTGACCTATTGTTGTTATGTTAATATACATGAATGATCAATCATACTCTTTCCGTAAGAAATAATCCGTTTCTATAAAGAAAGAAAGCATGGTGTTTTGGAGACGACCTCAGTCAAACATTGACTATGAATATCATTTTAGTTATTTTATTAGATATTTGAAAAGCATATATTCAGGATGAATCCTATGTTCAAAGGCGGTCTAGGGTTCACCTCGGCAGTCATCCGTCTCTGCCGGTAGATCATCAGCCGTCTCCTCAAATGTCGGTGGGGGTGTGTGGGGAGGCCCCGATCTACCGGCGCGAGCAGTAGTTTCTCCCTCTTCGGACACTCCGTAGGTTTTCATTCGATGACCACGCGATGATGGTGTAGGCATCGGCATGAAATAAAATATTTCTGCCTCGCCTTAGTTCTGGCGATGCCACTTGTATCGTTGGGAGGCGTGTGGAAGATGAGTTGTCCTCAGACCTAGTTCTTCGGGCTGGCATTATTTTATTTGCATGTTTGTCTGGCTGTGCTGTCCTGCAGGGCGGACACCTTGTTTGTACGTGTTGGTCCTTCGGCTCCAATTCTGACTAACGAAGGTTGACTAATTTCGTCCTTGTCCGGGAGTGTATCATGTTTGTGGTCCGCTTGCTCAACTTGGGGTGTTCTACAGGCCCGCTTAGTCGCTTCTTCTCTGGGGTGGCATTTCGCTACGTAGGTTGCGGTAGTCAGCATCTTATGGTACACATAGACGACTTCCCTGCCACCCTTTTTTACAAGCTCATGGGCTTAAACCAATTTGTCACTGAGAAGAAACCTAGAGGCGGAACGAGTTGTTCACCACGTGTCACCGGTGGATGCAAGAGGAATAAGACTTCGGCATCCAAAAAAATTGGGTCATTTTACAGTTTCTAGGAAGGTGTTTTTAAGGTTTTGTGCGACCTAATATTTGGACTTTGACCTTTTACGCAAAAATGTCTTGACAAAATATTTGTACAAGCATTTATATACTTGACAAAAATTAGTGGTTTTTATTTTTCAAAGTCCTGTCCTAGTGAATCAAAATACTCCATGTATTTCAAATGGAGATACCGGCATAAGTCTAGTTTTTGAAGGAAGTTTTCTGTCATGCCACCAAGTTATATTACATTTAAGTTGAGCTTTGGAAAACTAACCCCTGTGAAAGTTTTTTTTAACTAGGCAAAATTTTGGCTTCATTGAATCACAGGATATACAAAACACATTAATAGGGAAATCACGTGATTAGAGTGGCATGTGCTCTTCAATCCTACTCCCTTCATCCACATATATATATATATATATATATATATATAGGGTCTAATACATATTTCGAGGTTGCTAGTTTTTTTCTTCCGAGAAACTTTCAATCTATTCATCTTCAATGATGGCAATACAAAGAACAGTAGAGGTAATAAAAATTACAACCAGATCCGTGGACCACCTAGCAACGACTACAAGCACTAGGCGAGCCGAAGGAGCGCCGCTGTCTTCATTGATGAGGATACAGACCTTGGGTAGGGTCATAGGCCTGGCCTACACACCCTACCCAAGGTTAATACCCCAGAAGATGAGCAGACCAAGAATCCACTCGGCGATACAATCACTCGACCAGAATTCTCTGCTTTCACTCGACCATATGGGAACCACTCGACTACATCAAATACCAGGAGTCGGTAGGACGCGCAATGGACAGATATTCACTCCTTAGTCCATGGGCATTAAGAGTACTTAATGCTGGTGTTATCAGTAACGCCCCTTACTTTATGTACATTAGTACCCTTGTAATGGAGGCAGACTGGGGTCCAGGCGCACTCTATATAAGCCACCCCTCTCCTCTGGCACAAGGGTTCGCACTCTCGGTAATACAACACACATAATCCAATCGACCGCCTCCGGGCACCGAGACGTAGGGTTATTACTTCCTCAGAGAAGGGCCTGAACTCGTAAATCTCGTGTGTACACCTTCACCATAGCTAAGATCTTGCCTCTCCATACCAACCCCCCTTTCTACTGTCAGGCTTAAAACCACGTCAGTTGGCGCCCACCGTGGGGCAGGTGTCTTAGTGACTTATTGGTGAAGTTGCAAGTTTTTCCGATCACCATCATCATGGTTTCCGGCGGCGGATTGGCTGAGGGCCGCGAGATCCGTCTCGGCGCGCTCGTTTTCGTCGCCGACGACTCCGCGTGGCTCCAAGAAGCTTCCCTGGACACTGAGGCGCTCCCCGTCCGAGGAGCGACGCACTTCCGCGCGTGCGTTCGGGGCGTTCTTCTTCGGCAGCCGTCGACTCAATAATAGTCGGCTCCAATGGCGTTTTCCCCTCCCGCTGTCCGCCGCCGCAAACGATCCGGTCGATCGCGGCTTCAGCGGTGGGTGAAACACGCGGTGGCTCAGCAATCGACCACCCATCAAGTCACGGCAATCGAGCCCAACGAAACTCTCCACGGCCTGTTCGATCTATTGACTGGCTCCGCGGAGACCGCATCTAAATGCGAGAGCAGCGATCCTGCAGCCGAAGTCTTAATGGTCGACGGGCCTCATAGCCCACCTGGTTTCCGCCGCGAGGGCGGCGGAGACGGAGGCAGCGATCCGTCGCACGCCCACGAGGAATACCGACGTGAACCCCTCTCTTCTCAGCAGAGGGAAGAACTTCGTCGCCGCAACATGGATGCACTCCACACGCCCATCATAGGGGAAACCCCCGAGGCTCGGGCCTTGGAGGAGGTGCGCTTAGCTAATTTGGCTGAGCGCACTCGACTGGATAACCTCCAGCGGGCTCTCGACGAGCGTGCTCAGGAGCGGATCCATGAGTCCAGTCGACGACAACTCTTTCCGCCTCCACCTAAGGTATACTGCACTCCGATTCGGAATCTCACAACCGCAGCCCGCATAGCAGAGTTGATCCAACCCTCCCAGTTAGAGGCTGGCAGAGGGTTGATGCAAATCCGGGCCCTGCTCAGGGCGGTAGGAGAGCAGAATACAACAGTATCTTAGTCGTGAAACAGGATTCACAGCAGATCCGTTGCTGCGGACACGGTTCAATCGGCTCACAACCCCAGATCACCTCCGCGGCGTGAAGGGTGTAGGCAATATGATCATCCACTCGATCGTGACAATCGCCATCGAGGACCCACGCCTCCCCCGAGGAGTGCGTCGTATGTGCCTCAGCGGAACGATGACAGGCGCCGTCATAGTGGTGAGCGCAGAGCTTCAGTCGACCCAAGGGAACCAGGCTTTGACGCGAGATCTATCCTCGTTCATGGCCTGGTTGACCGAAACAGGGCGCACAGAGAAGACCCAGGCAGAGACCGTCCAAGTGGCAGTCGAGTGCATGTTTCTGGTCCCGAGTGTTTTAGCAGAGCCATCAGAGCAGCAGTGATTCCACCCAACTTCAGGTTGGCGTCCAGAGTCAGTAAGTTCACCGGTGAATCCAAGCCGGAAACTTGGCTTGAAGATTACCGAGTGGCTGTGCAGATTGGGGGCGGCAACGACGAGATAGCGATGAAGCATCTCCCTCTTATGTTGGAGGGGTTGGCCCGAGCGTGGCTAACTCAGTTGTCTCCAGGCAGTATTCACAGTTGGGAAGAGCTATCCCGAGTGTTCGTGAGAATTTTCGAGGGTACATGGAAGCGACCAGCAGGTTTGCCCGAGCTCCAGCTGAAGAAAATATGCCCTAGAGGCAATAATAAAGTTATTATTTATTTCCTCATATCATGATAAATGTTTATTATTCATCCTAGAATTGTATTAATCGGAAACATGATACATGTGTGAATACATAGACAAACTTAATGTAACTAGTATGCCTCTACTTGACTAGCTCATTAATCAAAGATGGTTATGTTTCCTAACCATAGACATGTGTTGTCATTTGATTAAAGAGATCACATTATTAGGAGAATGATGCGATTGACTTGACCCATTCCGTTAGCCTAGCACTTGATCGTTTAGTATGTTGCTATTGCTTTCTTCATGACTTATACAAAGTTCCTACAACTATGAGATTATGCAACTCCCGTTTACCGGAGGAACACTTTGTGTGCTACCAAACATCACAACGTAACTGGGTGATTATAAAGGAGCTCTACAGGTGTCTCCAAAGATAGATGTTGAGTTGGCGTATTTCAAGATTAGGTTTTGTCACTCTGATTGTCGCGGAGGTATCTCTGGGCCCTCTCGGTAATGCACATCACTATAAGCCTTGCAAGCAATGTGGCCAATGAGTTGGTTATGGAATGATGCATTACGTAACGAGTAAAGAGACTTGCCGGTAACGAGATTGAACTAGGTATTGGATACCGACGATCGAATCTCGGGCAAGTAACATACTGATGACAAAGGGAACAACGTATGTTGTTATGCGGTTTGACCGATAAAGATCTTCGTAGAATATCTAGGAGCCAATATGAGCATCCAGGTTCCGCTATTGGTTATTCACCGGAAACAGTTCTAGGTCATGTCTACATAGTTCTCGAACCCGTAGGTCCGCACGCTTAAAGTTACGATGACAGTTTCATTATGAGTTTGTATGTTTTGATGTACCGAAGGTTGTTCGGAGTCCCGGATGTGATCACGGACATGACGAGGAGTCTCGAAATGGTCGAGACATAAAGATTGATATATTGGAAGCCTATATTTGGATATCGGAATTGTTTCGGGAGAAATCGGGATTTTTCCAGAGTACCGGGGGGTTACCGGAACCCCCCGGGGGTTAATGGGCCTACATGGGCCCTAAGGGAGAAGAGGAGGGCCGGCCAGGGCAGGCCGCGTGCCCCCTCCCCCTCTAGTCCGAATAGGACAAGGAAGGGGGGGCGGCGCCCCCCTTTCCTCTTTCCCCTTCCCCCTTTCCTTCTCCTACAAGGCAAGAGGGGGGAGTCCTACTCCCGGTGGGAGTAGGACTCCTCCAGGCGCACCCCTAGGGGCCGGCCGCACCTCCCCCCTCCCTCCTTTATATACGGGGGCAGGGGGCACCCCATAACACACAAGTTGATCTTCGTGATCGTTCCTTAGCCGTGTGCGGTGCCCCCCTCCACCATATTCCACCTCGGTCGTATCGTTGCGGTGCTTAAGTGAAGCCCTGCGCCGGTAGAACATCATCATCATCACCATGCCGTCGTTCTGACGGAACTCATCCCCGACAGCCTGCTGGATCGGAGTCCGGGGATCGTCATCGAGCTGAACGTGTGATGAACTCGGAGGCGCCGTACGTTCGGTGCTTGGATCGGTCAGATCATGGAGACGTACGACTACATCAACCGCGTTGTCATAACGCTTCCACTTTTGGTCTACGAGGGTACGTGGACACACTCTCCCCTCTCGTTGTTATGCATCACCATGATCTTGCGTGTATGTAGGAATTTTTTTTGAAATTACTACGTTCCCCCACAGTGGCATCCGAGCCTAGGTTTTATGTGTTGATGTTATTTGCACGAGTAGAACACAAGTGAGTTGTGGGCGATACAAGTCATACTGCTTACCAGCATGTCATACTTTGGTTCGGCGGTATTGTTGGATGAAGCGGCCCGGACCGACATTACGCGTACGCTTACGCGAGACTGGTTTTACCGCCGTGCTTCGCACACACGTGACTAGCAGGTGTCTGTTTCTCCAACTTTAGTTGAACCGAGTGTGGCTACGCCCGGTCTTTGCGAAGGTTAAAACAACACTAACTTGACGAACTATCGTTGTGGTTTTGATGCGTAGGTAAGAACGGTTCTTGCTCATCCCGTAGCAGCCACGTAAAAAATTTCAACAACAAAGTAGAGGACGTCTAACTTGTTTTTGCAGGGCATGTTGTGATGTGATATGGACAAGACGTGATGCTATATTTTATTGTATGAGATGATCATGTTTTGTAACCGAAGTTATCGGCAACTGGCAGGAGCCATATGGTTGGCGCTTTATTGTATGAAATGCAAACGCCCTGTAATTGCTTTACTTTATCACTAAGCGGTAGCGATAGTCGTAGAAGCAATAGATGGCATAATGACAACGATGCTATGATGGAGATCAAGGTGTCGCGCTGGTGACGATGGTGATCACAACGGTGCTTCGAAGATGGAGATCACAGGCACAAGATGATGATGGCCATATCATATCACTTATATTGATTGCATGTGATGTTTATCCTTTATGCATCTTATCTTGCTTTGATTGACGGTAGCATTTTAAGATGATCTCTCACTAAATTATCAAGAAGTGTTCTCCCTGATTATGCACCGTTGTGAAAGTTCTTCGTGCTGAGACACCACGTGATGATAGGGTGTGATAGGCTCTACGTTCAAATACAACGGGTGCAAAACAGTTGCACACGCGAAATACTCAGGTTAAACTTGACGAGCCTAGCATATACAAATATGGCCTCGGAACACAGAGACCGAAAGGTCGAGCGTGAATCATATAGTAGATATGATCAACATAGTGATGTTCACCATTGAAAACTACTCCATCTCACGTGATGATCGGACATGGTTTAGTTGATTTGGATCACATGATCACTTAGATGACTAGATGGATGTCTGTCTAAGTGGGAGTTCTTAAGTAATATGATTAATTGAACTTAAATTTATCATGAACTTAGTACCTTATAGTATTTTTCTTGTCTATGTTTGTTGTAGATAGATGGCTTGTGCTGTTGTTCCGTTGAATTTTAATGCGTTCCTTGAGAAAGCTAAGTTGAAAGATGATGGTAGCAATTACACGAACTGGATCCGTAACCTGAGGATTATCCTCATTGCTGCACACAAGAATTACGTCCTAGAGGCACCGTTGGGTGCCAGGCCTGATGCAGATGCAACTCACGATGTTAAGAACGTCTGGCAAAGCAAAGCTGGTGACTACTCGATAGTTCAGTGTGCCATGCTTTACGGTTTGGAACCGGGTCTTCAACGACGTTTTGAACATCATGGAGCATATGAGATGTTCCAGGAGTTGAAGTTAATATTTCAAGCAAATGCCTGGATTGAGAGATATGAAGTCTCCAATAAGTTCTATAGCTGTAAGATGGAGGAGAATAGTTCTGTCAGTGAACACATACTCAAAATGTCTGTGTATAATAATCACTTGATTCAACTGGGAGTTAATCTTCCTGATGATAGTGTCATTTACAGAATTCTTCAATCACTGCCACCAAGCTACAAGAGCTTCGTGATGAACTATAATATGCAAGGGATGGACAAGACTATACCCGAGCTCTTCGCAATGCTAAAGGCTGCGGAGGTAGAAATCAAGAAGGAGCATCAAGTGTTGATGGTCAATAAGACCACCAGTTTCAAGAAAAAGGGCAAATGGAAGAACAAGGGGAACTTCAAGAAGAACAGCAAACAAGTTGCTGCTCAAGAGAAGAAACCCAAGTCTGGACCTAAGCCTGAGACTGAGTGCTTCTACTGCAAGCAGACTGGACACTGGAAGTGGAACTGCCCCAAGTATTTGGCGGATAAGAAGGATGGCAAAGTGAACAAAGGTATATGTGATATACATGTTATTGATGTGTACCTTACTAATGCTCGCAGTAGCACCTGGGTATTTGATACTGGTTCTGTTGCTAATATTTGCAACTCGAAACAGGGACTACGGAATAGGCGAAGATTGGCTAAGGACGAGGTGACGATGCGTGTGGGAAATGGTTCCAAAGTAGATGTGATCGCGGTCGGCACGCTACCTCTACATCTACCACCGGGATTAGCTTTAGACCTAAATAATTGCTATTTTGTGCCAGCGTTGAGCATGAACATTATATCTGGATCTTGTTTGATGCGAGACGGTTATTCATTTAAATCAGAGAATAATGGTTGTTCTATTTATATGAGTAATATCTTTTATGGTCATGCACACTTACAGGGTGGTCTATTTTTATTAAATCTCGATAGTAGTGATACACATATTCATAACGTTGAAGCCAAAAGATGCAGAGTTAATAATGATAGTGCAACTTATTTGTGGCACTACCGTTTAGGTCATATCGGTGTAAAGCGCATGAAGAAACTCCATACTGATGGACTTTTGGAATCACTTGATTATGAATCACTTGGTACTTGCGAACCGTGCCTCATGGGCAAGATGACTAAAACGCCGTTCTCTGGAACTATGGAGCGAGCAACTGATTTGTTAGAAATCATACATACCGATGTATGTGGTCCAATGAATGTCGAAGCTCGCGGCGGGTATCGTTATTTTCTCACCTTCACAGATGATTTGAGCAGATATGGGTATATCTACTTGATGAAACACAAGTCTGAAACATTTGAAAAGTTCAAAGAATTTCATAGTGAAGTAGAAAATCATCGTAACAAGAAAATAAAATTTCTACGATCTGATCCTGGAGGAGAATATTTGAGTTAAGTGTTTGGTTTACATTTGAGACAATGCGGAATAGTTTCGCAACTCACGCCACCCGGAACACCACAACGAAATGGTGTGTCCAAACGTCGTAATCATACTTTACTGGATATGGTACGATCTATGATGTCTCTTACTGATTTAACACTATCGTTTTGGGGTTATGCTTTAGAGACGGCCGCATTCACGTTAAATAGGGCACCATCAAAATCCGTTGAGACGACGCCTTATGAACTGTGGTTTGGCAAGAAACCAAAGTTGTCGTTTCTTAAAGTTTGGGGCTGCGATGCTTATGTGAAGAAACTTCAACCAGATAAGCTCAAACGCAAATCGGAGAAATGTGTCTTCATAGGATACCCAAAAGAGACAATTGGGTACACCTTCTATCACAGATCTGAGGGCAAGATTTACGTTGCTAAATTCGGATCCTTTCTAGAGAAGGAGTTTCTCTCAAAAGAAGTGAGTGGGAGGAAAGTAGAACTTGATGAGGTAACTGTACCTGCTCCCTTATTGGAAAGTAGTTCATCACAAGAACCGGTTCCTGTGACAACTACACCAATTAGTGATGAAGCTAATGATATTGATCATGAATCTTCAGATCAAGTTTCTACTGAACCTCGTAGGTTTACCAGAGTAAGATCCGCACCAGAGTGGTATGGTAATCCTTATCTGAAAGTCATGTTACTTGACCATGGCGAACCTGCGATCTATCAGGAAGCGATGATGAGCCCAGATTCCGCAAAATGGCTTGAAGCCATGAAATCTGAGATAGGATCCATGTATGAGAACAAAGTATGGACTTTGGTTGACTTGCCCGATGATCGGCAAGCTATTGAGAATAAATGGATCTTCAAGAAGAAGACAGACGCTGATGGTAATATAACTGTCTACAAAGCTCGACTTGTTGCAAAAAGTTTTCGACAAGTTCAAGGGGTTGACTACGATGAGACTTTCTCACCCGTAGCGATGCTTAAGTCTGTCCGAATCATGTTAGCAATTGTCGCATTTTATGATTATGAAAGTTGGCAAATGGATGTAAAAACTGCATTCCTGAATGGATTTCTGGAAGAAGAGTTGTATATGATGCAAACGGAAGGTTTTGTCGATCCAAAAGGTGCTAACAAAGTGTGCAAGCTCCAGCGATCCATTTATGGACTGGTGCAAGCATCTTGGAGTTGGAATAAACGCTTTGATAGTCTGATCAAAGCATATGGTTTTATACAGACTTTTGGAGAAGCCTGTATTTACATGAAAGTGAGTGGGAGCTCTGTAGCATTTCTGATATTATATGTAGATGACATATTGTTAATTGGAAATGATATAGAATTTCTGGATAGCATAAAGGGATACTTGAATAAAAGTTTTTCAATGAAAGACCTCGGTGAAGCTGCTTACATATTGGGCATCAAGATCTATAGAGATAGATCAAGACGTTTAATTGGACTTTCACAAAGCACATACCTTGATAAAGTTTTGAAAAAGTTCAAAATGGATCAGGCAAAGAAAGGGTTCTTGCCTGTATTGCAAGGTGTGAAGTTGATAGAGAGAAAATGAAAGATGTTCCCTATGCTTCAACCATAGACTCTATCATGTATGCAATGCTGTGTACCAGACCTGATGTATGCTTAGAAATAAGTTTAGCAGGGAGGTACCAAAGTAATCCAGGAGTGGATCACTGGACAGCGGTCAAGAACATCCTGAAATACCTAAAAAGGACTAAGGGTATGTTTCTCGTTTATGGAGGTGACAAAGAGCTAGTCGTAAATGGTTACGTCGATGCAAGCTTTGACACTGATCCGGACAATTCTAAATCGCAAACTGGATACGTGTTTTTAGTAAACGGTGGAGCTGTAAGTTGGTGCAGTTCTAAACAAAGCGTCATGGCAGGATCTACATGCAAAGCGGAGTACATAGCTGCTTCGGAAGCAGCAAATGAAGGAGTCTGGATGAAGGAGTTCATTTCCGATCTAGGTGTCATACCTAGTGCATCGGGACCAATGAAGATCTTCCGTGACAATACTGGTGCAATTGCCTTGGCAAAGGAATCCAGATTTCACAAGAGGACCAAGCACATCAAGAGACGCTTCAATTCCATCTGGGACCAAGTCCAGGTGGGAGACATAGAGATTTGCAAGATACATACGGATCTGAATGTAGCAGACCCGTTGACTAAGCCTCTTCCACGAGCAAAACATGATCATCACCAAGACTCCATGGGTGTTAGAATCATTACTGTGCAATCTAGATTATTGACTATAGTGCAAGTGGGAGACTGAAGAAAATATGCCCTAGAGGCAATAATAAAGTTATTATTTATTTCCTCATATCATGATAAATGTTTATTATTCATGCTAGAATTGTATTAATCGGAAACATGATACATGTGTGAATACATAGACAAACTTAATGTCACTAGTATGCCTCTACTTGACTAGCTCATTAATCAAAGATGGTTATGTTTCCTAACCATAGACATGTGTTGTCATTTGATTAAAGAGATCACATCATTAGGAGAATGATGTGATTGACTTGACCCATTCCGTTAGCCTAGCACTTGATCGTTTAGTATGTTGCTATTGCTTTCTTCATGACTTATACAAAGTTCCTACAACTATGAGATTATGCAACTCCCGTTTACCGGAGGAACTCTTTGTGTGCTACCAAACGTCACAACGTAACTGGGTGATTATAAAGGAGCTCTACAGGTGTCTCCAAAGATAGATGTTGAGTTGGCGTATTTCGAGATTAGGTTTTGTCACTCCGATTGTCGCAGAGGTATCTCTAGGCCCTCTCGGTAATGCACATCACTATAAGCCTTGCAAGCAATGTGGCCAATGAGTTGGTTACGGAATGATGCATTACGTAACGAGTAAACAGACTTGCTGGTAACGATATTGAACTAGGTATTGGATACCGACGATCGAATCTCAGGCAAGTAACATACCGATGACAAAGGGAACAACGTATGTTGTTATGCGGTTTGACTGATAAAGATCTTCGTAGAATATGTAGGAGCCAATATGAGCATCCAGGTTCCGCTATTGGTTATTGACCGGAAACAGTTCTAGGTCATGTCTACATAGTTCTCGAACCCGTAGGGTCTGCACGCTTAAAGTTACGATGACAGTTTCATTATGAGTTTGTATGTTTTGATGTACCCAAGGTTGTTTGGAGTCCCGGATGTGATCACGGACATGACGAGGAGTCTCGAAATGGTCGAGACATAAAGATTGATATATTGGAAGCCTATATTTGGATATCGGAATTGTTCCGGGAGAAATCGGGATTTTTCCGGAGTACCGGGGGGTTACCGGAACCCCCCCGGGGTTAATGGGCCTACATGGGCCCTAAGGGAGAAGAGGAGGGCCGGCCAAGGCAGGCCGCACGCCCCCTCCCCCTCTAGTCCGAATAGGACAAGGAAGGGGGGCGGCGCCCCCCTTTCCTCTTTCCCCTTCCCCTTTCTTTCTCCTACAAGGCAAGAGGGGGGAGTCCTACTCCCGGTGGGAGTAGGACTCCTCCAGGCGCACCCCTAGGGGCCAGCCACACCTCCCCCCTCCCTCATTTATATACGGGGGCAGGGGGGCACCCCATAACACACAAGTTGATCTTCGTGATCGTTCCTTAGCCATGTGCGGTGCCCCCCTCCACCATATTCCACCTCGGTCGTATCGTTGCGGTGCTTAGGCGAAGCCCTGCGTCGGTAGAACATCATCATCATCACCACGCCGTCGTGCTGACGGAACTCATCCCCGACACCCTGCTGGATCGGAGTCCGGGGATCGTCATCGAGCTGAACGTGTGCTGAACTCGGAGGCGCCGTACGTTCGGTGCTTGGATCGATTGGATCGTGAAGACGTACGACTACATCAACCGCGTTGTCATAACGCTTCCGCTTTTGGTCGATGAGGGTACGTGGACACACTCTCCCCTCTTGCTGCTATGCATCACCATGATCTTGCGTGTACGTAGGATTTTTTTTGAAATTACTACGTTCCCCAACAGCAGCATTGTGTGCAGAAGCCGAACGAGACTTTGAGGGAGTTCATCCAGAGATGGTCTACTTTGCATCACACCGTCGAGAATGTTTCAGAGCATCAAGCCGTATGTGCCTTCAAGGAAGGCGTCAAGTACAAGGAGTTGGTCTTGAAATTCGGTCGGACTGGAGATATGACTCTGGCTCGGATGATGGAGATAGCCACCCGGTACGCTAACGGGGAAGAAGAGGATCGACTCCATAGCGGGAAGAGCAAACCAGTCGGCCAAGACGCCGGTGGAGGTAACTCCAGTCGGAAGCAGAAGCGTAAAGCCGAGCCAGCAGTTCCTGGAGAGATCGCAGCAGTGAATCAAGGAAAGTTTAAGGAAAAACCTAAGGGGCCCTGCCCCCCTAAGAAGGTGAAGGATAAAGAAGGAAACAATATGCTGGATTTTCCATGCCACATCCACACGAAGAAAGATGAGGAAGGTAATCTGATTTACCCGAAGCATACCACTCGGCAGTGTCGACTCCTAATCCAGCAGTTCCGAGAGAAACCGCCCAATGAGAAGGAAACTGAGTCGGACAAGGAGGAAGATGCAGAGGAAGACGATGGTTATCCCAAAGTCAATTCCACTCTGATGATTTTTGCTGATGTTGAAAGCAAGAGTCGATTGAAGGTCATCAACACAGAAGTGAACATGGTCGCCCCTGCGGAGAAGACCACCTATCTGAGATGGTCTCAGACGGCCATCACACTCGACCAGTCGGATCATCCCGCTCGTGTGGCCACCCCTGGGAGGCAAGCACTAGTGGTTGACCCTGTGGTTGGGGGCACTTGACTGACCAAAGTACTGATGGATGGTGGCAGTGACCTGAACATCCTTTACGCTAAAACCTTGAAGGGGATGGGCATTCCGATCGCCAAACTTAGTGAGAGCAACATGAGTTTCCACGGTGTTATCCCTGGGAAGAAAGCCGAATCGCTCGGCCAGATCGCCCTTGGCGTGGTTTTCGATGATTCCAAGCATTACCGTAAGGAGAAGTTGACATTTGAAGTCGTGGATTTCCAGAGCGCCTATCATGCCATTTTGGGTAGGCCAGCCTATGCACGTTTTATGGCTCGACCATGTTATGTGTACCTCAAGCTGAAGATGCCTGGCCCCAAAGGTGTGATCACAGTAACTGGCAATTGGCAGAAGGCGGAGGAATGCTTTCAGAAAGGTTCCAAAATCGTCGATGCTCAGATGGCAGCAGTCGAATTGCAAGAGTATCAAAAGAGTGCAGATCCGAGTGATTTTCTCCGAGCCAAGAAGCCCACTACAGACTCTGCATTTCAGTCGACTGGTGAAACGAAGCCTATTCATATTCACCCGACCGATCCCAGCGCTGCACCGACTCATATTTCAACGACGCTCGACAGCAAATAGGAAGAAGCGCTCATCCAGTTCCTTCGTGAGAACTGGGACATCTTCGCATGGAAACCCTCTGGCATGCCAGGTGTACCCAGGGGAATGGCTGAGCACCGTTTGCGTGTCGAACCCAAAGTAAAACACGTCAAAGAGCATCTTCGGCGGTCCGCCGTGCAGAAGGGGAAAGTAATTGGCGAAGAAGTGGCTTGACTGTTGGCAGCAGAGTTCATCCGTGAAATCTACCACTCCGAGTGGTTAGCCAATGTAGTCATGGTTCCCGAGAAGGATGATTCACTTCTTATGTGCATCGATTTCAAGCATATCAATCGGGCCTGCCCGAAAGATCACTTCCCTCTCCCTCGCATCGATCAGATTGTCGACTCGACTGTGGGTTCCGAGCGCTTGTCTTTCCTAGATGCGTATTCCGGATACCATCAGATCCGACTGTATGGTCCCGATAAAAACAGCCTTCATCACCCCATTCGGGTGATTTTGCTATGTTACCATGCCTTTCGGTTTGAAAAATGTTGGAGCCACATTCATGAGAATGATTCAGAAGTGCCTGCTCACTCAAATCAGTCAGAATGTGGAAGCATACATGGACGACATTGTGGTCAAGTCTCGCAAAGGTTCCGACCTATTGACTGACCTTGCAGAAACCTTTGCCAACCTGAGGAGGTATGATATCAAGCTTAATCCGTCAAAATGCACGTTCAGAGTTCCAGGAGGAAAGTTACTCGGTTTTCTCGTTTCCGAACGAGGGATCGAAGCCAATCCAGAAAAAGTTGATACCATCCTCCGAATGAAACGCCCCGTGCGAGTGCACGACGTTCAGAAGCTGACTAGTTGTCTAGCCGCCCTGAGCCGATTCATTTCTCATCTCGGTGAAAAGGCCTTGCCTCTTTACCGACTGATGAAGAAGTCTGATAAGTTCGAGTGGACTGATGAAGCTGACGCAGCGTTTGCAGAGCTCAAAATCCTGGTTTCCACCCAGCCGGTGCTCGATGCACCAATCAGCAAAGAGCCTTTACTGCTTTATATTGCAGCCACTGGACAAGTTGTCAGCACAGTACTCACAGTCGAGTGAGAAGAAGAAGGAATAGCTTACAAGGTTCAACGCTCGGTCTATTATCTCTCTGAAGTTTTGAGTCCATCCAAGCAATGATACCCACATTATCAGAAGCTTGTCTATGGAATATACATGACCATGAAGAAAGTCGCGCACTATTTCTCTGACCACTCCATTACAATCGTCAGCGACGCGCCACTATCCGAAATTCAGAATAACAGAGACACCACCAGTCGACTAGCAAAATGGGCGATTGAACTCCTTCCATTAGATATCAAGTTCGAGGCAAAGAAGGCCATCAAGTCCCAAGCAATTGCAGATTTCCTTGCCGAGTGGATTGAGCAGCAATTGCCGACTCAAGTTCACTCGGAGCATTGGACTATGTTCTTTGCTGGCTCCAAGATGCTGAATGGTTCAGGCGCTGGAGTAGTTTTGGTATCCCTCCGCGGAGATAGGCTCAGTTATGTTCTCCAGATTCATTTTGATTCCTCCAATAACGAAGCCGAATACGAAGCACTCCTATACGGGTTGCATATGGCCATATCACTCGGCGTCCGTGCCTTATGGTCTATGGTGACCCAGATTTGGTGGTCAACCAAGTGATGAATGAATGGGATGTCAGGAGCCCAGCCATGACTGGTTACTGCAACGCGGTGAGAAAGCTAGAGAAGAGGTTTGAAGGGTTGGAGCTCCACCACATTCCCCGACTGAAAAATCAAGCTGCAGATGAGTTAGCCAAGATAGGTTCAAAGAGAGAGGCCATTCCCCGAAACGTGTTTCTGGAACATATTCATTCACCTTCAGTTCAGGAAGATCCTTTCATCGAGGAGTCACCGCAGCCCAAGAGCGCCACAGATCCGACTGAAGTTGAAATCCCAGCCGTGGTCGACTTAGTCATGGAGGTTTTGGTCATCACTCCCGACTGGACAGTGCCATACATCGCTTACATTCTTAGGAAGGAACTCCCAGAGGATGAGGAAGAGGCTCGACAGATCGTCCGACGGTCTAAAGCCATTACTGTGATAAAAGGACAGTCGTTCAGAGAAAGTGCGACTGGGGTTTGCCAGAAGTGCATCACGCCAGAAGAAGGCCGAATGATTCTCAATGATATTCACTCGGGGACCTGTGGTCACCATGCGTCCTCTCGGACCATCGTGGACAAAGCATACCGAGCCAGATTTTATTGGTCGTACGCTAACGAGATGGCAAAGGAGATAGTGGATAAGTGTGAAGGGTGTCAGTTTTACTCCAATATGTCACACAAACCCGCATCAGCTCTAAAGACTATTCCACTCATCTGGCCTTATGCCGTTTGGGGATTGGACATGGTTGGACCTCTGAGGACCGGCAGGAGCGGATTTATCCATGTGCTGGTAGCATTCGTCAAGTTTACTAAGTGGATCGAAGCCAAGCCCATCAAAAACCTTGAAGCAAGCATTGCTGTGAGTTTCATTAGAGAGTTGATATTCAGATATGGTTTACCACACAGCATCATCACGGATAACGGGTCGAACTTCGACTCCGACGAGTTCAAAACCTTTTTGCGCTTCCCAAGGCACGAGGGTCGATTACGCTTCGGTTGCCCACCCTCAGTCGAATGGACAGGCTGAGCGGGCGAATGGATTGATTCTCAAAGGATTGAAGCCTCGGTTAATGCGTGACCTCAAGCACGTGGCTGGAGCTTGGGTTGATGAGCTCCCGTCAGTGTTGTGGGGGCTGAGGACAACTCCCAATCGGTCAACTAGAAGGACTCCATTCTTCTTAGTCTACGGAGCCGAAGCCGTTTTGCCGAGCGATTTGCTCCACGACACTCCCCGAGTCGAACTCTTCTCAGAGGAGGAAGCAGAGCAAGCTTGATAAGATGCAGTCGACCTCCTGGAGGAAGAAAGAAAGATGGCCTTGATCCGGTCGACCATTTATTAGCAAGACTTGCGTCGATTCCATGCCAGGAACGTAAGGGGTCGGGCATTCCAGGAAGGGGACTTGGTCCTCCGAGTGGATCAGCAGAAGCCACACAAGCTCGCCCCCGCATGGGAAGGCCCTTTCGTCATCACCAAGGTGCTCCACAACAGAGCATATCATCTCTTCAACGTCGAGCACAACAAAGATGAACCGCGCGCCTAGAACGCGGAACTGCTCCATCCTTTTTACTCTTAAGTATTTAGACTAATGAGATGTAATAAGAAGTACCTCTTAGTTTGTTTATCAAAAGACATCATTTTACAGTCTTCCGAATGATTGTTGTTTATTTCTTTTGTATGCATTGCCTTAGCAGTGAACCCGTTTCGCCTAAGATAAAGTTATAAAATCCTACTGAGTGGCAAGTCCGCCTCCCGCTCGGGGGCTTAGCTACAGCCCAGTGCTCGCCTAAGTTTGTAAAATCCGACCGAGTGGTGAGTCTGCCTCGCACTCGGGGGCTTAGCTGCAGCCAAGTGCTCGCCTAAGTTTGTAAAATCCTACCGAGTGGTGAGTCTGCCTCCCACTCGGGGGCTTAGCTGCAGCCCAGTGCTTGCCTAAGTTTGTAAAATCCTACCGAGTGGTGAGTCCGCCTCCCACTCGGGGGCTTAGCTGCAGCCCAGTGCTCGCCTAAGTTCGTAAAATCCTACCGAGTGGTGAGTTCGCCTCCCACTCGGGGGCTTAGCCGCGGCCCAGTGCTCGCCTAAGTTTGTAAAATCCCACCGAGTGGTGAGTCCGCCTCCCACTCGGGGGCTTAGCTGCAGACCAGTACTCGCCTAAGTTTGTAAAATCCTACCGAGTGGTGAGCAAACCTCCCACTCGGGGGCTTAGCTGCAGCCCAGTGCTCACCTAAGTTTGTAAAATCCTACCGAGTGGTGAGCAAACCTCCCACTCGGGGGCTTAGCTGCAGCCCAGCGCTCGCCTAAGTTTGAAAAAATCCTACCGAGTGGTGAGCAAACCTCCCACTCGGAGGCTTAGCTGCAGTCTCTCACTCGCCTAAGTTTGGAAAAATCCTACCGAGTGGTGAGCAAACCTCCCACTCGGGGGCTTAGCTGCAGCCCAACGCTCGCCTAAGTTTGGAAAAATCCTATCGAGTGGTGAGCAAACCTCCCACTTGGGGGCTTAGATGTAGTCCCGTACTCGCCTAAGTTTGGAAAAACCCTACTGAGTGGTGAGCAAACCTCCCACTCGGGGGCTTAGCTGCAGCTCAGCTCTCGCCTAAGTTCAAAAAAATCCTACCGGGTGGTGAGCAAACCTTCCACTCGGAGGCTTAGCTGCAGTCTCGCACTCGGCTAAGTTTGTAGAAATCCTACCGAGTGGTGAGCAAACCTCCCACTCGGGGGCTTAGCTCCAATCCCGTACTCGCCTAAGTTCGCAAAAAATTCTACCGAGTGGAGAGCAATCCTCTCACTCGGAGGCTTAGCTGCAATACCGTACTCGCCTAAGTTTGAAAAACCTTACCAGGTGGTTGACAGGAATGTCAAGGTCATTCGAAGTGCCTTGCTGATGAGCTGATCAATGCTACTCGAGGATCACCCAATCGATTGGCAGGAATGTCAAGACTATTGCTGAGTGCCTTGCTGATGAGCTGATCAATGCTACTCAAGGATCACCCGATCGGTCGACTGGAACGTCAAGACCATTGCTAAGTGCCTTGCTGATGAGCTGATCAATGCTACTCAAGGATCACCCGATCGGTCGACTGGAACATCGAGACCATTGCTGAGTGCCTTGCTGATGAGCTGATCAATGCTACCCAAAGATCACCCATCCGGTCGAATGGAACACAAAATCATTGATCAGGCGATTGGCCCTCCTCTCCGAGGAGCTGCATTAAGCAAACAAACAGCAGTTTGAGAGAAAAGCGGATTTCGGTCGAAGGCAGACGTAATATGTGAGATGATAAATTCGGAGGTCCTTAACCACAGAATAAAGTGCTCAGGCATCAGGCCCAAAGGAGTTTTAACGCTTACAAATTCACTCGGCATTCCGAGGCAAATAAAAGCGGTGGCATAGTGTTTTTTAATCACTCGGCAGGAGAAGGACTGGCCGGGTCGCAGAAGCTGTCCAGATCGATGCTGTCGGCGATGTGAGTGGCTGCCTCGAGGAAAGTGTCCATGAAGTCCTGGAAGGAATGCTTCTTAGTGTTTGCCACTTTGAGAGCTACCAGCTTGTCTTCCTTAGCTTCCTTGCAGTGCACTCGGACCAAAGACAAGGCGAAATCAGCACCACAGCGGGCAGCAGATTTCTACCACTCTTGCACTCGACCTAGAATCTGATTTAGCCGAGTCATTAAAGACTCGAGGTCTTGAGACATTTCCGCCTGAGGCCAGAGTTCGGTGTCCACTCGAGCCATCGCCGCCTTCAGCCGAGCTAGCTAGTCGACTGCACCGTCCAAGCGTGATTCCAATCGAAGCAAGTTCATCATGACCTCGTCTTTCATGGGACAGTTGATGGGGTCGAGACCTGTCTCGACCCGTCCAGTCTCGGCTTCAAAATCCTGACAGAGTTCTGGTCCATCACAACAAACAATGAGTCGACAGTATCATAAATTTCAGTCGACAATAGTTATCTAACGGAACAGTCATACCTTCAAGCTTCGAGACGAGTTTCGCCGCAAGTTGTTCCAAGTGACACTCTAGCTTGCCCGTCTTGGTCTTGAGACCATCAACTTCAGCGGTCAGATTCTCCTTGTCCTTCCTCAGTTGTTCGACTTCACGATTGGCGTCCGAGACAGCCGTCTTCAATTTCGCATTCTCATCCTCCAACTTGCCGACTGAAGCCAGCTTCTTTTCTGCGAGCTTCCTCTTCTCGCGTGCCACCTTCTGAGCAGCCGCCAGATCCAGATCCTTCTGCTCCAAAGCTTCCGTCATCCTCTCTAGAGAAACAACACTCTTCAGACGAGATTGGAGTTGGCGATTTTCACTACGCACATCTCCTTATGTGAAGTCACTCGGTTCAAAGAGACTGAAAGAAAGGCAGCGGAAAGTCCACCAGGCAGACCAAACAGTCGAATGGTTACCTCCCATGATGGCCGTTTCTTGTTGGGCAATCTTCAGATTCTTCTTCGCCAATTCGAGGTCAAGTTCAACGCTGATATGCTTCTTCTTCAACTCGGTGAGCCGAGCTCCAAGATCACAAGACCTCTCCAGTCGGAAAGACAAGCATTTCAGTCGACAGAAATAAGAGACTATGAAGGAAAAGATTTACTCTAAGACTATTGTCGAATCAAATATTCAACAATAGTCTCGGGGACTACACCCAGTGGGTGCACTTAGCGTGCCCCCACTGGATCAGATCAATACCCAACATGAGTTCAAAAAAAGAGATATATTATCAGACCCCAGTCGACTGCTAGCAGCCGACCATGGTCTCGGGGACTACACCCAGTGGATGCACTCGACGTGCACCCACTGATTCGGAAAGTGCAAAATTGAAGATCTCCTGGGTTCTAATCGAAGGAACACCCACTGGGTGATTAGATACAAAGTAACGCTCAAAGATTCGGTCGGAATTCTACTGACCTGGACATTGGTCTGAAGGGCAGTGCTAGCATTGTAGGCTATCTGACTAGCTTCATGCATCACTTTCACCTGCTCCATGACAAGATTCGCCTGTCGAAGAGCTTCCCTAGCGGCACTCGGCGAGTCTTCCGGAGTTTGATATGCAGCAAACAGGGATGGCTCTAGAGGGGTCGAAGCAGTTGCTGGATCAGATGAGTGGAGTTGCACCGGTGCAGCGGGCGTTTGTGCAGTCGTCCCCGACGGACGATCAGTCATCAACGGGTTAGCAAACGTGACGTTAGCCCGAACCATCGCCTTAGGCGCCAGTGTCGACTGCACCGGTGTCGACTGAGGGATTTGGACTTCAAGCCTCCTCCTGCTCGAACCTCCACTCTTCTTCCTCCTCTCCTGTAGAGGCGCTTCTTCTTCTTTGTCGTCAGGAAGCACAACGACGTCTTGTGGAGCTACATAAGAAGAGAAGTATCAAATTTTCAGTCAATCGACCGCCCACTCGGTTAAGCAGAACTGAGTTAATGAACTTACCAGCTTGTGAGGTGGCTTCTTCGTCCCCCGGCGCCTTGTCAACATCCATGTCGGTGGCAGCAGAGGTAGGGCTGAAAGGACTCAAGAGTTGGTCGGTCAGATCAAGAAAACTTTCAATCGACTTACAAAAACTTAAACAAGATACTCACCCTGAGGCAATGGGGACGTCCATCTTGATTCACGACAAGGTCTTCCGGGTCATGGGGGGAGCAACTTTAGGCTGCTTGGCCACCTTCTTCGTCGGCTCCGGAGTCGACGTCCGAGTGCACTTCTGAGTACCGACACTCGGACCCACGCCTTTCCCACGCCCGCCAACCGAATCATGCTGCTGTTTGGATCGACATTCGGAGCGTGGCGGCGAGTCAACTTCCTCCTCCTCGTCCAATTCCTCGCTCTCCTCCTCCTCGTCACTTCTCTGAGAATCCCACTCGACACTATCCTCCGCGCTGTCCTCCCCCTCCTGGGCCTCTTCCAAGGCCTGTTCACCGTTGGGCATCGAATGCATCTCAGTGAACACCTACAGAGCAAATTGGTCGAACGAGAGTCGGTCAATATCAAGTGCATTTGGAGCATGAATGAGAAACAGTCGAAACGAAAAAGAGAACCTTGTCGAGTGGATTTGCGTTGTTGAAGGGAACGACCCGCCTAGACCCTCTGGGGTTGTCCTGATTGCCTGTGATCACTACAAGAAATATGTCAACTTGTGACCACCACTATTGGTCACTAAAAGGTCATGGTTTTTCATTTGTGACCTTTTTGTGACCAAAAACAAAAGGTCAAAAGCTGGCGGTCGTAAACTGACTATAGCGACCTTCTCTGTGAGAAGGTCGTAGACGTTTACGACCAAAACAGAAGGTCGTTGAATTGAACCCATGACCTTTTGTTTTGGTCACTAGTTGTCTGCCCAGGCCACGTCAGATCCGACGTGGCAAAATTACGACCAATTCAAAAGGTCAAAAATTAGAATCGGCCCGGTCCAATTGGGTGTTTATATGGGCCGAGCCCATTAATTCAGCCAATTTAGTGTATTTTTTCTGTCAATTTTTGTTAGCTTCATGGGCCAAGCCCTACTATTCAGCCCATCAACTTCTATGCACGTTTGGCCTTTCAATAATATAGGTACTATTTTGTGCAGCCCATTTTCTTGTTTACATTCAGCCTTTTTATACAGTCAAATAATGATTCAATCTTGGAGTTGGTCCAGTATACTTTTCAGCCCATTCACATATATGTAGCCCATATTCATACAAATGATTCTCCTTTTCAATAAATTTTGCAAATAATTTCATAATTCATCACTAAATATGTTTACATCACAGGCCATAAAGCCCTACAAAATAGTATCACATGTTCCTATACAAAACTATCAAATCATACGTACAACAAAACAGAATACAAAAAATTTAGTTCAACAAAAATAAATTTTCTTCCTCTTTCATCTTCCAGAACACAACACCTGTCATTGAAAGGATCGACCATTAGAAGCATATAGAATACAAGGGAAACAATCAAAATAAAGAAATGAAAAGCACACACAATGAAAATTACGACAACATCAATATTTTTTATATTGCCATACAAACAGAAATGTAATATGATTTCTTAGGACATATGGCATTATCAACAAGACAGCAAAATTTAGAGTGCCAGCCACGGAAGAAGGCAAAGCATATTTTACAGTGCGAGCTCAGGATGCCACCATGCAAACTAAACGGAGGGCAAGAGAGCAGGACGCAACTCTACCTGGAAATGCTGCTAGCCAGCGACAGAAGTAAGTTGGTCGGAGCCAAAGAGGGGACTGCCAAAGAAGCCAAGCATGCCGACGAGGATGAGGTAACCGGTTATCGTCTCCTGGTTCTCCTTGATCTTACCCTCGAAGTTCTTCCGCTCCAGGTTGTCCTGCTGCAGCTCGTCCTACACCGCCTAGAAACAAACAATTCAGATGAACAACTGCATAGATCATACCTTGTTTGCTTATCTAGACCAGACACTACTACTATTTGTTAATGTAGCAAATGTAAAAACAATGTAAATGGTGAACAACACTTGAGAATATATCAACAGATTAAGAGCATATTGTTTAGCATCACACAGATAGTAGCACAATGCTACATGCAACTATTAGGATAAAGTAGAGCTTCTACATTACATAGTCAGATATGAAAGACCAAGCAAACTGTTCCGAAAAAGACAAGTTACAGAGCAATCACTTAACAAGTAGTACCAACATGAGTAAATCACATAAAGAAGTGCAATCTAATATCACAGCTGCCAAAACACCATATCAAGATTCTGTACAGACCGAAAAAGAGCATGCGCTGCAGGACATATAAATATACCATGAGAATTATTTCTACAAGTAAAATGCATATAAATATTACAAACATGCCACTGGGTACTAATCAGCCAGAGTAGTGTCATGGCTACCCGAGTTATCACCTAAACATAGCCTCGAAGAGGATGGCCAATGTTGCCTGCACTAGAGTCACCATGTTGCATGTAATTCCATCAAGACAAATACAATCAGCATCAGGATCAGAGGTTCAGAGCAAGAATAGTGAAGGCATTTATGCTATAAACGACAAGGAGATGATGCCAACTCTAATGAAGTAGGCATAGAGTAACAAAACAACTCCATTACACTTAAGCTGCTGCTACCTGCATACACTAAATGGAACCAGAAGTATGTCGACTACTAGACAGCCATGAATGATGCCCAGGAGTATTGATTTGGAAACAACCAATCCTCCAATACTGATAAATTTTGGAGTATTAATTCGAAGATGACCTATACTACAGTACAGTGCAGTGCATAAGAAGGAATGAATCCATTTTCACAATCTGAGGAAGAATAAGAAGGAACCAAGCATATGAAGGAGTATTCAGTTTACTCATGTTGCTGCTACAGTACAGTACTACTGCTATAGTACAGTGCTCCAAGAATAATATGAAATGTGGACTAATCGGAATAATCTGGTCTAATGTAGACAAATGTGGACTACCCTACTCCAACATGCTACTCTAACTATCAAAACTACACCAAATTAATTGGGAACATCACTGATCCTCACTGTCAAACTACTCCACCAAAGACAAGTACTGGCATGCTTTGTTGTAACTAGATTCACTATTTAGTCACAGGAAATACAACACAGTTCAAGAAATACTCCACCAAAGACAAATCGTACACTAAACTACTACAAGAAACTACTACTACAACAACTACTGCAAGACAGAAGAGATAAGAAGAGGGAACTACTGCTTGCAAGTCCCAATTTAACAGCAGTAATCATCAATTTAGTTAATCGAAGATGCTACTCTAACTACTCCATTTTGCAAGATGCTACTGTAACTATCAGTACTGGAGTAATCGAATGTGTTGCAAGATGCTACTCTAACCAGATGCTCCAAGTTGATACTCCAAGATACTACAAGCAAGTTCATCCCACAAGAAGAGAATTCAGACAAGAATCTGTTCCACACACACTGTTCATTCAAGCAAGCTGAACATAGGTCTTTCCATGGAGGAGAGAGCATAGACTCGATCACCGGCCTTGTGCCAAATCCCCCATGCCTTCCTATGGGGCCTTCACAACAATGACCTGCAAGCAGAACACACTAAAAACGAAGATAAAATACAGCACAATAATCAAGGAAGAAATCTCAGAACAAACAATTGTTCCATTTCCTTTTAATATACGACTGATCTTAGAGTAACATGATCATCGAAAATAGAAATTTGATGAGAGTAAACTTGTGACCACACATATAGTTCAATCAATAAACAAGAAAGATGATTACCTGAGCACGGACGAACCCAGAGAAAGCAAATGTGGTGAAGCGGCCATCATAGAGGTCATTCTCATCAACGTGACCAATGATGATCTGGACAGAGGCGTGGTCCTTGGCCGTGATGATCCTATTGGTGGCCGAGCTGCAAGAAGCAGAAGAAAATGATTAGCACACATCCACTAGTGCAAAACACACACCATCAGACTAAAGAGGGTGTGCATACCACTTCCTGGGGACGTAGAGGTCCACCATGTCACCCACCTCGTTCCGCATGGTGGAGGCTGGTGGGGGAGTGGCACAGCAACAGTGACTGCAAATGGCAGAAACAGCTGTTGAGGCACAAACTAAGCACAAGAGGAAAGGTCATGGTTAGCCAGCCACAACCTTGTGTCCAAGAATCTAGCGACATCATTCAACAGAAATATTCTTATCAATCCTAACAAATGGCAAGAATCGATTGCTACTTAATTACGAAAATAGTAACAGGATATGGGTCGCAAACTCGCGATTAACCACGAATCCAGGAGCATAGTTGCTCCATGTTGCGGTTACAGGGACGAAAGTATGCAAAGCATCGCATACTAGGCTAGTCATAGATCCTGACCAAGCACTTCTTTCTCGTTCTTAATTTTGTCTCTGCTTTTGGGTGTTGATTTTATCTAAAAGAAAGAACCAGAGTGGAAGAACACAAGTAATTTTGGGAGCGTGGGTGCATGCGTACCAGGCGGCGAGGGTGGTGGCGGAGGAGGCGGCCCAGGCGGGCAAGGGCGCGTGCTCGATGTGGTAGGCGGCGCGGTTGGCGGAGATCTCGTCGAGCCGCTTCCTGATCTGGCGGACGCGCGCCGAGAGGTCGTGGTAGAGCGCGACCTGCAGCACCGCGCAGCGCGGCCGCCAGCGGCGCCAGCTCCAGTGCCACACGGAGCAGCGCACCCCCGTACCGGGGAGCGGTGGGGCCGGGGCGCGGTGCCTCTGGCGCGGTGGAGGAAGTCGTCGAGCGCGGTGGAGGCGGCATAGGGGAAGGGAAGGAGGAGGCGGACGGTGCAGGGGAGGGGAGGGAGGATCCGGTGCTGCACCTCCAGCCCGCGGATCCAGAGCTCGGTCGCCATGGTTGCGCCGCGGGCTAGGGTTTCGGGCGCTTGGGAAATAAGGAGAAGGCGCGCGCGGTCTCCGGCGCGCCGGCGGCGGTGGTGGTAGAGGCTTGGGGGCACCGGCGGTGGTGGGGTAGAGGAGAGGGTGGGGGTCTCCGGCGGTCTCGAAGGAGGTGAGGGCGCGTGCGAGCGGCAGTGGGGCGTGCGGCGCAGGGGAGGGGAGAGAGGAAGGAGAAGAGAGGGAGGGGAGAAAGAAAGGAGGCGGGGGATGGATGGAAAAAGTCCACGAGCATCCTGAGAGCTAGGGTTTCGGCTTATGTGGGCTTGGGGTGAGGACTACCGTTGGATCCGCGATCATCCGACGGTGTTCCGTGCATGATCTGCGTGAAGCGCCAACGGACCAATCAAAATGCAGTGCACACGAACGATGTTATGACCTTCTAAATAGGTCAAAGTTGACTAAAAAATTGGTCGTAGTTGACTAAAAATTTATTTTTAATTTTTCAAGCGCTCAAAATGAGTTTTTTTGTGAAGGGTCTACAACATATTTATTGCAAAATTGGACCAAATCAATTTTTTAAAATACCAGGCCATATTTAATGCATAAATGACCAAATGGTTGGGTGTCAAAAGCTTTGGTCCATCTCTGGTGAAAAAGACTATTTTTTGCCGATCCAGCAGGAAGCGGGTCCAATTTGAACTGCAGCTGCCTCATAGTTTGCTATTTATTTTTTCCAAAAATCATTTCTACGTAAATAAGTACCTATTTAATAAGAGAAACATCAAAAGTTTTCCAAGATTCAACCACTAGCTAGGAACGGTCAAGCCCGCCGTTTTGACCGCATTTTGAAACAGGCATAAACAATTCAAAAAAATCAAAAAATTGGAAAACCTTCGCATTGTGTCATTATATGTGACCAAGTTTCCAGGAAAAATAATACACTTATAATACAACAATTATTTTAAAAAAGTGTTCTCAGAAACGAGCTATCATGCGTGAAGATTCATGGCTTTCAAGCCAAATGATCAATCTTATGGCCACATTCATGGCATGGTTTGTTCAAATGATCTCATATTGTGCACAAGGGGACATCTTGGAATTCCAAACAATGTTGCCAAAGGGAGTTTTCCTTTTCTTTGCACGAAAAATTCATTTTCCATATTTCGAGTGCCCGAAATGAGGTTTTTTTGTGAAGGACCTACAATATATTTATTGTAAAATTGGACCAAATCAATTTTCTAAAATACCAGGATATATTTAATGCACAATTGACAAAATGGTTGGGTGTCAAAAGCTTTGGTCCATCTCTGGTGAAAAAGACAAATTTTCACCGATCCACGAGGAAGCGGGTCAAATTTGAACTGCACCTGCCTCATAGTTTGCTATTTATTTTTCCCAAAAATCATTTCTAGGTAAATAAGTACCTATTTAATCAGAAAAACATCAAAAGTTTTCCAAGATTTAACCACTAGCTAGGAACGGTCAAGCCCGCCGTTTTGACCGCATTTTGAAACGGGCATAAAAAATACAAAAAAAAACAAAAAATTAGAAAACCTTCGCATTGTGTCATTATATGTGACCAAGTTTCCAAGAAAAATAATAAACTTGTAATACAGAAATTATTTTTAAAAATTGTTCTCAAAAATGAGCTGTCATGCGTGAAGATTCATGACTTTTAAGCCAAATGTTCAATCTTATGGCCACATTCATGGCATAGTTTGTTCAAATGATCTCATATTGTGCACAAGGGTGCATTTTGGAATTCCAAACAATGTTGCCTAAGGGAGTATTCACTTTCATTGCACAAAAGAGCCATTTTCCATTTTTCGAGTGCCCCAAATGAGGTTTTTTGTGAAGGACCTACCAAATAATTCTTGCAAAATTGGACCAAATCATTTTTCTAAAATACTAGGCCATATTTAATGCACAATTGACCAAATGGTTGGGTCTAAAAAGTTTTGATCCACCTCTGGTGAAAAAGACAAATTCCCGCCGATTCAGCTGGAAGCGGGTCAAATTTGAACTACACCTGCCTTATAGTTTGCTCTTTATTTTTTCCAAAAAAACATTTCTAGGTACATAAGTATATATTTAATAATAGAAATGTCAAAAAAATTCAAGATTCAACCACTAGCTAGGAACGGTCAAGCCCGCCGTTTTGACTGCATTTTGAAACGGGCATAAAAAATTCAAAAAAAAATCAAAAAATTGGAAAACCTTCACATTGTTTCATTATATGTGACCAAGTTTCCAGGAAAAATAATAAACTTGTAATACGGAAATTATTTTTAAAAAGTGTTCTCAGAAATGAGCTATCATGCGTGAAGATTCATGGCTTTCCAGCCAAATGATCAATCTTATGGCCACATTCATGGCATAGTTTGTTCAAATGATCTCATATTGTGCACAAGGGGGCATATTGGAATTCCAAACAATGTTGCCTAAGGAAGTTTTTATTTTCTCTACACGGAAAATTCATTTTTCATTTTCCGAGTGCCCAAAAGGAGATTTTTTTGTGAAGGACCTACCAAATAATTGTTGCAAAAATGGACCAAATCAATTTTATAAAATACTAGGCCATATATAATGCACAATTGACAAAATGGTTGGGTGAAAAAAGTTTTGATCCACCTCTGGTGAAAAAGACAAATTGCCGTTGATTCAGTTGGAAATGGGTCTAATTTGAACTGTAGCTGCCTCATAGTTTGCTCTTTATTTTTTCCAAAAATCATTTCTAGGTACATAAGTATCTATTTAATCATAGAAACACCAAAAAAAATTCCAAGATTCAACCACTAGCTAGGAACGGTCAAGCCCGCCGTTTTGACCGCATTTTGAAACAGGCATAAAAAATTCAAAAAAATCAAAAAAATTGGAAAACCTTCGCATTGTGTCATTATATGTGACCAAGTTTCCAGGAAAAATAGTAAACTTGTAATACAGTAATTATTTTAAAAAAGTGTTCTCAAAAATGAGCTATCAAGTGTGAAGATTCATGGCTTTCAAGCCAAATGATCAATCTTATGGCCACATTCATGGCATAGTTTATTCAAATGATCTCATATTGTGCACAATGGTGCATATTGGAATGGCAAACAATGTTGCCTAAGGAAGTTTTCATTTTCTTTGGACGAAAAAATCATTTTCCCTTTTCTGAGTGCCTGAAATGAGTTTTTTTTTGTGAAAGACCTAGCATATATTTGTTGCAAAATTGGACCTAATCAATTTTATAAAATACTAGGCCATATTTAATGCACAATTGAAAAAATGGTTGGGTGTCAAAAATTTTGATCCACCTCTGGTGAAAAAGACAAATTCCCGTCGATTCAGCTGGAAGCGGGTCAAATTTCAACTGCAACTGCCTCATAGTTTGCTCTTTATTTTTTCAAAAAATCATTTCTAGGTAAATAAGTATCTATTTATTCAGAAATACATGGTTTGATGGCGAGACATCGAGGTTTGGACGGTGGCCGAGGGCCCCAACTGTAGAGCGCGTAAGCTCGCATGCCCGCCGCTTGGTCACCGCGTGACCGTGGCGTTGCCATGTGTTCTGGGCGGCCTAGGCATGTCTAGTGGGTTGGGCACTCCCCAGGTAGGTGCTAGGAAGAAAATCACAACATAAGTTTCTCACGAGGAGACCGATCGATGCTCAAACATGAATAAGCAACCAAGTGTTTGATTTGCGGTACGGGAAATGCACATGGCTAATGGGCGTGAGTTTTGGCTGAGGATGGTCAGTTACTAAGAAGACCGTCTTCACAAATTTTCACCTCAAAAGGAGGAGCCTAGGTGGTACTTGCTTTACAAAGTACCACACTGGACATAAATACGAATGTTGAAGCTGGGCTCAAAATAATGAATGGATTGAGCTGGCATTTGGTGGAGGATCGTTATTTGGGCATTGGAAAGCACTGTAGAAAATGGATACCATTTGGACATGTCAAAGTGGTACTTCCTTCACAAATGCTGCTCTGAACAAAATAGGAAAATGAATATTTTCGAATTATTTTTGAACTAGGCAAGGAATGTTTTGGTCATATTTGATGAAGATATGATCCAAAACATTTATGAGAATTTTTTGGGAATTTTTGGAATAACAGAAATATAGGTTGCTTCACAACCTAGGGCAAAAACTGCCACATGGACATGACACATAGGCAAAACTAATGAGATGTCGCCTAGTCATCACAACCCACCACAATCTAGAAGGCTATGACCATCTATATTGGTCATTAACAACTAGAAATAAGGCAGCGGACTAGCACTGTTTGCTTTGTGACCATTTCGTATAAGGAAACTACGACCTTTCTGACCAAAATGGTCGCAATGGTTTAGGGTTTGGAGCCCCCCGAACATCTTTTGACCAATTGGTCTGAAATGGTCATAGATCTATGACCAATTCTTCCAGGGTCACTGACAGAAGGTCACTAGTTGACATATTTCTTGTAGTGGATGCTCCTCAGCCACGAGGCTACTGTTGCGGGCGGCACTTCTTCCGGATGGGTCCGAGCGGTGTCGTCCGGCCCGGAATACAGCCACATTGGATGATCGCGAGCCTGGAGAGGCTGGATGCATCGACTAAGGAACACCTCCAACAGATCCAGATCCATGACTCCATCGTTGATAAGCTGAACCACCCTGTCCACCAACATCCTCGTCTCCATGATCTCACCAGCAGTCACTTTCAGTGGAGCAGGAGTCTGGACTCGGTCAAATGAGAAGTGGGGGAGACCGGTCGACTGACCAGAGGTCGCGACATCTTGGCATTAAAACCAGGTCGACTGCCAGCCTCTAATAGAGTCAGGAAGGGTCATGGCAGGAAAGGCGCTCCCTTTTCTCTTTTGGATGCCTAAACCCCCACACATCTGGATGACATGGGTTTTTGAGTCACTCGACTTGGCCTTTTTTACCGACTGGGAACGAATAGTGAAGATGTGTTTGAAAAGACCCAGTGCGGTCGACACCCCAAGAAGTTCTCGCACATCGACACGAAAGCAGCTAAATGCGTAATGGTGTTGGGAGAGAAATGGTGGAGTTGAGCACCGAAGAAGTTCAGAAACCCTCAAAAGAAAGGATGCGGGGGACGCGAAAAGCCATGGTCGACGTGGGTGGCGAGCAGAATGCACTCACCCGGTCGAGGTTGAGGACTCATCTCCCCCTCCGACAGCCTCGCCGCTCCCTTGGCGATCAACTCCGACTCCATCAGCTCGTCCAGGTCCGCCTGCTGAATCGAAGACCGGATCCAATCTCCTTGGATCCAGCCCGGCGGCAGCCCTGCGCGCGACGACGACCCGCGCTGCTGCTTCTTGCCCTTCGCCGCATCCTTCGTCTTCTTTGCGCGCTCTAGCGCCGCCGTCTTGTCCTTCACCATAGCAACGGGGCAACGGCGTCGGAGCGGAAGAGGAAGGTGCGGCGGAGAAGCAGAGAAAGGAGGAAGAAGAGAAAATGCGCACATTGCAGACGCCTCGGTCCGGTCACCTTACAAGAGGTCATTTCCGAGTGACTGACGAGTGGAGCCGGGCGATCCCGTCAAATCCCGCAACAGTCGCGCGCAGCATACGTGGCGAAAAAGGCGGTGCGGGAATCGAGGAATCACTGCTTATCCGCTTCGTCCGCTTCGGCCTCCCTCGTTTGGCGCGCTCCCCCGAAATTTCGTATCCCGCAAAATCCGGGATACGCTGCAGACAATCGTGCCCAAAGATCCTGTGCTCCAACATAACACTCGGCACACGAGATCAACAATTCATTCGACTGTTCGCTGAATGGATCAAGGGAACTGAGTCGACGCCAAATATCAACGCAGGCGTTCAGACTTATAGAAAGCACTCTCGAAGTCCCGAAGCTCGGAACAGGTTCAATTTCAACCTACCTTTTACTCACACCTTAATCCATTCGGGGGCTAATGATGAGGATACAGACCTGGGGTAGGGTCATAGGCCTGACCTACACACCCTACCCAAGGTCAATACCCCAGAAAATGAGAAGACCAAGAATCCACTCGACGATACAATCACTCGACCAGAATTCTCTGCCTTCACTCGACCATATGGGAACCACTCGACTACGTCAAATACCAGGAGTCGGTAGGACACGCCACGGCCAGATATTCACTCCTTAGTCTTCATGGACATTAAGAGTACTTAATGCTGGCGTTACCAGTAATGCCCCTTACTTTATGTACATTAGTTCCCTTGTAATGGAGGCAGGCTGGGGTCCAGGCGCACTCTATATAAGCCACCCCCCTCCTCTGGCACAAGGGTTCGCACTCTCGGTAATACAACACACATAATCCAATCGACCGCCTCCGGGCACCGAGACGTAGGGCTATTACTTCATCAGAGAAGGGCCTGAACTCGTAAATCTCGTGTGTACACCTTCACCATAGCTAAGATCTTGCCTCTCCATACCTACCCCCCTTTCCACTGTCAGGCTTAGAACCACGACAACGTAGTCTTCATCGCCCCTCCCTCGCCGACGCTGAGCAAACCTTGTTGTGGTAGACTATCGGGAAGTCGTCGTGCTAAGAACCCATAGGACCAGCGCACCAGAGCAGCAATCATCGCCGATGAAGAAAGTCATAGATCGGAAGGATCGAAACATGTAAACACCCAAACAAAGACGAACGCAGACCGAGCACAAAAAGATCCACCGAAGACCGGCACTGACCGAATCCCGAGATTCGACGGAGACACACCTTCACACGCCCTCCGATGAAGCTAGACGCACCATCGGACAGGGATAGAACGCGGGAGGCATATATTTCTTCTGATGCACATCGCCGCCCCTACACAGCCCCAACCAAGACGCCGAACCTAATAGAAACGAGAACAGGGTCCCTCCCGCAGGTGGGGGCCGAGGTCCTCCGCACATTCATGGCCCAAAGGCTGTTGGAGATGAGCCGGACCGGCCCCGGTGCCGATGAAAGGACGACGAAAGTTTGGGGTGTTTTCTTGTGAAGGAGGAAAGTCTGGGAGGTTACGAGTTTGACCATTGGTAAAAAAATATATATGCAAGATGTATGATATAAAAATAATATCATTAGAACTCTTTTCTCTCACGAATTTGATGTCATGATTTGTGTAACATGCATGTCAGCTAATACGCGGACTAAATAAAAATGGAGGAAGTATTACTCTAACATGTAGTCAAAGCTAACCTCGAAAATAGTATTATACCTTGTATATTTTGATGGAGGGAGTATAGGGTGGGAAAGCTATATGCATTTCGAGATGTAGCAAGAGGTTTGATGGAATCAACTAAACAAAAGTGGTTTGATGGAATGGAATTTTTCTTTCGAAACAGATTGCATGTTGCAAAAGGATTTTCTTTAGAAAAATCCCCAAGGACCAGTTTGCACGACGCGGCACGGGTTGTAAAAAAGCAGACAAAAGAGAAGGTGGGAATCCATTTGCATCGTGTAGCGAAGGCGGTTCCCCTGACATGTGCTCCTTTTTTTTGGAAGGGGGATTTATTCAAGCAAAAATGGTTCGGTTACAATCAGCCCGAAGGCTACTGATCAAGAAGTCTGGGCTATGATCAATCCAGCTATCAGTACCCTCAAGCGTACAGGCACGTTGAGCACATAGGTGAGCCGGAAAGTTTTGCTCCCTGCCAATATGACGAACCAAAAACGAAGAGAAACTAGGTACAATATCCTCCAGTTCATTCAAGATAGGCGCTGCAATCGATTGAGAGTTGCGGCGCGAATTTCATAGGTTGACAAGCTCCATGCAATCAACCTCCATTATCACATGTGAGTAACCTCGTAGATGTGCAAAGATCACCCCTTCACGAAGAGCTAAAAGCTCGGCAACAAAGGGGTCGGACACACCTGGCAGCGGCTTGCTCCATGCTCCAAGGAACTCTAAGTGAGATCGGGCCACTCCATCAGCGCCTCCTGTTGAGGAATCCGTAAAAACAGAGCCGTCGGTGTTTATGGTGATCCAGCCCGCCTCAGGCGGCTTCCAACCCTGCACTCCATGTGACTTGCGGCCCTTCGGGATGTCAAGGATGGATAGGGTTTCATGTACCCACTTGATGGCCTGGACCGGATCGAAGCCATCCCGGTCGTGAGTCCATCTGTTACGCGAAGACCAAATGGTATGCATAATAGTGATCATCTTGCATCTTGCGTCCTGTGAGAACATTAGATCCAGCAAGATGTCGCGAGCCCAAGTTTGTGGATGCAGTCGCGGGAGGTGAAGATCAAACCTCTGTTGGGCTGCCATCCAAAACTGTTTTGCATGTATGCATTCGATCAGTGCATGCATCAAACTCTCCTCCATTGCTTGGCATATACCGCATATACCAATAGGTTTTATATGTCTGTACTTCAAAGTTATCGAGTCCGGTAGGATGCCGCGAAGAACCCTCCACCAAAAGACTCGTACTTTCGGCACGACATGCAGTTTCCATAAGGCAGTCCACAACTGTTTATTTGCCGATGAAGATTCTGTGCTCCTACTAGCAGGGAATCGCCACAACCTCCAGTGATACGATATACGATACGATACCAATCGCGTTCGGATCTCGTATAGCTGCCGCATCACCGATCAGATCGATTGTCCCGAAAGCGCGTGGTGAACAGAGAAGAAAAAAAGGAAGAGGATGCGGCGTGACCGGATGTGTTGGTCATGCCGACGGTCGAGAAAGATGGGTCAAGGCGCGCACGGAAGGGATTTATTATGGGGACGTGCACACGCTACGAACGAACACGACCGCGGCCACTGGTTGGTTGGCAGCTGGCGCCGCGCGAACGGCGAAAGCGACCGAGACCCGGCACGGCACGCCACCCGCCGCGCGCGATGCGGGCTGGATCAGGGGTGTGATGTGGGGCACGGCCCTTGCTTGTGAAGAGAGAGCACTGGGGGCCCAAACAATCATTTCCAGACTGCTGTGGCTGTCTGGCCGAGCCCATTTCCGCAATTTGGTGTATGCATCACGGCGCGTGAGCGAAAAAAGACGGGAACTATACATGCCTCCAAAATTTCTCTAAATATGCCTCAAAAAAAAGGAGGGGGACAAGCGATGCGATGCATTGTGACACGCAATATGCCAAGCTTGTTAACTTCTGAATTTGATGGCTGAGCGCCGACGTAAGCTTGGAGAGCCAGGATTATCTTGGGACTTATTATTTGGTGATTTGTCTTAAATGTTTTTTTTCTTTGGTTAACGCATCCGGATGCGGTGATTCTATGTCAACAATGTAACAAATCAAATATGTGTTGTATGTCACGAAAAGTACGTTATTGCCACACATGAAACATATTTGATTAGTCAAATTACCGACTTGAAAGCAGGCGCGCAACCAATGCAAGGAGCTCCTAATAGACGCTCTTCGCGCTAGTTAACGAGCTGGCACTCGGGCACTCGATCGCATGGGCCGGCCCACCAGCACGCTCGCTCGCTCAAAAAGTTCCAAATGATTGCCCGCTCGCTCGAAGAAAAACCAAACGAATGTTGCTCCATTTGTATGCACGAATGATTGCTGATTTTCCCAAAATAAAAAAAGAACAACCGCTGACACATCATTTGACAGTTGCTCAACTGACGGGTCAAACCGTTGTTTCTTTTTAGAAAAATCAGGAAATCCGAAAAAAAGCAGAAGAATCAAAAACAAGTTCGCGAATTGAAAAAAGTACTTACATTTGAAAAAAAATCACGAATTGAAAAAAAATCACAATTTTCAGAAAAGAGGTTTAAAAAAAGTTTATTGATTTTAGAAAAAATGACAAATTTGGAAAAAAGTTCATCGAAATTGAAAACTTGTTCATCGATTTTTTAAAGAACACATAAATTTGGAAAATAAATTCCTCAACTTGAAAAAAGTACATTAAATTTTCAGAAAGACGTTCATAGTTTTTTTTTGCAAAACTCTATGCATTCTAAAAAATAAAAAGGAAAAATAAAGAAAAAATGCAAAATAAAAAAATAAAAAAAAGAGAATAAATAGAAGAGAAAGAAAGAAACCAAACAAGACCTTCCAGGAAAAACCAAAATCGGAAAAAAGGAAAGAAGAAATGTCTGGAAAGCTTCTGAAGCTTCCCAAATCCAGGAAGAGGTATCTCCCCATTGCACTCTTAGATGCCTGGCCCAGATAAGAGCGCCTTCAGCGCCAGTTAAAGAAATGAACGTTAATGGGCACTGAAGACGCCCAATAGCAAACGTCCCCGATGCACCCGTCCGGACGGAGTGCAAAACTTCAAACATGGGCTTGCTAGTTACTAGTGGCGTCCCATCCTGATGGCCGGGGACAAAAACATTGATATAATTTTATTTATTTATACAATTTCCTAAAAAATATTTGTACAAAATGATCTTTTCTACACTACATATCGCCTATGGGGAAATTACAAGGTGATCAACACCTCTAGCTAGTCACTCAAATAGGACCTATTGATGAGTCGAAAACACAACTAGTTCACACCGGAAAGGATCGTGGTGACGAGGTAAGTTTTCAAGTGTGGGAACCCATTTTCGCGTGCAAATTGCACGTGATAGTCACATGATGACTCGAGGACCGTAACATTTTTGGAATAAAGGAAAGAATGAAGTGATATTTGGGGTGTTTTTGTTCAAGCAATGAAACAGGGGACATTTTCCCACCGTTTCCCCATATCCCCAAATGCCTATCTATTCCCCATTGACCAAATCAAAGTTCCTAACTCTAGTATTATTGCTTGCCCATCCGGCTTGTCCATAGCCAACGACAGAAGGAGGGTGTTGTTCCATCTTTCGCAGGGAGTCGACACTTGGACTGGTTTGCTGGCGTGTCATCACTATGCATGATCGGACAATCTTAAAAGATGCACATATGGAAGACAAAATACACCGGGAGTAACAAAAAAAAAGTGAAAGTTTCGCATTTTTTCTATTAATCGATAAGATCTATTTACGTGTCTATATGCATATTTCTGAGACTGCAAAGGAGTTTTTTTTTTGAGAAATAGCGATTCCCCTCCGGTTCCATTGATATGAAATCCAAGTAAGCGCAGAAACATATCAACAAAACCGCTCTTACGGAGCGTGCACTGTGCTTATTACAGGCCCAGGAACAAGACCGACGGAGATAGCGCACGCGGTAAGAGCAGACACTCAACTCAACAGGCCCATAAGGCACGGTGGAACCAGTTGGTGCCCAGGAGGACCGGTGAGT
This sequence comes from Triticum dicoccoides, assembly GCF_002162155.2. NCBI lineage: Eukaryota > Viridiplantae > Streptophyta > Magnoliopsida > Poales > Poaceae > Triticum > Triticum dicoccoides. The sequence goes on along the minus strand of NC_041393.1, from coordinate 727,445,508 downwards.
TTTACTCTCTCCGTCCGGAAATACTTGTCCTAAAAATGAATAATATTGGATCTATCTATAACTGAAATAACTCTAGATGCAATCATTTTTAATACAAGCATTTCCAGACGAAGAGAGTATTTCTGCCAAGCACTGTCAATGGATTGGTTTCCAAAAAAATCCATTACGAACCTCAAAACAAAAGAAGAAAACCGAATCCACACGAGAAATCGTTTACGGTAGACATGCTTATATACTGTATTTACTATTACGTCGCGACCTATCTTGTTCCACAAGATTTGCCTAGCTTCTAACCACACATGCTAATTGATGGTAGTACTTTTTTTTTTTTGCAACCCAATCCGAGAGCTTTTATTCAAGAGAGAATTCCTTATTTGGCCCTTTCTTAAAATTTACTTCCTTTTTGGCCTTAAAAATATTTTTCTTCCCTTTTTGACACCCAAACTTCATTTTATACCCTATGTGACATTTTCATCCATTTTTCCATCCAACTCTGTTAACTACCACATGCAATTACAATTTTACCCCTGATGGTGGTATGTCACCACAAAGAGAAGGGGGGAGGGGTGGCGCATGGAGAGTGCTATTTGTGATGTCGCTACCAGTAGCACCGCTTCTGTGTCACTGGAGCTTGCCATGTGCTCGTGCGCGCCGATACTAACGATGAACCAAGCTCTAGACGATGCACTCACCGTAATACAGAGCTGGCTTCCTTAATCCCTAATTGATCCTTTGCTTGAACGTCTACTAGTAGTACTACTAGTATGTACGAGCACGTTGCTGGAGACCACGACGAAGACGCCGCGTTGCACCCGAGTGGCAAGACGCCGTCGGCGCCCGGGATGAAGGAGCTGAGCAGGTGACGGCCGGGGCTGAAGACCTACCCGGCGCGTCGACGATGCTCGGAACCCGCGGACCTTCCGCACCGTGGCGCCGCTTCCGAAGAGGGAGTTGCAGTGGCAGCCGTCCTTTGGCCAGCGGCGGCGCACCGCAAGAGGTCGGCAAAGCCGGGGGCGCGCGCCAGGATCTCCAGCTCGACGTCTTCGGGCAGCCTCACCAGCGAGAACGCTGCGCGTGCGTGCATGCAAGTGCCGTTACGCGTGTGTGCATGCCATCGCTGGTATGCGCAAGAACGCAACAGGCAAACATGATTAGTTTTTTGCTCTAACTAGTAAGCGTGCACGTGCAACGCACGTATCGTTAAGAAATATGGTTTGATCTATCCTAACCTATTCTACTAAAAAGATAAAAGCATCTACAATTGAACTGGGAAAATATGACCTACCCAATGTATGTCAGCTGGCACATCTGAACAATGTCTGGATGTGTCCACTTTGAACCTCGTTTGTCTATTCATGCAGCCAGGTCCCCCAAATTATCAATCGCATGCATATTACTGGTTGGGATGGAGAGAGAGAGAATAAAGAAAGAAAAAACTTGGTCTGAGGTGAGCTGCACCCGACGTAGCAGACTGCCTGAACAGCCTCATTTCTTCCCCATATGTGGAATGTGTTTGAGGGACAGCCGGCCTTTTTCTACTCTCTTGGGTGCGGTGGTTTGCTCCCCGCATCCTTCGACACCACCCGGAATAATATGCCCTCGTCTCCTCCAACCTCGCTGACGCTTCAGTGAACCGGAAAGTTATAAACAACGTGTCATTCCTAGAATATTTTATCTTTTGATGGAAACAATAATCTATTGATCATCATTAAAAGAGTGTATGATGTTAGTTACAAATAGATAACTAACAAGATCAGTGTGTTCACCTAAATTCTTACTAACACTGTTAGTTCATGCACAAATTTATTGCTCTCTTTCCCTCACACACGGCTTCCTTTAAAATAAAACCAGGTAACCAAGTCTTCAGATGGTTAATCTCTTCGTAAATGTTCCCATTGCGGCATAGTGAGAACGTCTTGGCCTATATGAATTACCTTTTACCAACAACTTCAAGACCACAATTCTCTGATTTGGAAACCACAATCTCCCATGCTTTAGTCTTCTCAAGCGGTATAATGATACTTGCTGCCAAGTGAAACATACAAATAGCTAAGAAATATACAATGTCCCACAAGATTACTAATAACAGAGAGATTGTTTGCATATAGATCACTGGATTTCTGCTAACAAATAATGGCTGAAACCTTACTTTAAATTGCAATGCTTGAATGTAGGAAAAACTCGTTACCTTTTCCGAGAACATACATGAGAGCTGCGTGTATATAAATATATTAAGAAGAGAATAGTACATCAACATAATGAAGGCAAACAAGAGCAACGAAGCCACTAAGTTTAAACAACTCTAAAACAAAGGAAGACACGACCTGAAACTACACATTGTTGTCTCTTCAGCAAAATATTTTTCTATGAAAAAGTCGAGCTATAACTTATAGGTAGCACAACATAACTTTCCATATATTTCAAGTTTTGTTAGACCACAACAAGAGAGCAATCAGTCTCAGACTGATACTCCCTCCGTTCGGAATTACTTGTCTCGAAAATGGATGTATGTAGAACTAAAATACGTCTAGATACATTCATTTCCGAGACAAAGTAATTCCGAACGGAGGGAGTACTTGGGGAGAGGCACTCCAGGAGTGCCACAAACTAACTTCAATATGCTCCTTCTCTCTTACCAACACAAGGTTTAAGCTCAACTCACCCCAAAGAGAAAAGTGAGTTTAAACTTTAGGCTAAAATATACATGCAAATGTTTCTCATATAAACAGGAATTATGTGCACCGTGAGCAGAAAACTTCACATTGAAGCTGACCTTATGTTTCTATAGAGAAGAGACACGTAAAAAAAGGATACATCAGCATGCATTTAACAATGAGGCAACCACTTGCAGCACGTTTCAGTTGACAAAAATTTCAGATGTACAAAGTCGAACGCTGATATTACTATCATTTTTAAACTTTCACCATTAGTTAAGCAAACAAAGTGTGTGTCGGTTATTTTCCACAAAGAGCATTACAAGCATCACAAATTCAACAAGCATGGGCTGAAGTGTTATAACTGGAAGTAAATAAAAATAACAATGGTGATGTAAAGATTTGTTCTATGCCCTGAAGAACTTATTTTCTGAAGCAGACAGGAAATGACTCCTAAAAAAAATCTGATTACCTTTTACCTGAGTTTCCATTTTTTTATCAATAGTAAGATGTTTTAAATCTTGTAGTCTCAACTAATGCTGGTTTCAAGATGTGATATGGACCGTTAATGAAGCTGCGACAATATGGAGTAAATTAGATTTACTGGTTTCAGTCAAGCTAAACCTAAAAAGGAAGGTCAATTATTTACTGGAGTTACAAATTCAACGTGATGCCTTACTTTGCCGTTGGCTTGGAGGCCTCCCATCCCATCCTTGTTTATTCCTTATTCCACCCCTCTTTGTTTCCATGAGCTCCTTCCCCTTTCCCTTTTCCTCTTCATCATCCTGCAGCAAAGCAACAGAGTCTGAGATGCATCAGACTTTCACAAATAAAAAAGTAACTTTGGAACTTCATATAGTATTTCTTCTTTCGATGTAATAGACTCCAACCTTCTGCAAGTAGAGTCGGTCATAATTACTTTCTTCATATAGTTAGGGTTGCATAATTACACTCTCAAGTAAAGTATGAGCAGTCAAAAGCTTCAATAGTATTGTATATGTAGCAAAAAGGGCATTACAAATCAGAAGCATGTGCGGTATGTATAATTCATTGCACTGGAGGCAAAAGTTCAGTGGTCTATGGTAGAAGGTAGAGTAACGGGAAAATACAACATCAAGCTTTGGTGTCCATATAAACATTGTCGATTTTCAAAAATTGGTGACTGATTTCATCAGCATCTCGGATATGTCTGCAAACAAGAAAAGAAGTATTACAAACATCATTATGCTCCAATGATGCATAAATTACAAAAGAAATGTCGCTAGAAGCAGATCATACCTGACGGGTCCAGATGAATGTTCTGACCCTTGGATTCCAGAAGATGCATACGTTATTTGCATGCATGAAACATAACTTCTCATTACAGATTCTTTGCTATGTAAATTCGGAGTAATTAAAAAGGCACAACTCTTAGCCCATCTTCAGTAATTGTATATAGCTAGAAAAAAATAGAACATAATTTCTCATTACAAATTCATTTTCTAAGAAGACATTTTCATCACCATGCCATGTTTTAAAATGTACCTGTGCCCAAAGGCCATATACTAAGCTTCTCGGAGAACATATGAACCTAACTTTGATTCGTTGGGAAAATTAGCAATACTTAGTCATTATGTGACTGTCTGCAGTACCAAATTATCAACCCCACTAACTTAAAATTTAAAATTGGTACAATACCTATATGGTGAGAAGGCAGCGAAGTCAAATGATTAGCTTCAACATCACTGAATCATTGAACTTGTAAATGATGGCCTACTGGCTCATAGTTTTGATGATTAGGCATCTGCGGTAGGACAAAATAGTTCAACGGAGAAGAAATTTGTTGGAATATATTCGTGAGCTACAGCCGAAAGCTTATCTAGGCTCGCTTCTTCGTGCATGCTAGTCTCCCAGAAATCAATCAACATGCATGCTTCGAAGCACTTGTATGTGCATGTTGGTATCGCTGAAAGCACTTCAGACGTACGACATTCGCAAATTACTGCAGGAACTAAATCTATTTGGATCTAAAAATCAACTCTAAAGTTAGTGAAGAGACCTCTTGAGGTTAATATTTCAGTTATTGTGATTAACTCTAAAAACCAGCTAGATTGATTTGCATAGCAAATTGCAAACAAATTAACCAGATCAATCAATAAGCCTAAAATGATGCGGCCAGATCGATTCATCAGAGTTTTATGTTCCGTTAGGATGTGGCCAAATCGATTGCTCACAAAATAAATTCTATTGGAAAATGGCAGTTGACGCAACACAGACATGAACAGGACTGATTCTAATTACTAAGCTGTAGCAAACGTACCATGATGCAGACGGGCAGATGAAGACGACGGATAGCCGACGAACACCTATTCAGCTTTTGCTATAACAAAATTCCCACATAACAAATTGATACAATCATTAGCCAGTAAGAAAATATATTTTACCCCTAATCTCCAACTATCATAAACATCGGTACAAACTTGAAATACTTTTTTGCTTGACTTCTTGCAGGCATTATAACAAACACTTAAGTGGTCAGAAAATGCTTGCCGCAGCTACCACGGCAGGCGCTGATGCCCATGGCGGAGGGTCACAGCAAGCTAGTAGTGCATGGGGTGGGTGGGCGCAGCGGGGAGCAGGTAGCCATGGGGTGGGTGAGGGCAGCCCGGCGAGCATGTGGAGTGCGCCTCTCCTTGAGGAGTTGGACCTCGACCAGCTCCTCGCTTCCGGAAGCAGGAGCCTCTCACATGGCGGCGGCAGCGAGTGCACTGGTTCTTCCTCTACAGCGACAGGTGTGCGCTCTCCCTGCGGATCCATTATAGGAGGGCTTGTAGCATGACGGCGGCAAAGCGGGCACGCGTGAAGGCGGCGCGGGAGCTCGGCGGCGGTACGGCAGGGTGGAGGGGACCGCGGGGGCAGAGCTATTGGGAAGACGATGGGGATCTGGAGCAGAGAAATTAGCGGGATAGCCATCGTGCAGTTATTGCGTAGATTAGGGTGTCGTGGGCGGGGCCGCGGAGATCGAGGGATGCAGAGTGCTAGGACGGTTGGCAGACAGCGGCGTCTGCTCGGCAGAACATCCGATCTGAGTCGTTGATCTAGGTGGCAGACAATTCGAGTAATATAAACGGTAGGATGTGATTAAGTTGATTTGATCAAAGGGTCCTCGTTATTCTGTGTACAGTTTGTTGTGTGACTTTAGAAGAGTTTATGTTTGCTCTTTTAATAGTAGTATAGATATAGATTAACCTAGGTACGTATCTAATGGACGCTATCTAGCTAAGAGATGCATGCATATCAGACAAGATTATCTACAAACCTGATTGCTATACATAAGAATAATATGTGAATTTAATTTTTACCGTCATAAAAATTTTCGCAGCAACGCACAGGGAATCATCTAGTTTATTCAACACCACAAAACATATCACATCATTCATGTGTTTGTATGTAAATAATCTGATCACAAACTACACTAGGGGTAAAACAGTCTCTTTAGTTCAGACTTAACACCGTTAGTGGCCAAAACTGACGGAAGTGTCACATAGGGAACAAAATGAAGTTTGAGTGTCAAAAAGGGAAGAAAGGAGAATTTTGGGCCAAAAAGGGAAACAAAATTTAAGAAAGGGCCAAATAAGGAATTCTCTCTTTATTCAACAAAGGCACTCCTAGCATCATCCGCCAAAAGGCTGGTGAGTAGGAAGGAAGGTCTCGAGCCAGTCCAACTTTCGGTGACCAACAATGTGCTTGCATGTTTAGCACAAAGGTGGGCCGGTACATTGGCTGCCCTGTTTACATGTTGAACAACAAAAGAAGAAAAAGATGAAGCTAGCTCTCCAATTTCTAAAAGTAAAGGAGCCACAACAGAAAGGCTGTTATGACTAGTGTTCCAGAGATTAACTATCTCCAGGCAGTCTGTTTCCATGATCACATGTGAGAAACCATGTAGGTTCGCAAAGATGACTCCATCTCGCAAAGCCATGGTTTCTCCAATGAACGGATCCGATAACCCTAGATAGGGTTTACTCCAAGCTCCCAACAAGGCCTTGCTGGAACGTGCTACACCTCCAGCTCCCACCTTGTTGAAGTCCAAATTCACAGCCGCATCGGTATTGATCTTGATAAGCCCCTCCTCAGGAGGTATCCACCCAAAACCTGGCAGCACCGCATCATGTGGAAGAGGAATATCGAGTAGGGGCAAGTCCTCCCGTATCCTCTTGACAGATGAAAAAGGATCAAGTGGATCATCATCATGAGTAACTCTATTTCTAGAGTGCCAAATAGGCCACATAACTAGGATCATCTGAGACCTTTCCAAATCAGAAAACCGCCCGTCACAAATAATATCACGGGCCCATGTATCCGGGTGTAAGCGTGGCCTGCGTATATCGAACAAAACGAAGGCTTGTTCCCAGAACAACTTGGCATGAGGCATGAGAGCAATGCACTAGTGCGTGCATTAAATCTTCATCCATTGCATGACAAACATTGCATTGACTGATGAGTTTGATATGGCGATACCTCAAGGTGGATTCATCAGGGAGAATGCCACGGACAACCCTCCACCAGAATACACGCACCTTGGGCAAAACCTTGAGCTTCCATAGCGACTTCCACATTTGTTCTTCAGTCTGTGAGGATCCGGTAACCGTCCCTTCCTCGAGAGCTAGACGCTCTTTTTGATTCACAAGAGTACGGTATGCCGACTTGACAGAATAGATGCCGCTTCTTTCATGGGCCCAAGCAAGAAAATCATCCCCGCCACCTCTGCGTAGTGGGATATTCAGGATTGCATCCGCGTCAGGCACATCAAAGACATCACGTATTAATTCCCGACGCCATGACCAGTTGTCGGTATCAATTAGCTGGTCCACAGTGCCCAGCGTCGTCCCTCCTGGTACAATCATAGGAGACAAAGTATGTAAACCTGGGATCCACTTATCATGCCAAACTGAGATAGTAGTCCTGTCGCCAACCCTCTTGATTAGACCAACATCAAGCGCCTTCCTGCCTGCGACAATAGCGCGCCAAATAGAAGAGGCCGTCTTCGGCACTGTGGCCTCCAAGAAATCCCCATCAGGGAAGTACCTGCCCTTTATGACCCTGGCGCATAACGAATCTGGATTGGTAATGAATCTCCATCCATGTTTCCCCAGCAACGCCAAGTTGAACAAATTCATATCCCGGAAGCCCATGCCCCCTTGGGCTTTTGAAGATGCAAGTTTATCCCATGCCAACCAGTGCATCGCACGACGATCAAGGGATCCACTCCACCAAACTTTTGCCATACTAGATGTCAAACTTTTGCATACCTTTTTAGAGAGAAGGAAGCAACTCATACTAAACATTGGAATGGCTTGGATTACTGACTTGATAAGTGATTCTCTTCCAGCGCAAGCAAGAAGACGCTCGGCCCAGCCATTCATTTTGCTCCTTGAACGCCCCCCAATATGATCTAACGTGTCACTGGAAATTCTCCCAACTGCTGTTGGTAACCCAAGGTAGCGATCGCTGAAAGCCTCCACTTGTATTCCTAATAGAAGCTTCAGATCATGCCACCTGCCCACTGGTGTGTTTGGCGAAAAGAAGACTGCACTTTTATCACGGTTAACCGACTGGCCTGAGCAAGCAGCATAAGTAACCAAGATTTCATTTAGTCGGATCACACTCTCCTCTGTTGCACTGATGAAGATGAGGCTGTCATCGGCAAAAAGCAGGTGGCTCACCCACGGTGCCCTTATTGACACTCGTATGCCTCTGTCAATACGTGGATAGCCATAAGAATTCAGCAAAGATGTAAGCCTTTCTGCACATAATAAGAAGAGAAAGGGAGATACTGGATCCCCTTGTCTCAAGCCACAAGAAGGAGTAAAGTATGGCAGAAGTTGTCCATTAACTCTGATAGTGAACCGCACCGAAGTAACACACTTCATTATGAGAGAAACAAAACTCCTGCTAAACCCAAGCTTAGTCATGATTGCCTCGAGATAATGCCACTCGACTCGGTCGTAGGCATTCATCATGTCTAACTTAACAGCACAAGCATAGTTTTCCCCCTTCTTCCTCTGTCTCATTGTGTGGACGCTCTCAAAAGCAACCACCACATTATCAGTGATCAATCTCCCGGGGACAAACGCACTTTGTTCTTTGCCAACCACTATATCCATAAAATCTTTTAAACGATTAGTAGTCATCTTTGCCCCAATCTTGTAAGGCACCGGACATAATGATATGGGTCGGAATTGAGCTATACTCTGAGGGTTGCGTACCTTTGGTATAAGTGTGATCGATGTATCATTAAACCCCAAAGGAAGCTCACCACCATTAAGAAAACCCAAGATTGCTGGAACTAGATCATGATGTATGATATTCCAGTGTCGTTGAAAGAAGCCTGCTGTAAACCCATCTACACCCGGAGCCTTCGATGATGACATTTGAAAAAGGGCTATACGGACCTCCTCCGGTTCATATGGTTTATCCAGCTGCAGGTTCATGTCACCCGTAACACGCTCAGGGACAAACTGCATCAGCTCGTTCATATCGTGATATCCTTGTGAGGAGCACAAGTTCTGATAAAACGACTGCACTTCCACCATGTCTTCCTGCTCGGACGCACACACTGAGCCGTCCGCCCGTCGCAGATTGGAGATTCTACTCATACGTTTCTGCTGCGCCGCTTGAGCATGATAATAGGCAGTATTACGGTCACCCTTCCGGAGCCACGGCACCCGCGAACGCTGCTTCATCCATATTTCCTCTTGCCTCAAAGCCTCACGTAGCTGCAACACCGTGGCCTTCTCTTCCTCATTGGGTCCTCTCCCAATAGATTGCTTTCTCAGGTTTTCAAGTCTGGACTGAAGCTTCTTCACTTTTTTGGCTAGACACCCAAACTCCCGGGCACCCCACTCTCCAAGCTCACTTTGGAGTTTCTGTAAGGTGTCCTGGATACCTTCAAGCCCCTGGCCAACATGATTCCTCCTCCATGCCTCCGCGATAAAGTGGTCATAGTCAGCGTGGGACTGCCACACATCTTCATAACGAAACAGTTTTGGGCCCTGGCGTGCTTGCACTGGTTGTGTCTCTACCAGCACGAAGCAGTGATCCGATTCCAGAGCACTGATGTGACGGACACGCACAGGGTCGAAACGTTGTAGGAACTCCTCATTCGCTACACCACGATCGAGACGGGCTTTCACGTTCATCACCTCCCTTGCTTGTTATCTCATGTGTATGGTACCCCTGAGAATCCAAGATCCTGCAGGGAACTGTTGGGAACGTTGCAGAAAACAAAAATTTTCCTACTCGTTTCACCAAGATCATCTAGGAGTTCATCTAGCAACGAGTGATTAGATGCATCTACATACCTTTGTAGATCGCGAGCGGAAGCGTTCAAAAGAACGGTGATGATGTAGTCGTACTCGACGTGATCCAAATCACTGATGACCAGCGCCGAACGGACGGCACCTCCGCGTTCAACACACGTACGGAACAACCACGTCTCCTCCTTCTTGATCCAGCAAGGGAGGGAGGAGAGGTTGAGGGAGATGGCACCAGCAGCAGCACGACGGCGTGGTGTTGATGGAGCTGCAGTACTCCGGCAGAGCTTCGCTAAGCACTATGGAGGTGGAGGAGGTGTTGGGGAGGGAGAAGGAGGCAACCAAAGGCCAAGGCGTTCAGGTATGAAGTCCCTCCTCTCCCCCACTATATATAGGGGTGCCAAGGGGGGGTGGCCGGCCCTAGGAGATCCAATCTCCTAGGGGGTGCGGCGGCCAAGGGGGGTTTCCCTCCCCCCCAAGGCACCTAGGAGGTGCCTTACCCTCCTAGGACTCTTGCCCCCTTGAACCCTAGGCGCATGGGCCTATGTGGGGCTGGTGCCCTTGGCCCATTAGGCCAAGGCGCACCCCCTTACAGCCCATGTGGCCCCCCGGGACAGGTGGACCCACCCGGTGGACCCCCGGGACCCTTCCGGTGGTCCCGGTACAATACCGATAACCCCGAAACTTGTCCCGATGCCCGAAACAGGACTTCCCATATATAAATCTTTACCTCCGGACCATTCCGGAACTCCTCGTGGCGTCCGGGATCTCATCCAGGACTCCGAACAACATTCGGGTTACTGCATGTACATATCCCTACAACCCTAGCGTAACCGAACCTTAAGTGTGTAGACCCTACGGGTTCGGGAGACAAGCAGACATGACCGAGACGACTCTCCGGTCAATAACCAACAGCGGGATCTGGATACCCATGTTGGCTCCCACATGCTCCACGATGATCTCATCGGATGAACCACGATGTCGAGGATTCTATCAACCCCGTACGCTATTCCCTTTGTCTATCGATATGTTACTTGCCCGAGATTCGATCGTCGGTATCCCAATACCTCGTTCAATCTCGTTACCGGCAAGTCACTTTACTCGTACCGTAATGCATGATCCCGTGACCAGACACTTGGTCACTCTGAGCTCATTATGATGATGCATTACCGAGTGGGCCCAGTGATACCTCTCCGTCATACGGAGTGACAAATCCCAGTCTTGATCCATGTCACCCAACAGACACTTTCGGAGATACCCGTAGTCTACCTTTATAGTCACCCAGTTACGTTGTGACGTTTGGCATATCCAAAGCACTCCTACAGTATCCGGGAGTTACACGATCTCATGGTCTAAGGAAAAGATACTTGACATTAGAAAACTCTAGCAAACGAACTATACGATCTTGTGCTATGTTTAGGATTGGGTCTTGTCCATCACATCATTCTCCTAATGATGTGATCTCGTTATCAATGACATCCAGTGTCCATAGTCAGGAAATCATGACTATCTGTTGATCAACGAGCTAGTCAACTAGAGGCTCACTAGGGACACGTTGGTGTCTGTTATTCACACATGTATTACGATTTCCGGATAACACAATTATAGCATGAATAAAGACAATTATCATGAACAAGGAAATATAATAATAATGCTTTTATTATTGCCTCTAGGGCATATTTCCAACAGTCTCCCACTTGCACTAGAGTCAATAATCTAGTTACATTGTGATGAATCGAACACCCATGGAATTCTGGTGTTGGTCATGTTTTGCTCTAGGGAGAGGTTTAGTCAACGGATCTGCTACATTCAGGTCCGTATGTACTTTACAAATCTCTATGTCTCCATCTTGAACATTTTCACGAATGGAGTTGAAGCGACGCTTGATGTGCCTTGTCTTCTTGTGAAACCTGGGCTCCTTGGCAAGTGCAATAGCTCCAGTGTTGTCACAGAAGAGCTTGATTGGCCCCGACGCATTGGGTATGACTCCTAGGTCGGTGATGAACTCCTTCACCCATATTGCTTCATGTGCTGCCTCCGAGGCTGCCATGTACTCCGCTTCACATGTAGATCCCGCCACGATGCTTTGCTTGCAACTGCACCAGCTTACTGCCCCACCATTCAAAATATACACGTATCCGGTTTGTGACTTAGAGTCATCCAGATCTGTGTCGAAGCTAGCGTCGACGTAACCCTTTACGACGAGCTCTTCGTCACCTCCATAAACGAGAAACATTTCCTTAGTCCTTTTCAGGTACTTTAGGATATTCTTGACCGCTGTCCAGTGTTCCTTGCCGGGATTACTTTGGTACCTTCCTACCAAACTGACGGCAAGGTTAACATCAGGTCTGGTACACAGCATGGCATACATAATAGAACCTATGGCTGAGGCATAGGGGATGACGCTCATCTCTTCTATATCTTCTGCCGTGGTCGGACATTGAGCTGAGCTCAATTTCACACCTTGTAACACAGGCAAGAACCCCTTCTTGGATTGATCCATATTGAACTTCTTCAATATCTTATCAAGGTATGTGCTTTGTGAAAGACCTATGAGGCGTCTCGATCTATCTCTATAGATTTTGATGCCTAATATATAAGCAGCTTCTCCAAGGTCCTTCATTGAAAAACTTTTATTCAAGTAGGCCTTGATGCTGTCCAAGAGTTCTATATCATTTCCCATCAATAGTATGTTATCTACATATAATATGAGAAATGCTACAGAGCTCCCACTCACTTTCTTGTAAACGCAGGCTTCTCCATAAGTCTGTGTAAACCCAAACGCTTTGATCATCTCATCAAAGCGAATGTTCCAACTCCGAGATGCTTGCACCAGCCCATAAATCGAGCGTTGGAGCTTGCACACTTTGTCAGCATTCTTAGGATCGACAAAACCTTCCGGCTGCATCATATACAATTCTTCCTTAAGGAAACCATTAAGGAATGCCGTTTTGACGTCCATTTGCCATATTTCGTAATCATAGAATGCGGCAATTGCTAACATGATTCGGACGGACTTCAGCTTCGCTACCGGTGAGAAAGTCTCATCGTAGTCAACCCCTTGAACTTGTCGATAACCCTTAGCGACAAGCCGAGCTTTATAGATGGTCACATTACCATCCGCGTCTGTCTTCTTCTTAAAGATCCATTTATTTTCTATGGCTCGCCGTTCAACGGGCAAGTCAGTCAAAGTCCATACTTTGTTTTCATACATGGATCCTATCTCGGATTTCATGGCTTCTAGCCATTTGTCGGAATCCGGGCCCGCCATCGCTTCTTCATAGTTCGAAGGTTCACCATTGTCTAACAGCATGATTTCCAAGACAGGGTTGCCGTACCACTCTGGTGCGGAACGTGTCCTTGTGGACCTTCGAATTTCAGTAGGAGCTTGATCAGAAGTATCTTGATCATTATCATTAACTTCCTCTCTAGTCGGTGCAGGCACCTCAGGAACATTTTCTTGAGTTGCGCCATTTTCCGGTTCAAGAGGTAATACTTCATCAAGCTCTACTTTCCTCCCACTTACTTCTTTCGAGAGAAACTCTTTCTCCAGAAAAGACCCATTCTTGGCAACAAAGATCTTGCCTTCGGATCTGAGGTAGAAGGTGTACCCAATAGTTTCTTTTGGGTATCCTATGAAGACGCATTTCTCCGATTTGGGTTCGAGCTTTTCAGGTTGAAGTTTCTTGACATAAGCATCGCATCCCCAAACTTTTAGAAACGACAGCTTAGGTTTCTTCCCAAACCATAATTCATACGGTGTCGTCTCAACGGATTTCGACGGAGCCCTATTTAAAGTGAATGCGGCAGTCTCTAAAGCATAGCCCCAAAAAGAAAGCGGTAAATCGGTAAGAGACATCATAGATCGCACCATATCTAACAGAGTGCGATTACGACGTTCGGACACACCATTACGCTGAGGTGTTCCAGGCGGCGTGAGTTGTGAAACTATTCCACATTTTCTTAAGTGTGCCCCAAACTCGTGACTCAAGTATTCTCCTCCACGATCTGATCGTAGAAACTTGATTTTCCTGTCACGTTGATTTTCAACCTCACTCTGAAATTCCTTGAACTTTTCAAAGGTTTCAGACTTGTGTTTCATTAAGCAGATATACCCATACCTACTTAAATCATCAGTGAGGGTGAGAACATAACGATAGCCACCGCGAGCCTCAACACTCATCGGACCGCACACATCAGTATGTATGATTTCCAATAAGTTGGTTGCTCGCTCCATTGTTCCTGAGAACGGAGTCTTGGTCATTTTACCCATAAGGCATGGTTCGCACGTGTCAAATGATTCATAATCAAGAGACTCTAAAAGTCCATCAGCATGGAGCTTCTTCATGCGTTTGACACCTATGTGACCAAGGCGGCAGTGCCACAAGTATGTGGGACTATCATTATCAACCTTACTTCTTTTGGTACTCACATTATGAACATGTGTAGCATCACGTTCGAGATTCATAAAGAATAAACCATTCACCATAGGAGCATGACCATAAAACATATCTCTCATAAAATGGAACAACCATTATTCTCAGATTTAAAAGAGTAGCCATCTCGAATTAAACGAGATCCCGATACAATGTTCATGCTCAAAGCTGGCACTAAATAACAATTATTAAGGTTTAAAACTAATCCCGAAGGGAGATCCAGAGGTAGCGTGCCGACGGTGATCACATTGACCTTGGAACCATTCCCGACGCGCATCGTCACCTCGTCCTTTGCCAGTTTCCGCTTATTCCGTAGCCCCTGCTTTGAGTTACAAATGTGAGCAACTGCACCGGTATCAAATACCCAGGAGCCACTACGGGCACTAGTAAGGTACACATCAATTACATGTATATCACATATACCTTTTGTTTTGCCGGCCTTCTTATCCGCTAAGTACTTAGGGCAGTTCCGCTTCCAGTGACCGCTTCCCTTGCAATAAAAGCACTCAGTCTCGGGCTTGGGTCCATTTTTTGGCTTCTTCCCGGCAGCTTGCTTGCCGGGCGCGGCAACCTCCTTGCCGTCCTTCTTGAAGTTCTTTTTACCCTTGCCTTTCTTGAACTTAGTGGTTTTATTGACCATCAACACTTGATGTTCCTTCCTGACTTCTACCTCTGCTGATTTCAGCATAGCAAATACTTCGGGAATGGTCTTTTCCATCCCCTGCATATTGAAGTTCATCACAAAGCTCTTGTAGCTTGGTGGAAGCGACTGGAGGATTCTGTCAATGACCGCATCATCCGGGAGTTAACTCCCAGCTGAGTCAAGCGGTTATGCAACCCAGACATAGTGAGTATGTGCTCACTGACAGAACTGTTTTCCTCCATCTTACAGCTGAAGAATTTGTCGGAGACTTCATATCTCTCGACCTGGGCATGAGCTTGGAAAACCATTTTCAGCTCTTCGAACATCTCATATGCTCCATGTCTCTCAAAACGCTTTTGGAGCCCCGGCTCTAGGCTGTAAAGCATGCCGCACTGAACGAGGGAGTAGTCATCGAAACGTGCTTGCCAAGCGTTCATAACATCTTGTTCTGCAGGGAGAACGGGTGCGTCACCAAGCGGTGCTTGTAGGACATAATCTTTCTTGGCAGCTATGAGGATGATCCTTAGGTTCCGGACCCAGTCCGTATAGTTGCTGCCATCGTCTTTCAGCTTAGTTTTCTCTAGGAACGCGTTGAAGTTGAGGACTACGTTGGCCATTTGATCTACAAGACATATTGCAAAGATTTTAGACTAAGTTCATGATAATTAAGTTCAACTAATCAAATTATTAGTGAACTCCCACTTAGATTAGACATCCCTCTATCCATCTAAGTATTACATGATCCGAGTCAAACTAGACCGTGTCCGATCATCACGTGAGACGGACTAGTCAACATCGGTGAACATCTTCATGTTGATCGTATCTTCTATACGACTCATGCTCGACCTTTCGGTCTTCTGTGTTCTGAGGCCATGTCTGTACATGCTAGGCTCGTCAAGTCAACCTAAGTGTTTGCATGTGTAAATCTGTCTTACACCCGTTGTATGTGAACGTCTGAATAAAACACCCGATCATCACGTGGTGTTTTGAAACAGCGAACTGTCGCAACGGTGCACAGTTAGGGGGAACACTTCTTGAATTTATTGTGAGGGATCATCTTATTTACTACCGTCGTTCTAAGTAAACAAGATGCAAAACATGATAAACATCACATGCAATCAAATAATAAACGTGACATGATATGGCCAATATCACATAGCTCCTTTGATCTCCATCTTGGGGCTCCATGATCATCTTGTCACCGGCTTGACACCATGATCTCCATCATCATGATCTCCATCATCGTGTCTCCATGAAGTTGCTCGCCAACCATTACTTCTACTACTATGGCTAACGCGTTTAGCAATAAAGTAAAGTAATTACATGGCGTTTCTTGATGACACGCAGGTCATATAAAAGAATAAAGACAACTCCTATGGCTCCTGCCGGTTGTCATACTCATCGACATGCAAGTCGTGATTCCTATTACAATAGCATGAACATCTCATACATCACATATAGATCATTCATCATTCATCACAACTTTGGCCATATCATATCACAAACCACTTGCTGCAAAAACAAGTTAGACGTCCTCTAATTGTTGTTGCAAGTTTTACGTGGCTGAATTAGGGTTCTAGCAAGAACGTTTTCTTACCTACGTTAAAGCCACAACGTGATTTGTCAACTTCTATTTACCCTTCATAAGGACCCTGTTCATCGATTCCGCTCCAACTAAAGTAGGAGAGACAGACACCCGCCAGCCACCTTATGCAACTAGTGCATGTTAGTCGGTGGAACCGGTCTCACGTAAGCGTACGTGTAAGGTTGGTCCGGGCCGCTTCATCCCACAATACCGCTGAAGCAAGAAAGGAATAGTAACGGCAAGAAAGTTGACAAATCTACGCCCACAACAAATTGTGTTCTACTCGCGCAAGAAGAACTACGCATAGACCTAGCTCATGATGCCACTGTTGGGGAACGTTGCAGAAAACAAAAATTTTCCTACTCGTTTCACCAAGATCATCTAGGAGTTCATCTAGCAACGAGTGATTAGATGCATCTACATACCTTTGTAGATCGCGAGCGGAAGCGTTCAAAAGAACGGTGATGATGTAGTCGTACTCGACGTGATCCAAATCACCGATGACCAGCGCCGAACGGACGGCACCTCCGCGTTCAACACACGTACGGAACAGCCACGTCTCCTCCTTCTTGATCCAGCAAGGGAGGGAGGAGAGGTTGAGGGAGATGGCACCAGCAGCAGCACGACGGCGCGGTGTTGATGGAGCTGCAGTACTCCGGCAGAGCTTCGCTAAGCACTATGGAGGTTGAGGAGGTGTTGGGGAGGGAGAAGGAGGCAACCAAAGGCCAAGGCGTTCAGGTATGAAGTCCCTCCTCTCCCCCACTATATATAGGGGTGCCAAGGGGGGGTGGCCGGCCCTAGGAGATCCAATCTCCTAGGGGGTGCGGCGGCCTAGGGGGGGTTTTCCTCCCCCCCAAGGCACCTAGGAGGTGCCTTACCCTCCTAGGACTCTTCCCCTTCTAAACCCTAGGCGCATGGGCCTATGTGGGGCTGGTGCCCTTGGCCCATTAGGCCAAGGCGCACCCCCTTACAGCCCATGTGGCCCCCCGGGACAGGTGGACCCACCCGGTGGACCCCCGGGACCCTTCCGGTGGTCCCGGTACAATACCGATAACCCCGAAACTTGTCCCGATGCCCGAAACAGGACTTCCCATATATAAATCTTTACCTCCGGACCATTCCGGAACTCCTCGTGACGTCCGGGATCTCATCCGGGACTCCAAACAACATTCGGGTTACTGCATATACATATCCCTACAACCCTAGCGTAACTGAACCTTAAGTGTGTAGACCCTACGGGTTCGGGAGACAAGCAGACATGACCGAGACGACTCTCCGGTCAATAACCAACAGCGGGATCTGGATACCCATGTTGGCTCCCACATGCTCTACGATGATCTCATCGGATGAACCACGATGTCGAGGATTCAATCAACCCCGTACGCTATTCCCTTTGTCTATCGATATGTTACTTGCCCGAGATTCGATCGTCGGTATCCCAATACCTCGTTCAATCTCGTTACCGGCAAGTCACTTTACTCGTACCGTAATGCATGATCCCGTGACCAGACACTTGGTCACTCTGAGCTCATTATGATGATGCATTACCGAGTGGGCCCAGTGATACCTCTCCGTCATACGGAGTGACAAATCCCAGTCTTGATCCATGTCACCCAACAGACACTTTCGGAGATACCCGCAGTCTACCTTTATAGTCACCCAGTTACATTGTGACGTTTGGCATACCCAAAGCACTCCTACAGTATCCGGGAGTTACACGATCTCATGGTCTAAGGAAAAGATACTTGACATTAGAAAACTCTAGCAAACGAACTATACGATCTTGTGCTATGTTTAGGATTGGGTCTTGTCCATCACATCATTCTCCTAATGATGTGATCTCGTTATCAATGACATCCAGTGTCCATAGTCAGGAAATCATGACTATCTGTTGATCAACGAGCTAGTCAACTAGAGGCTCACTAGGGACACGTTGGTGTCTGTTATTCACACATGTATTACGATTTCCGGATAACACAATTATAGCATGAATAAAGACAATTATCATGAACAAGGAAATATAATAATAATGCTTTTATTATTGCCTCTAGGGCATATTTCCAACAGGAACAATCTTCCAATGCTTCCCGAAAGGCTATCATTTGCACTTCCGGTCGCGCGGCCCTACTGAAATGTTCTGTACCAAAGAGTGTCTCATTGAAGTCACCAAGACATAACCATGCCTGGTGCGGTATATCATTCAGCATCCTCAAGCAGCGCCAACTATGGTGCATGTCTTCTCTCCTTGGTGCACCATAGAAGCCCGTGAACCTCCATCCAGGAGTAGACATATCAGCTTTCTGAACCATAACGTCAATGTGTCCAGAACTGTAATTCTTTAGCTCAACCTTCACCTCACTTGACCAAAGCAAACCAATTCCACCACTAAGTCCCGCACTATCCACTGCAAAGCATCCCGCAAAGCCAAGGCTTTGCTGCAGAATCTCAACTCGACTAGCCCTGATCTTCGTCTCCGAAACAAAGAGCAAAGCGGGCCCTTCTTGCTTCGTTAGTTTACGAAGCTCTCGAACTGCCTCGGGGTTCCCAAGCCCCCGACAGTTCCAGCTCAGGCATTTCATGGCTCCTGGCAGGGCTGACTAGCAGCCGCTGCCGAATTTTCAGACGATGGGGGGGGGGGTAGGTTTTTTCTTTTTTGGCTCTCTTACTTCAGTACCTCCATCCCTAGCTGTGTTACCATTGCCATCCACTTTCTGAGCTGAAAACACCACCATATCAGTTGCAATTCCGTCTGGAATAGTCACATTGCCAGAACTTGGTAGGGCCAGAGGATCAACCCTACGATAAACTTTTGCATCCTGCGGTCCTCCCTTCCTCTTATATATAGGCCTCTTCTTTGGGGAGTTGACCTCATCCTCTCCCCTAGGCTTGCTGTTCGACGATGATGCATCTTTTTTACCAGCTGCAGAGTTTTGCGTTCCCTTGGACGAGCAATCCCCCGAACTAGCACCCTTCCTGTCCTCCGGCGCTCGTAAGTTTGTATTAAACGACAGGTTACCCTTTTCATCACGAGTGCCCGGAGTGGGGCAAAATAAATCTGCATGGCCCAGACGACCACACGAGAAACAGAAATTCGGGACGTGTTCATACTGAATATCATACCAGTCCCTGGATTCCCTCTTTGCTGAGTCAATTAGAATCCATCGCCTCAAGGGTTTATTGACATTGATCGTCACACTAGCTCTCAGGAACCCTCCCACTGGATCAAAGTGGACAGATGTTGCATTAGGATCAATTTGTTTAGCAACTTCTTTCCCCCACCTATCATTCTGCATGTTGAAGGGTAAATTTGGGACTCTAGCCCATAACTGTAACTTATCAAACTTAAGCTCTGACGGCCTCATGCATGCATCAAAATCCGCCAGCACTACACGCGATCACGATCACGGCGATTCTCAAATTCAGCCACAAAGGTGTTCTCGCCCACCGGCTTAAAGGACAAACCCCTAGGGTTTCCAATTGATGGTAGTACTTGACTTGTGGCCAAACATACTTTATCCTGACTTGCAAAATGTCGGTCTACGAAATAGCAGTCCAGTATAGTGGTGCGGTTGCATCCTCGTCAACGCTTGCTTGCTCGCACGTGGAAAGCTTTCTTAGCCTGCAAGCTACACTAACCACGAAGTCAGTCAGCTTTTTTAGTAGAAAAAGGGAAGATTGAGTAATAAAAATATAGTTATTCAACGCAAAAGAGAGCTACTATAACAGATTGAAATGCCAGACGAAGCAAACCGGGCAATGCATGTGTTGCATTGTTTTCGTTGCGTTTGCTTATGCACAGCCGTCGGAGTCCTTTGGGCGTGTCTCAGTTTGTTCCCGCATGGACGGCGAGGGCAAAGGCGCCGACGGGGACGGCGCGAGGCCGCGGCGTCGTCGACGAGGGCTCACCTGGACGTCGCCGACGGAGCGCGTGGCGGCTAGCGGGCGGAAGGAAGGCATTGTGCTGCTGACCGCCGCTCGAAGTCGACGGGGACGACGCCGCAGCCAAAGGAAGAAGAGCCGCGGCCCGTTGGATGCGGATCGGACGACGGAAGGGGATTCAATTTAGGAAGGAATGAAAAAAAAAATGTCTCAAGCGACTGCTCGTTGGTCCGGTGCAGCCGTCCTGACTTGGCGTGTGAGCCGCGCAGGCGCCCCGAGCCGAGAGGGACGTGCCCTGCTCCTCCTCCTCCCGGTCGGGTCTCCGGCATCCGAAATCCTTGAACCTGACGGGGGCGCACGCAGCAAATTCCGTGTAAAACGGCGCGCATGCATGCCGCTGAATCTGAATTTTGAGAGGGAAATTGCGTGCGTAGACCGCATGCCGTGTCGGTCCCAACAGGAATATATTCCTCCGGCCGGTCGACGGTGATAGACAAAGACGTGCGACCGCGACGACTCCTAGGTTCGTTTCGAGCTGTCTTTTCCTTTAAAAACTACAGTTTGACTCGATCCATCCATGCTTGGTGCTTCCAGGAAATTATACAGTACTTGAGGAATACTTGCCAGGTCACAAGTCATGCGTGCAAGTCTTTCCTACCATGACGGACACACGTCGCCACGGGGTTGGTGCTGTCCGGCTAGTGAAGCCGCACGTCATCGCGTTACACCACGTCCCGGTGACGCAAATGGGTCGTCAACACCCAGGTCAAATGCTTTCAAAATATTCTGAAATATACTACTGTGCTCCCTTTGTTGAGTAAAAATAAACTGTGTACTGTAGTAGTACGTATAATTTTCCTCACTTTGTTGCTGTAGTGGCGAAAAGGTCGTCGATCGCCCGCGCTCTCGCTGGTCAAAGCAGCAGAAGCTCTCCGCGTTGTTTCTTTCTCCACGGCACGTCGGCACCCGACAACCATTCCAACCCCCACCCCCTCACCTGTCCCGTCCGCCTCGGCTGCCGTAGTAGGAGGACCTCTGCTCAGCTCACCGTCACCTCCCCCCAAATCGCCGACGCGTCCTCCCTCCCTCCCTCTCTCTCTCTCTCTCTCTCTATCTTTCTCAGCCATGGCGAAGCAGCTTGCCGTGCACGCTCTCCTGCTGGTGGTCTTGCTCCTCGCGCTCTCGTCCGTTCACGCTGGCAGCAACTCGACGGCCTCGGCCGGACCACTGTATGGCATCGAGTTCCCGCCGTACAACACGGCCGTCGCCGACGCCGGCTGCGACGGCAGGCTGGTGGCCGAGGAGGCGGAGCTCGCGCGCCAGCCACCCTCCCTCAAGCTCCACATGACCCACCGCTCCGCCGCCGAGGACACCGCGGGGAAAGCCTCCTTCTTCCTCGACTCGGCCGAGAAGGACGCGGCCCGCATCGGCACGATGCACGGCAGGAGGGCCGCGCTGGCCAGGAAGGGCTCGCGGCCGCGGCGGGCGCTGTCGGAGAGGGTGGTGGCCACGGTGGGGTCGGGCGTGGCGGTCGGCTCCGGGGAGTACCTGGTGGACGTGTACGTGGGCACGCCGCCGCGCCGGTTCCGCATGATCATGGACACCGGCAGCGACCTCAACTGGCTGCAGTGCGCTCCCTGCCTCGACTGCTTCCACCAGACCGGCCCCGTCTTCGACCCCGCCGCCTCCGCCTCCTACCGCAACGTCACCTGCGGCGACGCGCGCTGCGGCCTTGTCTCCCCGCCGCCAGAGTCTCCGGCGGCGCCGCCAGGGAGGACGTGCCGCAAGCCGCGAAGCGACCCCTGCCCGTACTACTACTGGTACGGCGACCAGTCCAACACCACGGGGGACCTGGCGCTCGAGGCCTTCACCGTCAACCTCACGGGCGCCGCCGGGACCACCCGGCGCGTGGACGGCGTGGCGTTCGGGTGCGGCCACCGCAACCGCGGCCTCTTCCACGGCGCCGCGGGGCTGCTGGGGCTGGGCCGCGGCCCGCTGTCGTTCGCGTCGCAGCTGCGCGGCGTCTACGGGGGGCACGCCTTCTCGTACTGCCTCGTCGACCACGGCAGCGCGGCCGGGAGCAAGATCATCTTCGGCCACGACGACGCGCTGCTCGCGCACCCGCGGCTCAACTACACGGCCTTCGCGCCGGCCGCGGCCGACGCGGCGGACACCTTCTACTACCTCCAGCTCAGGTCCGTCCTCGTGGGCGGGGAGGCGGTGGACATCCCGTCCGACGCGCTGGCCGCCGGCGGCACCATCATCGACTCCGGCACGACGCTGAGCTACTTCCCGGAGCCGGCGTACCGGGCGATCCGGCAGGCGTTCGTGGACCGCATGAGCCCGTCCTACCCGCTCATCGCCGGGTTCCCGGTGCTGAGCCCGTGCTACAATGTGTCCGGGGCGGAGAGGGTGGAGGTGCCGGAGCTGTCGCTGGTGTTCGCGGACGGCGCGGCGTGGGAGTTCCCGGCGGAGAACTACTTCATCCGGCTGGAGCCGGAGGGCGTGATGTGCCTGGCCGTCCTGGGCACGCCGCGCTCCGGCATGTCCATCATCGGCAACTACCAGCAGCAGAACTTCCACGTGCTCTACGACCTCGAGCGCAACCGGCTCGGCTTCGCGCCGCGCCGGTGCGCCGACGTCTAATTAGTCCGGCCACCGTCCATTTTGACTTACTGATTGGGTTGATTGATTGACCGGTAGGAGTGTGTAGGTGGCTCTGCTGACTGGATGTGAAGAAGAAACAGTGAAGAAACTGGGTTTGGTGTAGAAAGAAACTGGGTTTGGATTGACAAACAAACAGAGTCTCTCTAAGAAGAGAGAGGTTTTGGTGAACTTTTGACCAATTCGGCTGCTTGTTTGGTCGAATTTTTTGCAAGAACTTGCTTGATTTTCGTTTCGTTTTGTTGTATAGATGGACGGACTGTGATGACATGATAAATGTATCTCGTATTGGTGTCTCTCTTGGTGCTCCTTCGGATATGTGTGAGCGTGATACCACCGATTTCTTCCTTTGCGTCGTCCGTCGATGTGTGCGTTATGGACGGCAGCTGCGACACCTTTGTCGCACAGACGAGCGCACGGCGTGCGTGCGTGGTGCCGGCCGTATTGATTGGGGTCAAGGGAGTAGGCGGTGCGGCGGTGGTCACCCTCCCACCGGACCGCCGGTGTGGAAGCAATGCTCGGTATCCGCTCACCTCACGGGCCAGTCCTGGTAGGAGCACGGTCGTCAGCGATCAGTACGTGCTATATTCTCAAGTGGAAGCGGCGTCCCGCTCCTCCCTCCTTGGCTCGCCTCCAGACGGCGACCCGAGCCCCCACGCGCACGCACCGACCCGAGCAGAGCAGAGCGCTACGACGTGCTCTGCGCTGCTGCTTCATCGGTGAGACGCCCGTCGTGCTTTGCGCCCATCACATGCTCCTGCCTCGATCCGACGCATCAGCAGAGAGTACATACTATACAATATACAACAACTCGTACCTACCGTCGAGCATTTCCAGGTGATTCGTACGTACGTGCACCGGAGTATGTCGCGTCTACCGAGCCGGCCATGCGCCGAGCAATCTCTAGCGGTACCAAACTGTTCTTTTCTTCCTAAAATGATAAGTGCCACATGCGTGGCGCGAAGCCCTTCGAAAGAAAAAATTAACGCAGAAAAAATGGAAATTGATGTAGAAAATATTGTCATCGTCGAGTCACTAAATTTATCGTAAAAACCTTTCGTAGTTGCGTGTGTTCGTGCCACACGTGTGACACTTATCAGGGTTTTTTTTCTCCATTTAAAAAAAAAAAAAGAAAAACTGTTTCTTTCTGAAGGGATCGCATATCTTATGTACGCATACTGAATGTAATAACTTCTTATATTATGAGATAGAGGGAGTATACTATAATCAGAAAAATAAGTTGATAGTAACATTTGTAAGTTGCACACAGAAGTAGATTGCAGACGATTCGATTACACTCACTTCAAATGTTGCTAAGAACAAATTCTTCAAATAGAAAATGATGATCTCTAGTAGAAGTAAATTGCTTTTGGTCTCTCTTCGGTCTTTCTATTCCGATGACTAAAAGGAACGGGATGATATACGTATACATGTATGGAATACTGGTTATTTGTGATTTTCTTGGTGGTGAAAAGGGTTGTCGGGAAACTCAGAGGGTTTACGCACGTGGTGCTGGAGACTGATAGTATCGAGGTGGTTAACCTCTGGAACACTCGTCACAACAGTCGCTCAGTTGTGGCTCCTATTCTTGAAGAAATCGATGAGCAATCTGCTAGTTTTACTTCTTTTGTATTTCAGCATGTAACAGCTAATGTCTCAGCTCACCTGTGTGCAAAACGCGCTTGTACGATGACTGTGACTGAAAGTTGGTTTACCGAAACTCCCAGCTTCCTCGTCAGTAGCTTTCTGGCTGATTGCCCAGTGAATGTGTTTATTTGAATAAAGCTCAGAATTCCCTGCAAGAAAAAGGGTTGACGGGAGAGACAAGCTGCAGGGACCATGGGATGCAGTAGGAACGTAGGAGGACGAGGCAAGGTGCGTCCTGACTTCACAGCCCTTGACACGGCGATGTCTCCCAAACTCTCCTAGCAGCACGGCTTCATCCTCAACACACATCTCACTGTTTGGCCATGGGAACCAATGATAAGGATCAACATGATGATCCTATAGTTTTTGCCTGATCTTTCACCGCAAGACAATTAGATAGCAAACCTTCTAATCACGTGTTCAATGCACGCAACCTGAAGATGAGGAAACGAATCCAGCAAACAAGGTGAAGATGAACAACACGCCTCTAACCTTGGCACGATAATCCTTGATCACATAAGAACCTTCATGCAATCATCACTTTATTTGATAAACAACAGCGCCGTTTCGGGAGGGATGATTCACCACGTGGACACAATGTTCAAAACTCAATCTAAAAACTTTCCCCCCTCTAAACCTAGCCACCGGCCTCCTTATATAGGCATCTAGAAAACTAGTCGGTTGGACATGCCCACACCGAAACACACAAAATAAAAATCCTAAGTGGCCCATAACATGACCTGGAAATAAAAATAGATAAAACTAGAACCGACCAAGTACATGGTTCGGTCACCCCCTTTGGCACACCTCTAACTTGGAGGAGTCCTGAAGTTGGGCTTCACCTCCTCCTTCATGGGAACAACCTGAGATATTGGGATGCCCTCATCAACCAATATCCACTTAATTTACCTTCATAGAAAAGGCTAGACCGTACGAGTTTACACAAAATACAAAAAACAACACACAAAATCTACCAATGAAGCGCGCACAACCCGACCACGACGCCCTTTTCTCCCACCTCGTTGACCGTCTCAAAACCTTCTCTTCTCGTGCATGCACCTCGTCAACAGATTGATTGCCAAAAAATGGCACGAAAAGCATCTTTCATATTGTTGAAAAAATGATTTCAAAATGGTGACACTGAAGGAAGGAATTGTGATGAAGGGAGCAGAGATGAAGTCCTCGCTATCGGATAATATTGATTTCGGCCAACATCGCCGGGAAGTCGGTTGTCGAAGCTCCACCTGATGTATGTCGTACAACCAACACCATCAGGCTCACATATATGCACTCGACCGATTTGTGTCCTTATCTTACCATGGTCAAAGAAGTGCTTATTTTGCACGTATGGAAGTTTCTGATTTAGTAAACTAATGATTAATTTGGTTATTTCTAGCAGGTTTTCTATAAAGCATCCAAACAAAGATTTGATGATGATGCATAGTTAAAATATAGGGCTCAACAAGTTGTAGTTCGGTTACAAGTAAATTGATCTTATTTGTAGAGCTACAGAAGATCGTGGTCTTCTTATTCTCTTCTAAGCAATATATACACTGCAGGGAGGGGAGGAGAAGTATAATGCCACTTGGAAAAAGAGATGACAGATCAGTAGGAATGAAATTGACCATGTTTGCAAGTACTTAGACGTACATCTTGATGAAAAGATAGTCTTAATTTCTACTGGGATTTGACTTACAATTGTAAAAACTTGCTAAGCAAAGTATCAACATAATGTATAGCAGCAAGCTTAAATGTTTAGCTAAATTGGGCAATAAATGAACATGCGCACAGTCGTTTCTCGAATGTTAGCCTCTTGCTGTATGCAAACTGAACTTTCTGCTTTATAAAACTGAAATATGTGCAATGAATGTTGGCTAACAATTTTTGCTTAAAGCTTTGTATTTTCTTTCTCTACTTTGAACGATAATGCAGATGATTGTATCAAATTATTTGAGTTGATTCATCCCAGCTTATTTTCTTATTGTCATATGAAGTCCCATAAAGAAATCTACATTTGCAGCCAACATTTTACGATCTAGCTGTAGTTATTTATTGGTGTGCATCATTTTGCTTGAAGTTTTTGAAATCCTGGTTTCTTCATTTTTTATATATTACTAGCTAGTTAATATTTGTCGAGATACTTACAAGTCTTCGGAAATCTCGTTATCTTTGTCTAGGTCATTTTTGGCAACACCTTCATATTTTTCTTGATTTGTTGGTTCATCTGAAATCATTCTAATCAAACCATTTGTATATCCTTCTGTTCAGTCACTTGCCATTGAATGCTTATATCATGTTGTATGCCTCTTCCCTGGAAGCAACCAAAAAGGTTATTGTTTTATGCTTTGAAAAAATAAGATGCATAGCTAATTACACGTTTCAAGGGTAGAGCATTTATAGTCCTTATATTCCATAAGTTCTGGAGCTATTGAGTAAGCATGGTTTATGGTCAAGGAAATTGAGGGTGCTTGTGAAATTTTCTTCAAGGTCATCAAATCCCTTTGACAATGTTAAAACAGATTGTGACTTGAATTACGACTCAACATATTTTGAAGCCATTTTGTTAGTTACCGAGTAATAACTTACATATTTTTTCTATACCTAATTCTTTCTTCGTGCTCATTTAGGTGTTTACTATATAATCAAATTGGTTTTGGAGCAGGGCGATGACGTAGCAGACCGGTGACGCAATGCCCAAACAAGTGAAGTGGAAGAGCTCGTGGAAGAGGAGATGGGATGACAATGCTGCAATCTTGTCATGATTGTTGTATGTATATTTTAGGCCCATCGAAAAATAAGTCCTAGTGATGTAAATTGGGGACATCTTTGGTGGAGATGGAAGTAGAGCCTGTGTGGAGGCCTGAGACGAAGAGAGCATTATTCATAGTCAGTTCGTGAATGAATATGTGGTGGAAAGAATGTTTTTATGTCCATATGCCCCCCTCTTTTTATACTCAGGTGAGTTGCCTTATGTCTCACCATTTGTGATGGTGTTCCACATTGCACGTCGTACGTAGTAAAGCGAGACAACAAAACAACGACATGGAAGTCACCATGGAGAGTTAAGGGGCAATAGATTGAGATGATGAAAGATGTAAGGATAAAATGGTGATGCACGACAAGTTCTGCAGAAGAGCGGCCAAAGAGGTGCTTGGTGCTATGTTAAATATTGCGTGCATTTGTGTTGTGGTTGAACATTGTGCTCCTCCGTGAGGCGAAAGTTGTGCATTGTTTACAAATGCATTTGTTGACCCTTGGGCATCATGTATGGATCTCATCCAGCTTTCCTTGGTCGTTCTAGTACTTGGTGCTCCTTGTGATGTGTGAGCGAGACATCGAGTTGTCCCTTCCTTTCCTCGGTCGTCAGGACTCAGGAGCTGGCGTGGCGTGTGCACACGTCTCTTTCCTCCGACGGTGTGTGCTGAACCAGACTTGATTACCGCATGCACCGGACCAGCGGCAAACGAGAGCGCGGGGCCGGCCGTATTACTTCGG
Organism: Triticum dicoccoides; assembly: GCF_002162155.2. Lineage (NCBI taxonomy): Eukaryota > Viridiplantae > Streptophyta > Magnoliopsida > Poales > Poaceae > Triticum > Triticum dicoccoides. The sequence continues at coordinate 727,417,210 of NC_041393.1, read as the reverse complement.
GTCAAAGGGAACGGTTGGAGCCACAGTTGGAGCCCTCTCAGCTCGCTGGAAGGGGTGGCCCGCGCCCGCCGTGCCGGCGTGGGAAAACAGCCGCCGCTCCGCTCGCCGGCCTGACGAATGAGGCGCGGCGCCGGCAAGGGAAACCAGGCAGGCAGGTGTCTGGGCGGCAGGAGAAGATGAAAAGTAAGGAATACGACACTCAGTAGTCTTGTCTCAAGAAAAATAATAAAACAATCAGTCAGTCAATCTTGGCAGGAGAAGAGACGTGAGTGATCCGTACGACATATAAAATGAAAAAGGGAAATTTAACACTTCATTCTCGAGCGGCGGTCCGCTCGGCCACGCACCGAACCGAGCCCCCACGCCTACGCACTCACCGACCCGACCGGACGTACCTGCGGAACGGTCCATCGCGATATGCTCCCTCCATTCTATGACGTGCGTCTGTGCTTTTCAAGATTCAAGTTTGATTGTAGATTTAACCAATGAGATCGACTGTAGCGGGAACAAAAATTATACCACTGAACTGAATTTGTATTTTCGATATGAATTCAGTGATATGATTTTTGCTCCTGCCGTAATCGGTCTCGTTGGTTAATTTTATGATCAAAATTGAATCTCGAGAAGCGCGGATGCACTAATTGTGGAATGAAGGGAGTATCTCTTGCCTCTATATAAACGCAACACGTCCATTGTACCCTTCTATTTGCTGCAGAATTTAGGATAACACTCACTTCCCGCGATCTCAGAAGCAATGCCTATGTTGACATCCTTGAAATTACCAACGACTAGAACCTGCTTGCTTTATACAAAGCATTTTTTTAGAGATGCGCATACAAAGCTGCGGTAGCTTTTTCCATGGTATTCCTATAAACATCTAACAGTCGAAAGAGTAAATCCACAAGTCTTGAGATTGACAGACGTCATTATAGACGTCTCACTATCAACAAAAACATTTTCTCCCACTAAATGAATATTTCTCTTCACCAAGGTGTCAAACCTAAGGTTCAATTTCCGACAAGCTATGGATACCAATATGCTCCTAACCATCTAAGACTACCCACAGTGGGAGTAACATAAGTAATGACATCACACATATCTAGATAAAATAGATGATGTGACAAGCAATAAATGAGGAAAGAAAGGCATGTGATAACATAGCTAGTTAGACTAGCCACAGTGGGAGTAATTTCAGCAGTAACATCGAGTCCAACTCAGCAAATTTGCTTATGTGGCAGTGAGTTAATGAGGAGAGAGGTAGTTATAGTAACTTATCTAATTACTGTAATATCACATGTCTCAATGCAATAGTATGAGCCTATAACCTAAAAAATGAAGCTTTGCATGTTACCACACTTATGTTACTAGTACCCACTGTGAAAGTAGTAATATAGTCTAGGGATATGTGTATGTTCCTAGTGTATGTTTTACTCACCATTGTGCCTAGTCTTACTAATAATATGCTTTATTTTTATGCATGCCTCCATCGTACGTACCACACAAGAACCAAAGCATGTCTACCAGGCTTGCGCACCCCTTGAGTGACAGAAAGGCCTGATTGCACGTCCACCAAGGGTTTATCATTTGGATTTTTTTTGGTAACCGGCTGGTTATAGGACTTACCGTTACTCCACAAGCACTACATAGATGGAATAACTATAACCACATATCACACGGGAATAACCAACCTCAAATAAAACTCCATATTATATGACCAGATCGCACGGAAAGAATAGAGAGGGTATCAAACGTACATGTCCCTCACACAGCGGAGCCAGGGCCGGTCCTGAGATTTCGGGGGCCCAGGGAGGAACTCAAACTCGGGGCCCTTTAATATAGACATGATGACAATAAAATTGCGGGTCTGACAAATGGCGATTTCCTGAAAATGGCAGCAACATCGGTCGATTTTCCTAAGGAAGAATGCGAGGCGTTGACGGGAGTGATGTGGCCGACCGCAGCACATGGGCGAGGCCCATGTCATCGCAGGTAGCAGGGAGTCGGGGGAAGGCACCCGGCCGGAAAAGAGGGATAGTAGAGTGATGGTCGGAACGGCGGCGGACCAACAACGAAGGAGGTGGCTAGAGCAAGCAGGCGTGGCAACGTAACACATGCCACAAGTGATGGTGGACAACATTACGTCCAAAGACAGAGTTAGAAAATCAACATGGAGGGGGCTAGACTATAAGCATGATTTTCACATTGCATCTAACCAATTGGCTTGATTATTTTTATGAATTAGCTCTTTTACTATTCATGCCTTCCAAGTACAAATGGATAATTGGAAATTTCCTAATTAATTATTGATGTGTGTAACTTCTACCATTCATCTCACCGTAGTTTTATAGTCACAAATTAATCTAATGTAAAAATAGAGCTAAGGAGCAATCAAAATTACATATAAAAAGTAAACTAACCTTTCTTCCTGACACCATCACTATCATGCTTATTCGTGCGGGTGAGACCAGCCGGCCGGCATGTGTGGTGCCCCTGTGCAGTTCTGGATGGCTGCCCTTTTCACCCTCTATGGATCCACTGATATCAAATTGATCAGGCGCTCGACGTTGAAGCAATGTCCATTGGCAGGCAGTCGGCGAACGTGCGTTTGTGCGTGTGCTACAAGGACTTGGAGTCCCGATCGCCGGAGAACGGAGCTGCAGACTTCATCGGCGACTCGGCGTCGGCGCATCGCGATCGCGGCCAGTTGGCCAGGGTTAACCTGAATCGGGGATTGGAAAGGAGAACAGGAAGATGTCATGTAATTGTGGGCTATATACGACGTGCTCCTGAAGAGGTTAAAGCTACTGGCCTATGGGCTACCTGCCTATGCAACAGGATTTTGGAGGCCCCTGGATTTGGAAGGACCGGGGCGGCCGCCCCCTTGTCCCCCTCAGGGCCGGCCCTGAGCGGAGCACGCGTGTTCATCTAGTACCTACTACACAAGAACCAGAGCATGTCTACCAGGCTTGCACGCCCCTTGAATGACACAAAGGCCTGATTGCACATCCACCAAGGGTTTTATCATTTGGAATTTTTGGTAACCGACGGGTTATAGGACTTACCGTTATGCCTCAAATAATGTTGCTTACCGTTAAAGTGTTATATAAGTTTCATATGAACATGACCCTGTTTTGCTCTCAATTAATGTTATACCAATGCCACTAATTAATTCTTCCTTGGAAAACTTCATTATTTTGATTATTTTGCTTTTATTTCATTTTCTTTCTTCTTGAAGGGTAATATCAGTGCCACTAATTCATTCCTACTTAGGAAACTTCTTCATGTGAAAATTGCCTATATTATTATTTTTGCATATTATAAACGAGCAATTTTTTGTATATTATGTGCAAAAAAAGTTCACCATTTGATTTTTTAAATTTTATTTCACCATTAATCCATTCTTCTTCTAAAATCTTCATTTTGTTGGTTATTGTTTATTTTTTATTTGTATTTATTTTGTATTAAAGGGCAATATCAATGCCACTAATTCATTCTTTGATCGGGTGGGGGGAAGAAGAAGGGTAGAGAAAGAACAAGGTGGCTCGGCCTTTGGATCTTTGATCGGGTGACGCAGAGTGGTGGAGAAGATTTGACTGAACACCCAGAAAAATTGGGTGCCTATCAAATAATAGCCCTCATAACTTGGATATATATTCACTAGCTTTATGCAATGTGTGTGTAATTCATACCGTTGTCTAAAAATCCACTACTATGTGCTTATTTTTGCATATTATGAAACAATACAATTTCTATGCCAATTGTTTGTGATTTTGTATCATTGTTTGTTTTATGTGTTTTTATATTTTCTTTCTTATTTAAGGTAGTACTAATGCCCTTACTTCATTCTTTCTTAGAACAAAAATATGTTTTGTTTTTAGTTTTGTCTTAGCTTAGGTTTTAGTTTTTATTTAGTGAGTGTCGCATGCATGTTTCCTATCCATTTATCGAGCAAAGTTTAGCTGTGAATGGCATGTACGTGTAACCCACATATGTATGACATGCCCAGAAAATAGCATGCACGCTATGTCAAAATGTGGGTCCTTTCATCCTCCTAAATCTATGAATGGGTACATGGTGAAGAGAAGCAACAAACAACATGCATGCACTCCATATTTTGTATTTGTATTTACTCTTTTGCTTATTCATTTCTTTTAGTTTATGTTGCATTGGTGTAACACTAGTTAATGTTGTACTCCCTTCGTCTTAAAATTACTTGTCTTAAATTTGTTTAGATACGGATGTATCTTAAACATGTTTTAGTGTTAGGTACGTCCATATCTAGGCAAATGTAAGACAAGTAATTTGGGACGAAGGTTGTATTAGCAACTAAAATATAATTCATTTTATAACGACCTAGAACTACCGTAGGCTTAAACTCTGTATTCTGGCATGTGTACGTGACATGCATGCATAGTCCTATCTAATATCTATTGATCTAACAAAGCAACTATAAAAGTCATCCAGCAAAGCTCACGTTAGTGAACATGATCATCAACTGTATGCACGCCATTACAAAAATAAACAAGAGAAGTTACCCGCATGCATGCATGTTCACCTGGACGAGCCCGCAAGACGCAATAAAAAAAAGGTGACTGACCCAAAATGAGGATTCAGTCACCTGATCAGTAGCCGGTCCCCTTGTTTCCGGTGGTGGTGCACGTGCACCGCGCGCTTTCCTGGCATACCGTTGGGTTTGAACAAACAGGATGCATCACAGCACCAATAAAAGTACAATTTTGTTAAATCTCATTCGACTAAGACATTATGTCTCAGTCGATGCTATATCTCTTTGATTTTATGTAAAGATTCATACAAATTTTTTTATTTTTTTTATTCTTATAGCATCTACAACTAGAATTGGCAAATCCGATCCCTCAAACGCCCGCAGACGTGTCCGGAGGCGTCCGCGGGCAGTGACCGCACACGCCTCAAATTTTAATAGTTGCATCCGGACATCTCGTACTAGATTCTAAAATTCATACAAGGACATGCAAACGAAATAACCTATGTAGCACATGAATCACCTAGCTACTCATCGTCGGAGATGTCGACGATCTCCGTGCTCGGCTCGGGCGGCATGGGCGGCAGCTGCAGCTCCAGCTCCTCTGGCGCTTACGACTGCTCGGCTCTGGTCTTCTCCGCCTCTATCTTTGCATCGAGTTCGGTGAAGAGCGTGTCGAACGTCGCCTGCATCTGCCGGAGGAACGCCCGGTTGGCCTCCACATAGGCCTCATTCTGGATGGACACCAGGATGGTCTGCTGCTCCGCCATCTCCTCCGATTGCGCGACGGTGAACTCTGCCTCCGCCTGTTAGATGTTGAAACCCGACAGCTCCTACTTCGGTTGTTCCGCCTGCTCCACCTCCATCGGATCCATCTTCTCTTCCTCCTCTTCCCCCGGCTCCTCCTCCTCCTCCTCCAGCTCCGGCGAGTCCGGAGGCAGCCCGACAGCAATGCAAGCGGCACGCGCGGCTTGTCTCGCCCGGATCTCCTACTGGATCTCGTACCGTCACTCCGGCGTGAGCATTGCGTAGTAAGTGATCTTGCTTCGGACCATGGCGGAGCGCCGAAGCGTGGATAGAGTGCCGGAGCGGGAGAGGGAGGAGGTGGATGGGCTTGGACTGTCGGCGCGGAGAGGGGAAGGTGGGTGGGCCAGGGTTGTGGGACGCTGGACGGGTTAAATAGGCGGATTTGGTCTCGGATGGCAATCTGTAGCGGCGCGACGCGGCGTTCACACAACGGCGATGAAGGAGGTGTCCGTCGGACCGCCGGGTTTTCGGACAAGTCCACGTGGGACCCCTTCGTCAGTCCTACGTGAAGAGCGTGCCCCAGCGCGCCCGGCGCCCCCATATCCGCCCCATATTTGGGCTAGATATGAGGGGTGCCGGTCAGCCCGGGCATTTGAGACCCGTTTGAGGGGGTCGTATTGGTCGAAAAATCGTGACTGGTCAGTGACCGGGCCGCCCGCTTAGACATATGAGGCGGGTTTGGGGCACCCGGCTGTAGATGCTCTTTTATACCATGTTACTTGACTGAGACTTGAGACCTAGCCACACCCAACTACTCCCTCCATTTCTAAATATAAACTTTTTTTGTAGTTTTCAATATGAACTACATACGGAGCAAAATGCGTAATCTATACTCTAAGTCATATCTATATATATCCGTATGTTGTCCATATTAAAATATCTAGAAAGACTTATATTTAGAAAAGTAGGGAGCAGTTAACGAACACCAGGAAATAGTCCAAGGAGTACTACTACAATGAAACCCCAACGAGCACAGCTAGTCAATCGTGCACAATCCGTGAACCGAACAGTTCCTTGACAGCCTGAAACCTCGCCGCCTTGTCAGCAAACTTGGTGCCCTGGTAGTAGTCCAGGTAGTCGCCGAACCTGTACGGCCCGGGGTACAGCTGCGCCGCCGGCTCCCTCGCCGCGGTCGCCGGCGCCACAACGGCGTCGGCCCCGGGGTTGTAGAACGTCGCCACCGACAGCCGCCGCCCCTCGGCGACGGCGGCGACGCGGTGCAGCACGCTCCTGTAGGCGCCGCCGCTCATCACCTCCAGCTGGTCCCCGATGTTGACGAAGATCCTGCTGCCCTTGGTGGGGCCCACGGGAACCCACTCCCGGTCGCCCCGGAAGAACTCCAGCCCGCCGACGACGTCGTCCTGCAGGAGCAGGATGATGCCACCGGCGTCGGTGTGGGCGCGGAGGCCCCACACTAGGTCCGGCCGCGGGCAGGCCGGGTACATGGCGACCTTGGTGCCGACGAACGGCGGCGCGAAGGTGTCCCTGACGAGGCCGCCGTCCAGGCCCAGGTTGAGGCTCATGCACTCGGCCAGCCGCTCCGCGAGCGACACCATCTGGCTGATGTACACGTCGAGCATCTCCCTGAGCACCATGACAGGAACGTGAGCAAGAAAGCATGCAGAAGATGGATGGATTCAGACGAAACCAAGGAGATTGGCCGGACGGGAAGAAGACTGACCGTGTGGCCGGCGGGATCTCCGGGAAGTCGGCGACGTTGTTGGCGGGACGGTGCCGGATGAAGTAGGCGGTCTCCCAGTCCACCTCACCGGAGACAATTTTGGATTCCTCCGCCGGCAGCTGCAAGTCCTTGGCGAGGTCGGAGGCGTAGAACCTATGCTTGAGATGCTCGTCGTAGTGGGCATACACGAAGCGCTTCACCTCCTCCATGAGCGCGGCGTCGACGCCATGGCTGTCCACCTGCGCCGTGGTACGCCACTGTTAATAATTAATTAACTTGTGGTCGCAATGAACACGTACGTGTGGCCGCTTACGTACCCAGAAGAAGCCCCAGTCCTTGCAGGCTTCGTGGAGCCGCGCCATGGCTTGCGACCGCTGGGGGGCGTCGCCGGTGAGCCCCTGGAGGTCGATCACCGGGATCTCCATGTCCATCTCCTACTGATCACTCACTCTGTACTACTATCAATGCGCTCATGTGGAGAAGCATTGCAATGGAAGCTCCTATTTATACCGGACAAGGTACATCGCCGTCCACAATCCGCCCGGCCGGACGGTTGCTTCCAGTGTGATCCCTGGAGGGTAAAAGGTACACACAAGTGGACGGCGCCAACCAAGTTGCGCTGCCGCCACCACCCACTTGGAATGTGCTGCTGCTGCCGCCCGCGGTTTTTGTTGCTTGGTTTGGGATATGGTTTCCGCATGCTTCAACGGTGGAGAATCCAATTTTCTTCCATTCCAATCTAGTATAGGGACCATGACCTAGGAAAATACACCGGTGCTCTCGGATATCGGCGCACCTTATATGCAAAAATAATTTAATAATTCATGAAAATGTCTACAAAATTCCAAATCTTTGTCGGAATCAAACATGATCAAGTATTGTACTTGTAAACAAAGATTCATCAGAGAATGGCTTTCATTGCATCCTGGGTCAAATATTCGGCAAAAAACGCAATATATAAGTACTATTCATGCTTATTGTCATCAAAATTTTGTGTTTTTGCCATAAAGTCACTGGGAATCATTTCTTGTCCAAACTTCTTAAACGAGTACAATACTTGATCATATTTGATTCCAAAAATATTCAATATTTTTGACAGTTTTTTAAATTACTAAATTATTTCGCATATATAGGGTGCATCGTACCCATGACCTAGCAGCCGCATGCGTTGGCTGGAACTGAGCCTACTTGGATGGTTAGGTTCTTTGTGATGGAACTAGCTCATCAGGGTTCAAGTCCTTGACTTTACAGCTGTGTTCCCATTTTCCGGATTTATTTCAGGCTTTTGGTGGTGTTCGTTCAGTGGAAGAAGACGTTTTCATCGACTATGAAGGCGCCTATGATGACTTCGTCAATCTCAAGATGATGTGTCGCTCAGTCTCTCTGAGGTGCTGATAGAAGAACCTATATTGCAAAGCCCATAGTAAGAAATGCTACCAAAAGAACAAGGAACAACCAGTTTACCTGTGTCGGCTGCTTTTACACAACCCATAAAAAAGATGTTACATCTTTCTCCATTATGGCAATATTGTTTACCGGCTGCTTAACCTCATTCTGTTTCCCAATTCGTGGTTTTACCTGAACGTTGCATAGTCCTTGTCTTCTTTACTGTTGTAGCTTTTTATTCTCATACTCTAGTTGTGTTTTCTCCTTGGGAAGGGCAATTCCTGGACTTGCTCATAATCATCCTCAATAGGAGTTTCTAATGATTTCACCTCCAAGGTATTAGCAACCTCTTTCTCAAGGCCCTCATCAGTGTAACACTCCCATTTTTTCTTAGGAAATTCCATATGATCAGCATACCATTTAACAAGTCGAAGCACAATACTAGGGTCAAGATAAAGTTCTTCACTAATTTTATTAACTCTCCCTGACTTAAGATAAGTTTTTATGCAATCAAAACCTATCTCAACTCCCCTTCTTCCTCATCACTCCCCCAAGCTTCATGATTGACATGTTTATTATTTAATAATTCCTAAGTCTCAGTCACCAAATTAGAAGTGAAAGCACCACCCGAAGCTAGATCTAATTCATTTTTGCTATCTTTTCTATGTCCTCCAAAAAAGAAATTTAACACAAGACAATCAGGGAGTCTATGATGTGGACAATAAGTAAGTAGGATACGGTACCTCTGGTATATATGCTTTTGTCAAGCCCTCTCCGGTCTCTGGGTAAAAATTTGTAATCTAGCACCTAGCGTTATAGGCCTTCATCTCACAGTGATATTGTGCTAACAACACCTTGGATAATTTCTCCCAAGTGTCAAAGGTACCTGCGGGGTGAGAGAGTAGCCATGCTTTCTCCAAAGCGGTCACAATATGTGAGAATAACTTAAGTTTAATATCATCAGGGCTGAAAGCATTCAATTTTAAAACCCAACATATTTTATTGAAAAGTTACAAGTGTTGGTAAGGATCTTAATTTTCTTCACCTTTAAATTGCTTACCGTGCAATAATTCTAGTACACTCAGATTCACCTCATAAGGTACACCACTAGGATTTGGTCCCAGTGATTTGAATATTTCTTTTATACGTGGTCCGGTCAGTTGCATTGCGGTAAGTTGGTAGAAGTGCCCAAACTCGGTCATGGTTGCCCTAGACCTGCAAACAACTCAGTACAATCAAATAAACCAAACTTAAAACGAAGACCAATAGCGCTCAGCTCCTCGGCGACATCGCCGAAAAAACTTGATGGCTTGCAAGTGCACAGGGTTTAGTTGTATATTTTTCGAAGTAAGAGTATCCATCCCACAGGGAGCATAGTGATCAGTCTTTGTCTCTTGAAGGATTAAAATAACAGTGCCTGCAAGTTAGCGGTAGTCCAAAGCAAAGTGGAAGGGAATAAAAATATTGGGTGATTATGGTGAATGAAGAAATAACCTCGCAAAAGTAGAATAAAATAACATAGGACGTAAGTGAGCTTGTTGAAATCGATAGGACTAAAGCTTTCTCAGGAAGTCCGGATTCCCCACTAGTATGTGTCTACATATGACTGATGCATAAGTATAATGCTACCTCTGATTCCTAACCCTCTTCATGTATTTTTATTTGTGGGCGGAGCCAAGAACAAAGATGTGCATACGCGCGGCAGCCCCATGTCACATACACCATTACCATTCATCCCTACTTTGGTTACTGAGTGATAATTAAGGGATCTTCCCCTGCGGACGGAGCTTAAAAGCGGTCTCCGTTTACCCCTGCTGCAACGATCAGGGACGAAGGGAGATAGACCCTATCACTAACCTACCTCTGCAACCAGCCGCTACCCAACATCAAGAATACTATTAACATAAACATATGAAGAGGTCTTAAATCCTAAAAGGGTTTCTTCGTATCCCCAAGAACTAGAAAAACAACTTGCGCATCAAGGGCATGAACAATACAAGAGAGATTATGGTGATCATGATGAGTTCACCAGAGTAGTGTACAATTGAACCCACTCCAACTATTGTATTACAAATGGCTAGGATGAGATGGTGATGGTGGTAAAGCCCTCTTGATGCAGCGTTGCGGCGGTGGAGTCCTTGGTTCGATTCCCCCTCCGGATGCCTTCTGGAGGCTAGGGTTCTCTGTTCTGGATGGGTTTCTGGAGGTTATGGGTGTCTGATCTCCGATCCACCTCCATGAGGGTGAGTAGTTGACTTGGAGGCCATGCTCGCAGGTCATACGACGCACGCGCTTGTATGGGTGGCTGTCTTGTGCTCTGGTGGCACCGTGCAGGCTCCTAATGAATCCAATCTATTTGTTATTTTTATGGCAGGTGATAATCATATTGATTGCCGCGATTCCACCATAATTTCCTTGGATTTCTTCCGTGATGCTTTATTTGCTCCAAAAGATTTATCCTGGGGAAAACCGACAAAAGGAGGTGCGCAGGCGCTATAGAATTCCACAAATCCTACTATGTAGGCACAAAATAAAAAGGTTTTATTTTTTATTTTTTTTATAAAAATAAAAAGCTCTTCGCAGAAAAAAAGGCACAAAATAAAAAGTAAAAACTTCACATAATTTGGACTCATCAATATTGAAATCTCTATATACTCTACCATGGTGCCATTTCGTTTGAGCCGAGAGAATTTGCGAATGCATTGCTGACATGGAGATCTACCTAAATTTTCTAAAATTGACGATGCATAATACTCCCACTTAGGAAATTTAACATGTGCCTGAGACCACTCTAGCCACAACCCCGTGGCTCTAGTAAAATAAAAGGGTCTGTATGAGACACATCTATTTTTTTTGCGAAAAAACTTTCAATCTATTCATCTTCAATCATGGCAGTACAACGGACACTAGAAATAAAAATTACATCCAGATCCGTAGACCACCTAGCGGCGACTACAAGCACTGAAACGAGCCGAAGGCGCGCCGCCGTCATCACCCCTCCATCGCCGGAGTCGGGCACAACTTGTTGTAGTAGACAGTCGGGAAGTCGTCGTGCTAAGGCCCCATAGGACCAGCGCACCAGGACAGCAACCGTCGCGGATGAAGAATAACGTAGGTTCGAAGGATTCAACCCGAAGACACACGAACGTAGACGAACAACGACGAGATCCGAGCAAATCCATCAAAGATAGATCCGCCGAAGACACACCTCCACACGCCCACCAACGATGCTAGATGCACCGCCGAAACGGGGGCTAGGCGGGGAGACCTTTATTCCATCTTCAGGGAGCCGCCGCCGTCTCGCCTTCCTGAGCATGACACAAACCCTAACAAGACAGGAAAGAACGACTGAAAACGGAGCCCTCCCGCCGGCCCTTGGCAGGATCCACCGGGCCCCCATGGCCCTAGGGCCACCGGAGACGAGGCGGACCTGCGGCGGCGCCGGCGAGAGGCAGAAACCCTAGCTTTGTTTCTTGGAGGAGGAGGAGCTTCTTGGCCTGTTACGATGTATAGGACACACTTCTAACCTGATGTCCATTATATTTGTGGTTTATCTTTTTTGTCCCAGTTTTTTTTCGTATTGCTGCGTACTTGTGGGAGCTTAGATGTGACATCCTTAGAAAACATCTAGATGTGAATTAGACAAACTGACATTAAAACCACAACACCACAGTCGGAATCATGTCACAAACACGAAAATAGGCCTTACAACGGATCCACCATCCCATGGGATTATCCCCATCAAACTCTGGACAATATTCTTTTTTGCGGGTGATAAAAACTCTGGACAATCTAACCTAGAGGAAGAGTTTGGTTTCGCACTACGAGATCCACTCACTAGTAGAAAATAGGGCTATCGTTCGGGCCTGACCAGCCCATTAGTCCCGGTTCATCAAGAACCGGGACCCATGGGGAGTATTAGACCCGGTTCATGAGCCCAGGGGGCTGGCCGGGGCCTCGTGGGCATTGGTCCCGGTTCGTCTGGACCCATTTGTCCCGGTTCTAAGCACGAACCGTGACCAATGGACCTTGCTCCTGGCCCACATCCATTAGTACCGGTTCATGCCTTGAACCGGTTTAGATGGGGGGGGGGGGCTTTAGTCCCGGTTCATGCCACGAACCAGGACAAATAATTTCCCTATATATACCCATCGCGGCGGCAGAGCACTCCACAGTGCTCTGTTTTTTCAAGCCGACGAGGGGAGGGCATTTGGGTGCTCTAGTTCACCTCCTATGCACACGATGTGTTCGATGAAATACCCGAGCCACACTGGTTAATCTTTCTCCTCTCGAAACTCGACCTCCGAGCTCCATTTTCCCCGAGATTTGTCTAGGTTTAGCGGTCCGTCACGTCCCGTCCCCGTCTTCACCGCTGTCGATCACCCGCGCCGATCTCGTCGCCGGCACCACCGTGGTGAGCCTCTTGTTCTTATCTTCTTTCTGAAAGAAAAAAAATTCTTACTTCAGATAGATACTTGTCTAATTTTCTTACTTTTATTATTCCTTGTTATTATATAGTGCGATGGTTTTGGTATCCACCCCCGTCGGCCCTCGTCCTGTCTATGATTCAGATGTGGTATATATTATCTTTTCATAACTATTTGGTTCATTATGCCGACCAATGTGACATATATTTTCTTTATCTAGGAGGTTGTTGAACCGGAAATTCCAACCGACCCTATTGTCGAGAGGTTAAATTTAGTTGAAGAAGAAAACAATTACTTCAAGGAAAAAATAAGAAAAATTGAGGAGGAGAAGATGATATTGGAGTTGCATGTTGCGGATGTCGTCGATGATCTCAAGATCAAGATGGATGCAATGCGGTCGAAGATTAAAAAAAATAGAAAATATGCCATTCATACCGATGCTTGGTATCATTATGCAGTTGGATCAGTTGTTGTTGAATTGAAATATTTTACATAATTCCAATGTATGGTTTAATTAGATGCTCTGGAGAGCTAGATGTAACACACGAGTTTTCGTATGAAACCCTGATACTTCGAAAGAGATTGTCCGTTTTGTACATGAAGTGCATCCAGTTTTTGCCGTAACCCTCTCTACTTTCTCGCACATGCTATGTGGGTGAAATGATGATACCATGCCAACTTGGAACCTTTTCAGAGTTCATTTCAAATGCTTTTCAGTTTCATGGTCTTATAGCTGAAAATAATCAGTAAATGCATGAAAAATAACAAATAAAGTCAGAAATGGTTGTAAATTGATGATGTGGATTTGAATGGTGCATTTTGAACACAGAAAAACTATGGAGTTCAAATAAGTTCAAAAAAAATGTAATCCCTTTGTAACAGATGAGTTTCCGTATGAAACCCTGATACTTCAAAAGAGATTGTCCGTTTTGTACACGAAGTGCATCCAGTTTCGGTCGTAACCCTCTCTACTTTCTCGCACATGCTATGTGGGTGAAATGATGATACCATGCCAACTTGGAACCTTTTCAGAGTTCATTTCAAATGCTTTTCAATTTCATGGTCTTATAGCTGAAAATAATCAGTAAATGCATGAAAAATAACAAATGAAGTCAGAAATGGTTGTAAATTGATGATGTGGATTTGAATGGTGCATTTTGAACACAGAAAAACTATTGAGTTCAAATAAGTTCAAAAAAATGACCCTCTCAACTTTTTAGCACATGCTATGTGGGTGAAATGATGATACCATGCCAACTTTCAACCTTTTGAGAGTTCATTTGAAATGCTTTTCAATTTCAAGGTCTTATAGCTCAAAAAATACCAGTAAATGCTTTTATAAAACTCAAATAGCAAAAGGAATCAACTAAAAAGCTTTTATAAACCTCTAGTATTTTTTAAACTAAAATTATATAAAATTTATGCAACTAAAATTATCGAAGTATTTTCCGCTCAAAACATGAAAAGCAGAAAGAATTATCATAAAGAATTTTTTGTTAGAAACTTTAGTAGCAAAAAGAATTTTCATAAAGATTTTTTATAGAATATGCGTGTTATCATAAAGAATTTTCATATATATGCTTGTTTTTTTATGTATATGCTTGTTTATATATATATATATATATATATATATATATATATATATATATATATATATATGATATATATATATGCGTGTTATCATAATTGTTTTTGTTCATATATATATGATGATTTTTTTATAGAATATGATGTTTTTTTCATAGATGATCACATATCCAGAAATAAGAGAAGCAGGTCTCTACATGGCTCCTTAGAGATCAGCGATTCTAGGCCGTCAGATCGGTTCCCTTGATGCGTTTTCGTCCGCTGGATCGACATCTGGAGAAATCTGGGCTGTTGGATCTGGGCTCGGCACTGCTGGAATGAATAGCTACTGCCTGTTACTGCCTCAGCGCGCTCGTTTTTACTCCGTTTTTTCGGTCTGAAGTCTCTGACGTGTGGGTCCGCTCGCGGGTGGGCCGCGGTTATTAGCGACCGTGGCTTGGATATGGCCCGGTCGTCCCGTCGCGCGCACCGGCGGGGGAAAGATCTCGTGCCACCGCACGTAATACCCTGCCCCCGCTGAGGGTATTTTGGTCTTTTCGCTGATAGGGTCGTGCATGGTGTGCGGCGGTTGGCTCGTGCGGCTATGGGGTGGGGGAGGGCGGCAGCCCATCCTTTCGTGCTCTCTTCGTCTAGCCTCTCTCTCTTTCCCTCCTGCCCCACCTCTCTGAAGGAAATATGCCCTAGAGGCAATAATAAAGTTATTATTTATTTCCTTATATCATGATAAATGTTTATTATTCATGCTAGAATTGTATTAACAGGAAACATGATACATGTGTGAATATATAGACAAACATATAGTCACTAGTATGCCTCTACTTGACTAGCTCATTAATCAAAGATGGTTATGTTTCCTAACCATAGACATGTGTTGTCATTTGATTAATGAGATCACATCATTAGGAGAATGATATGATTGACATGACCCATTCCGTTAGCCTAGCACTTGATCGTTTAGTATATTGCTATTGCTTTCTTCATGACTTATACATGTTCCTGTAACTATGAGAATTATGCAACTCCCGTTTACCGGAGGAACACTTTGGGTACTACCAAACGTCACAACGTAACTGGGTGATTATAAAGGAGTACTACAGGTGTCTCCGAAGGTACATGTTGAGTTGGCGTATTTCGAGATTAGGTTTTGTCACTCTGATTGTCGAAGAGGTATCTCTGGGCCCCCTCGGTAATGCACATCAATAT
Organism: Triticum dicoccoides; assembly: GCF_002162155.2. Taxonomy (NCBI): domain Eukaryota; kingdom Viridiplantae; phylum Streptophyta; class Magnoliopsida; order Poales; family Poaceae; genus Triticum; species Triticum dicoccoides. The sequence goes on along the minus strand of NC_041393.1, from coordinate 727,401,618 downwards.
AAGCCTTGCAAGCAATGTGACCAAATGAGTTGGTTACGGGATGATGCATTACGGAACGAGTAAAGAGACTTGCCGGTAACGAGATTGAACTAGGTATTGGATACCGACGGTCAAATCTCGGGCAAGTAACATACCGATGACAAAGGGAACAACGTATGTTGTTATGCGGTTTGACCGATAAAGATCTTCGTAGAATATGTAGGAACCAATATGGGCATCCAGGTTCCGCTATTGGTTATTGACCGAGAATAGTTCTAGGTCATGTCTACATAGTTCTCGAACCCGTAGGGTCCGCACGCTTAACGTTACGATGACAATTTACAAGTTTTGATGTACCGAAGTTTGTTCGGAGTCCCGGATGTGATCACGGACACGACGAGGAGTCTCAAAATGGTCGAGACATAAAGATTGATATATTGGACGACTATATTCGGACACCGGAATTGTTCCGGGTGATTTCGGAGAAAACCGGAGTGCCGGAGGGGTTACCGGAACCCCCCGGGGAAGTATTGGGCCTTAGTGGGCCTGTGGGGAGAGAGAGGGCAGCAGCCCAGGAGGTGGCACGCCCCCCCATGGGGAGTCCGAATTGGACTAGGGAGGGGGGGCGCGGCCCCTCTTTCCCTCTCCCTCTCCCTCTCTTTCCTTCCCCCTTCCTCCTTCCTAGTGGGACTAGGAAAGGGGAATCCTACTCCTACTAGGAGGAGGATTCCCCCCTCCTTGGCGCGCCCCCTAGGGCCGGCCGGCCTCCCCCCCTTGCTCCTTTATATACGGGGGCGGGGGGGCACCCCATAGAAACACAAGTTGATCTACGGATCGTTCCTTAGCCGTGTGCGGTGCCCCCCTCCACCATATTCCACCTCGGTCATATCGTCGCGGAGTTTAGGCAAAGCCCTGCGCCGGTAGAACATCATCATCGTCACCAAGCCGTTGTGCTGACGAAACTCATCCCCGAAGCTTTGCTGGATCGGAGCCCGGGGATCGTCATCGAGCTGAACGTGTGCTGAACTCGGAGGTGCCGTACGTTCGGTGCTTGGATCGGTCGGATCGTGAAGACGTACGACTACATCAACCGCGTTGTGCTAACGCTTCCGCTTACGGTCTACGAGGGTACGTGGACAACACTCTCCCCTCTCGTTGCTATGCCATCACCATGATCTTGCGTGTGCGTAGGAATTTTTTTGAAATTACTACGTTCCCCAACACTCTCTCTCCCCCCTCCAAACCCTAACCAGCGCCGGCCTCCCTGCCCCGCCGCCGTCATCTCCTTCGCCTCCCGGAGCTTAGCCCGAGATTGGTGGCGCGGGGTTCCTGGCGGTCTTCCTCCCGTTGCTCTAGGTGGCGTGCTGCCTCCGCCGCCTGCAGGAGGGGGCCGCGGTGGCCGCTGGACAGCCCGGCTACCAGCAGCTCGCGCCGCCCAGCCGTGGGTCACCTCCCTCCTCCTCCCCATCGATACTAGGCAGGAGGATGAGCACCGTCGCGCCGCCGCCGCACACCCCCTCTCGTCGCGCCGCCACTGTCGCTGATGGTGGTGTGCCACCCAGGTGAGAAATAGCAGAAAGAATAGGAAGCAGAGAGGGTGGTGGGGGAGGAAGAGGAGATTGTGGTCGGCAGCTCTGCGTCCATTCATCCAGGTTTGGTAACCTCTCCCCCCCCTCTCTGCCCTTCTCGATCTGCTCTCTTTCTCTCTGGGCTACATCTGGATATATTACATCAGGTCATTAAAAGTCAGATTACCCTGAGCAGATTATGTGGTTTCAAAAGTGCACATTTTTTTGGTTTATAATTCTCTGCAATAAAAGTACTCAACGCCAAATGATCATGTGCATCTATTTTCTGAGAATGAAATACGTATCTCTCTCGATAGGTGCCTATGAACAGATGGGACCAGTTGATTTATGTATTAAAAGGGTAACTACAATGTCAAGAGACCTTCACAATTGTTGGGTAGAAACATTTGTTGCTAATTGAACTGTAATTTGTCCAAAAAATAATTATATAAATGTTTTTGGGTAAAAACATTTGTTACTCATGGCTGTGATGTATGCATATGTGTATTTTGATGCCCGTTCTTTGCTTGCTCCATCTGTTCTATGTTATAAATCGATTGTATCGGCTGCTGCAGCGATAATGGATTTTATTCTATCAACCCATGTGATTAACTGACATCTGAACAATGGCATAAATGCCATCATCTAGTCAGGATTTACTTACAACACTAACAGTGGAAGCATTATCTTTGTTCAGTTATGTACCTAAGAAAGCTCATGTAGGAATTTGATTTGGATATGTAGGTGCAGTCTCACGCAAAGGAACAGAGAAGATAATTTGATGTCAATGACTCATGGATGGAAATTAAAACACAAGAAGAAATTATTTACTCTTTTACTTAGTATAAGTTATTGATTGAGATGTCATTTCATCCTACTATTCTAATTTTATACCCCTATGTTCTTGGCAAAAAAATAGATCATTTGGTTCTTAGCTTGCTTAAACCCGGGGTACTTTATCTTGCCCATACATTTTAAATGCTTTTGTGCAGGCCGAGATAATACGGATGCCCAATTCGGATTTGGACGCCTCATCTCTGAACATGAGAAACACTGAGCAGTCAATGTAAGCTTGCCCATGCTGCTTCCGCACGACGATATATCTCTGGTCGTTTGTGCTTCCATAGCTCTAGACATGAACTTCCTGATATGGTAATAAACTCACGGTGGAGAACCCTCTCATATTTATTAAACTTGCTTGCTTGCGCAGGTTACTTGCTCTAAATTTTGATATAGGATATTCTTGAGAATGAGATGTAATTTTAGGAAATAGTTAGTTTTCAGTCTTTTATTTTATCCTGAAACTATTAAAGCCAGAGAGTGACATTCATTTCTTTCTATACCATGGCTAACGTACATCCAAAACCTTTTATGAAAGGGCTACTCTAAACAATAATAAGAACTTCATATATGCTTACTAAGGTTCTATATATACCCATTCAGAAAATGTATTGCTTAGGCTACTTGTGCACTGGAAAATTATTAGATCCCTTGCTGCATTAATACTAGCATCCAAAGTTTCTTCTATGTATATTATGTTCAATTTTTTTGTAAAATGCACAACTGCCTTGAGCTTTAGTTTCTCTTTTCTCTTTATGTTGTATCACCTATATGAGGATATCTACTAACTTCAGATGCATATATAATGTATTTGATGACACAAAGAAAACTACAGTAAGCAGTGTGTTGGGCTTGCAAGATTACAGACGCCGGTCTCTGTTTCGCTTTGCCGACGGCGGAGTCTATCGACAAGAGCGATGGATCTGGAGATTGATCAAGAGGTACCCGCCCCTGCCTCTCCTCTTCGATTGTTTTTTGCTTTTGCTGCTACTTACTTTCCTGCTTTCTTATCGTAGGTTACCCCCCCACCGGCGCCACCTTTTGTCGACCTAACTAGCATCTCCTCGGCCGTTTGGAACCAGCGAATTAACCTGCGCATCTCTAGGTTATGGTACCAGCGAGGTGGCTTTGATGATGGCCCTATCAAGAGTATACATATGGTCGTGACTGATGAAAAGGTGAATGCCTATTTTGTTCTCCAGTCTTTTGCGACTCATACGCTACTTATGCAAGTGGTGGTTGTTGTTTCTCTACATTGTTGTCTCTGTAGGACATTTAAGGGCTTTCCTTAGTTGCATGTGATTTGAGTAGGATAAATTATGTCTTTGTAGTGTTGACAGCCTATATCTTTTGACGCTGTTATCTAGGATTATAAGATGCTTGTTGGTTACTGAATGTGTTCTCTGCGTGTGTGTTTTCATAGGGATACCATGCTAACGCGACGTTGCCTAACGAGGTCATGGACATGTTTGTGGACGATCTACATGAGAGAAATTTATATGTATGTGCTAGGATCTGTGTGAAGCCCCCTGAGGTAAATACTGAGGGCAGTTTAGCTTTATTTGCGGTTATATATGCCTGTGAGCTGCAGAAACTATAATGTCCGATAAATTTTTTCTTTGCCATGCTAATTACTTTATCATTCAATTCTTGAGGGTACGCAGCTTTTATTTCACCCCTAGATTCAATCAGTCATCCATTGGCATTTCAGTTGTGTGAAACAGTTTTCATGCACCTATATGTTTTTCAACATCTCAACATATAGAAGAGACCTGATGGGAACTATCCATGTGCCTCCACATGCTTTGTATTGCATAATTTCATTAGCTTCTATAGATGGTCTCGTGCATAAAACACTACCGCACCAACACCTGAGTAATTGTATTGGTTTCTCCTCAAGTACCATAATGCAATCTTGTCTTCGATTGTAAACCCTGGTTTGGTATTTTTAGTTGCACGTTTCAGTGAGCGAAAGAAAAAATAGTGTCAAAGTAGAATGCACATCGTTGTGGCAACTCTGTCGTACGACAAAATTTGGTCAGATGGTCCTTTTAGGTTCTCTCAAATTTTCTATAGATAGTTGGGTTCTCGGATACAAATATAATTTCAGTAATCCGATGATTTTGGCCAATCATTGTTGACATAGCATTGGACATTTAGTTCAGTTAAAAATATCATGCAGAGTTGCTTCCTTTATTTATGTCCAAATTAAAAATCATATGCAAATAGACTTGTGAAGAAATAATTTTTAAATTTGTTTTGGTCCATTCTCTCAGCTCACAATGGTTTCACTCCTTTTTAGGACTCCAATAGGATTTCCATATACAAATGATAATATACATTTATATTGAACTCATCGCTGCTCTGAACTCATATATAAGCGGATCACAAATACTAGACTGAATGGACTATTGCAGAATTAACAGAAAACCAGGGACCACCATCACCCTACTAGCGTGCGTGAATCATTCATCATGTTGCACTTTAGAGTCGTCATGGTCTTCTGCTTTAAAATCACTTCTTCCACTCGTTTTCCTGACAAAAACTATTGATTTCTCAAAAGTCTTGTTGTTTCTCTTCCAACCTTTGTACTTCAGAAACCTATGAGTTGTATTGAATGCCATCCCTTGTCCCCTCATCTGTTACTGCTTTCATGCTAACCAGATAACACTATTTGAACCAGCAAAACAAGATTATTTTTTTGTTTAGACTGTAGAACATTACTGGGAGGTTCTAAGAAAAGAGTGATATTTGCAAAACCATGCTTTTATTCAGCTTAATATTTTTGGACTAATCTAATCTTTATTTTTTCAGGTTGCCAAAGAGGCTTCTGACATGGTACTAGCTGACGACAATTTCAGTACCATAGTTGCCGCAGTTGGTGAAGGAAGATCTATTTACAATAACATGAAAGCTTTCATAAGGTTTGTGCACTGAGAGCCTTTTTCTCACTTCTCATTGACAGTTTTGTGGTTGCTTGTGTATTTGTGCCTGTTCTATATGGCTTGCTAAAAATGATGTTCTTGAATCGAGCATGATTGTGTGATTGTGTCTGCTTTCATACTTCACATCCAGTTGGTGGAAAACCTTCTATTCCTTGAGTATTCTGAAGGCCCTTGCTTCACTGATGCAGATATCTACATGATTTCCTCAAACATTGGTGAAGTTGCTTCAATCTTCCTTACCTCTGCTTTGAGTATTCCTGAGGGGTTGATATATGTTCAATTTATATGGGTAAATCTCGTCACCTATGGCCCCTCTGCAACTGCTTTGGGTTTCAATCCGCCTGACAAGGACATCATGAAGAAACCACCAAGGAGGAGCGATGACTCATTGATTACTCCCTGGATTTTGTTCTGTTACCTGGTAAATGATCACCACATATCTGTTTGATTTGTTTTAGTCATCTCTGCCTTTCTTCTCGAGATTATAATTCTCACCAATCACATAACTTGCAGGTCATGGGCCTTTACATGGCATGGGGGTTAGAATCGTTTGGTCATCTGGTACACCCATGCATCTTTCATGGGCATTGATCTCACTAGAGATGGCCACACTTGTCAGTTATCACAACCCTCGAATTGCGGCCAGTGCTCTAGCTGGGATAACTTCACAGCTGCGCCCTTCATTGCTCGTGCTAGAACTTTCACCTTCGACGACAACCCCTGCGACCACTTCCAGGCCCGCAATGTGAAGGCAACGATGCTCTCACTGTACATGCTCGTGGCGATCGAGATGTTCAACTCGCTCAACGCCCTCTCAGGGGGACACGTGCCTGCTGAGGATGCCTTCGTGGGTCAACCCGTGGCTGCTCCTGGCCATGTCGGTGTCATTCGGGTTGCACTTCCTCATCCTCTACGTGCTGTTCCTCGCACAGGTGTTTGGCATCATGCCACTCAGCCTTAAAGAGTGGCTCCTGGTGCTCCTTGTTGCGCTCGATCAGGGCACGAGGATGTGTTCACCGCCGTGAATAGGCCGCTCCAGTTCGCGTAGACTGCCATCGTCCTGGAGGTACACCACCTGCCGGCACCATGCTAGATCTCGCTTGCCTTTTTCTTTCTCTTGATCTGTTTGTTTTTGAGCTTTTCATTCTATGGGCTTTGGACTCACATCTCGCAGGCACCGGAAGGCGGCTAGAAGGAGGCAAGCGGCAGCCTCACCGCTGACACACTCGCCGCTGATGCCCGCGGCGACGACTGGATCCTGGCCGTCCCCTCCCCTTCCCATCATATCCGTCAAGGTCCAGCGGACGACGGCGACCATCTCCGGTAGCCGGTAGGTCCCATCTGAGGGAGGAGGGCTGGGGGCTGGAGGGATGGAGATGCTCTCATCGGCGGCAGCTTTCGTGGAGGGGCAGTTTGTACGACGCCTATGACCACGCCTGTAGCATCTAGCTTGAGGCTTCTGTGACAGTGAGTCCTGCACGGTAGATACCTTTGTCTTGCGGATATAATGGTGATTGGCGATGGAAATCTTTTGATTCAGTGGTAGACGTGTCTGAAGTTGAATATGTTCTGTTTTTTTGTCTGGAATTGTCACAGGTTACAAGCTGCAAGCATGATTTGCATCTCCAGTGCATCCTTGAGTGGTGAGGACCATGCTTTCTCGCCTTTGAAATTTGACCAAAAGTTCTGTAACCATTCAACAAGGTGAGATCCTAATCTCCCCCCTACTGTTTTCTCTTTTGGCTGATGTGATTTTACTCTGTTTGTGGGAGTGGGAGTAGTGTTACTTTGCAACCATGAATAGTGAAGTACATGGCTTCATGTCTTGGATAGTTTCCACTTTAGATTTAGATGGCATTGGTTGTGTGTGATAATGTTGTCACTTGGTGGTTTTGATAGGATAGTGCCTCATCCTATAGGACATGCTTAGACCATCTGAATATTTTTTTGTGGACAACACACTTGCACCATGATTTATAAGATTTTCTTTATCTCACATGTTGGCCTGAGGGATTCACTATCTTCAGTGAGGCCAATCATTTTGTCTAAATGGTGGTGTTACATCAAAATTTACATGTACTGCACAACACAATAGTGTCTTTTTTAGCCTTGTAGGTATATTAGATAAGTATATCTAAGAAATGGTTGATGTTTTATGATGATTGGTTCGTGTTGTGGAGCTACTGCGAATGATCATACGAACCAAGTCAACCATAATTTTTTTTGTTTTGGTTTGGATACTAAAGGTTGTTTATATATGAAAAGAAAATATGCTTCCAGGAATGCATACACCAACTGCAGTCCTCCACACACAAACATGTTGCCAGGATTCCATTCAACCAAATTCTAAATGATAAAATATTATATAGATATTTAAATTCAAAATCTTGTTGGTAGCTTACCAAGCTGACCGCTTGATTAATTCAAGTGGAAGAAAGTTTGCATCATTTCGTGTCGATTTTATTGTTAACACCAATTACGTAATAAACTATCTGTGAATAAGACAGTGGTAAGAGATGCAGTAGAGCCTGAATAATTTGGTATCTTTGCACCTTTAGTACTCTTACTAAATGGCTCCACACAAGCGAAACCAGCTGAAACTACACATGCTGAGAAGACAAGCTCAAGTAGAAGAGCAATATGGATATGCAATTTTGTTGGAAATATGCCCTAGAGGCAATAATAAAAGCATTATTATTATATTTCCATGTTCATGATAATTGTCTTTATTCATGCTATAATTGTGTTATCCGGAAATCGTAATACATGTGTGAATAACAGACACCAACGTGTCCCTAGTGAGCCTCTAGTTGACTAGCTCGTTGATCAACAGATAGTCATGGTTTCCTGACTATGGACACTGGATGTCATTGATAACGAGATCACATCATTAGGAGAATGATGTGATGGACAAGACCCAATCCTAAACATAGCACAAGATCGTATAGTTCGTTTGCTAGAGTTTTACAATGTCAAGTATCTTTTCATTAGACCATGAGATCGTGTAACTCCCGGATACCGTAGGAGTGCTTTGGGTATGCCAAACGTCACAACGTAACTGGGTGACTATAAAGGTAGACTACGGGTATCTCCGAAAGTGTCTGTTGGGTGACATGGATCAAGACTGGGATTTGTCACTCTGTATGACGGAGAGGTATCACTGGGCCCACTCGGTAATGCATCATCATAATGAGCTTAGAGTGACCAAGTGTCTGGTCACGGGATCATGCATTACGGTACGAGTAAAGTGACTTGCCGGTAATGAGATTGAACGAGGTATTGGGATACCGACGATCGAATCTCGGGCAAGTAACATATCGATAGACAAAGGGAATAGCGTACGGGGTTGATTGAATCCTCGACATCGTGGTTCATCCGATGAGATCATCGTGGAGCATGTGGGAGCCAACATGGGTATCCAGATCCCGCTGTTGGTTATTGACCGAAGAGTCGTCTCGGTCATGTCTGCTTGTCTCCCGAACCCGTAGGGTCTACACACTTAAGGTTCGGTTACGCTAGGGTTGTAGGGATATGTATATGCAGTAACCCGAATGTTGTTCGGAGTCCCGGATGAGATCCCGGACGTCACGAGGAGTTCCGGAATGGTCCGGAGGTAAAGATTTATATATGGGAAGTCCTGTTTCGGGCATCGGGACAAGTTTCGGGGTTATCGGTATTGTACCGGGACCACCGGAAGGGTCCCGGGGGTCCACCGGGTGGGGCCACCCATCCCCGGGGGCCACATGGGCTGTAGGGGGTGCGCCTTGGCCTGCTTGGGCCAAGGGCACCAGCCCCACATAGGCCCATGCGCCTAGGGTTCAAGGGGGCAAGAGTCCTAGGAGGGTAAGGCACCTCCTAGGTGCCTTGGGGGGGAGGGAAACCCCCCTTGGCCGCCACACCCCCTAGGAGATTGGATCTCCTAGGGCCGGCCACCCCCCCTTGGCACCCCTATATATAGTGGGGGAGAGGAGGGACTTCATACCTTGAGTCCTTGGCCTTTGGTTGCCTCCTTCTCCCTCCCCAACACCTCCTCCACCTCCATAGTGCTTAGCGAAGCTCTGCCGGAGTACTGCAGCTCCATCAACACCACGCCGTCGTGCTGCTGCTGGTGCCATCTCCCTCAACCTCTCCTCCCTCCCTTGCTGGATCAAGAAGAGGAGACGTGGCTGTTCCGTACGTGTGTTGAACGCGGAGGTGCCGTCCGTTCGGCGCTGGTCATCGGTGATTTGGATCACGTCGAGTACGACTACATCATCACCGTTCTTTTGAACGCTTCCGTGCGCGATCTACAAAGGTATGTAGATGCATCTGATCACTCGTTGCTAGATGAACTCCTAGATGATCTTGGTGAAACGAGTAGGAAATTTTTTGTTTTCTGCAACGTTCCCCAACAGTGGCATCATGAGCTAGGTCTATGCGTAGTTCTTCTTGCGCGAGTAGAACACAATTTGTTGTGGGCGTAGATTTGTCAACTTTCTTGCCGTTACTAGTCCTTTCTTGCTTCAGCGGTATTGTGGGATGAAGCGGCCCGGACCAACCTTACACGTACGCTTACGTGAGACCGGTTCCACCGACTAACATGCACTAGTTGCATAAGGTGGCTGCCGGTGTCTGTCTCTCCTACTTTAGTTGGAGCGGAATCGATGAACAGGGTCCTTATGAAGGGTAAATAGAAGTTGACAAATCACGTTGTGGCTTTAACGTAGGTAAGAAAACGTTCTTGCTAGAACCCTAATTCAGCCACGTAAAACTTGCAACAACAATTAGAGGACGTCTAACTTGTTTTTGCAGCAAGTGGTTTGTGATATGATATGGCCAAAGTTGTGATGAATGATGAATGATCTATATGTGATGTATGAGATGTTCATGCTATTGTAATAGGATTCACGACTTGCATGTCGATGAGTATGACAACCGGCAGGAGCCATAGGAGTTGTCTTTATTCTTTTAATGACTTGCGTGTCATCGAGAAACGCCATGTAAATTACTTTACTTTATTGCTAAACGCGTTAGCCATAGTAGTAGAAGTAATAGTTGGCGAGCAACTTCATGGAGACACGATGATGGAGATCATGATGATGGAGATCATGGTGTCAAGCCGGTGACAAGATGATCACGGAGCCCCAAGATGGAGATCAAAGGAGCTATGTGAAAATGGCCATATCATGTCACGTTTATTATTTGATTGCATGTGATGTTTATCATGTTTTGCATCTTGTTTACTTAGAACGACGGTAGTAAATAAGATGATCCCTCACAATAAAATTCAAGAAGTGTTCCCCCTAACTGTGCACCGTTGCGACAGTTCGCTGTTTCAAAACACCACGTGATGATCGGGTGTTTTATTCAGACGTTCACATACAACGGGTGTAAGACAGATTTACACATGAAAACACTTAGGTTGACTTGACGAGCCTAGCATGTACAGACATGGCCTCGGAACACAGAAGACCGAAAGGTCGAGCATGAGTCGTATAGAAGATACGATCAACATGAAGATGTTCACCGATGTTGACTAGTCCGTCTCACGTGATGATCGGACACGGTCTAGTTTAACTCGGATCATGTAATACTTAGATGACTAGAGGGATGTCTAATCTAAGTGGGAGTTCACTAATAATTTGATTAGTTGAACTTAATTATCATGAACTTAGTCTAAAATCTTTGCAATATGTCTTGTAGATCAAATGGCCAACGTAGTCCTCAACTTCAACGCGTTCCTAGAGAAAACTAAGCTGAAAGACGATGGCAGCAACTATACGGACTGGGTCCGGAACCTGAGGATCATCCTCATAGCTGCCAAGAAAGATTATGTCCTACAAGCACCGCTTGGTGACGCACCCGTTCTCCCTGCAGAACAAGATGTTATGAACGCTTGGCAGGCACGTTTCGATGACTACTCCCTCGTTCAGTGCGGCATGCTTTACAGCCTAGAGCCGGGGCTCCAAAAGCGTTTTGAGAGACATGGAGCATATGAGATGTTCGAAGATCTGAAAATGGTTTTCCAAGCTCATGCCCGGGTCGAGAGATATGAAGTCTCCGACAAATTCTTCAGCTGTAAGATGGAGGAAAACAGTTCTGTCAGTGAGCACATACTCACTATGTCTGGGTTGCATAACCGCTTGACTCAGCTAGGAGTTAATCTCCCGGATGATGCGGTCATTGACAGAATCCTCCAGTCGCTTCCACCAAGCTACAAGAGCTTTGTGATGAACTTCAATATGCAGGGGATGGAAAAGACCATTCCTGAAGTATTTGCTATGCTGAAATCAGCGGAGGTAGAAGTCAGGAAGGAACATCAAGTGTTGATGATCAATAAAACCACTAAGTTCAAGAAAAGCAAGGGTAAAAAGAGCTTCAAGAAGGACGGCAAGGAGGTTGCCGCGCCCGGCAAGCAAGCTGCCGGGAAGAAGCCAAAGAATGGACCCAAGCCCGAGACTGAGTGCTTTTATTGCAAGGGAAGCGGTCACTGGAAGCGGAACTGCCCTAAGTACTTAGCGGATAAGAAGGCCGGCAAAACCAAAGGTATATGTGATATACATGTAATTGATGTGTACCTTACTAGTGCCCGTAGTGGCTCCTGGGTATTTGATACCGGTGCAGTTGCTCACATTTGTAACTCAAAGCAGGGGCTGCGGAATAAGCGGAAACTGGCAAAGGACGAGGTGACGATGCGCGTCGGGAATGGTTCCAAGGTCAATGTGATCGCCGTCGGCACGCTACCTCTGCATCTCCCTTCGGGATTAGTTTTAAACCTTAATAATTGTTATTTAGTGCCAGCTTTGAGCATGAACATTGTATCGGGATCTCGTTTAATTCGAGATGCCTACTCTTTTAAATCTGAGAATAATGGTTGTTCCATTTTTATGAGAGATATGTTTTATGGTCATGCTCCTATGGTGAATGGTTTATTCTTTATGAATCTCGAACGTGATGCTACACATGTTCATAATGTGAGTACCAAAAGAAGTAAAGTTGATAATGATAGTCCCACATACTTGTGGCACTGCCGCCTTGGTCACATAGGTGTCAAACGCATGAAGAAGCTCCATGCTGATGGACTTTTAGAGTCTCTTGATTATGAATCATTTGACACGTGCGAACCATGCCTTATGGGTAAAATGACCAAGACTCCGTTCTCAGGAACAATGAAGCGAGCAACCGACTTATTGGAAATCATACATACTGATGTGTGCGGACCGATGAGTGTTGAGGCTCGCGGTGGCTATCGTTATGTTCTCACCCTCACTGATGATTTAAGTAGGTATGGGTATATCTACTTAATGAAACACAAGTCTGAAACCTTTGAAAAGTTCAAGGAATTTCAGAGTGAGGTTGAAAATCAACGTGACAGGAAAATCAAGTTTCTACGATCAGATCGTGGAGGAGAATACTTGAGTCACGAGTTTGGGGCACACTTAAGAAAATGTGGAATAGTTTCAGAACTCACGCCGCCTGGAACACCTCAGCGTAATGGTGTGTCCGAACGTCGTAATCGCACTCTGTTAGATATGGTGCGATCTATGATGTCTCTTACCGATTTACCGCTTTCTTTTTGGGGCTATGCTTTAGAGACTGCCGCATTCACTTTAAATAGGGCTCCGTCGAAATCCGTTGAGACGACACCGTATGAATTATGTTTTGGGAAGAAACCTAAGCTGTCGTTTCTAAAAGTTTGGGGGTGCGATGCTTATGTCAAGAAACTTCAACCTGAAAAGCTCGAACCCAAATCAGAAAAATGCGTCTTCATAGGGTACCCAAAAGAAACTATTGGGTACACCTTCTACCTCAGATCCGAAGGCAAGATCTTTGTTGCCAAGAATGGGTCCTTTCTGGAGAAAGAGTTTCTCTCGAAAGAAGTAAGTGGGAGGAAAGTAGAGCTTGATGAAGTATTGCCTCTTGAACCGGAAAATGGCGCAACTCAAGAAAATGTTCCTGAGGTGCCAGCACCGACTAGAGAGGAAGTTAATGATAATGATCAAGATACTTCTGATCAAGCTCCTACTGAAATTCGAAGGTCCACAAGGACACGTTCCGCACCAGAGTGGTACGGCAACCCTGTCTTGGAAATCATGTTGTTGGACAACGGTGAACCTTCGAACTATGAAGAAGCGATGGCGGGACCAGATTCCGACAAATGGCTAGAAGCCATGAAATCCGAGATAGGATCCATGTATGAGAACGAAGTATGGACTTTGACTGACTTGCCCGTTGAACGGCGAGCCATAGAAAATAAATGGATCTTTAAGAAGAAGACAGACGCGGATGGTAATGTGACCATCTATAAAGCTCGGCTTGTCGCTAAGGGTTATCGACAAGTTCAAGGGGTTGACTACGATGAGACTTTCTCACCGGTAGCGAAGCTAAAGTCCGTCCGAATCATGTTAGCAATTGCCGCATTCTATGATTACGAAATATGGCAAATGGACATCAAAACGGCATTCCTTAATGGTTTCCTTAAGGAAGAATTGTATATGATGCAGCCGGAAGGTTTTGTCGATCCTAAGAATGCTGACAAAGTGTGCAAGCTCCAACGCTCGATTTATGGGCTGGTGCAAGCATCTCGGAGTTGGAACATTCGCTTTGATGAGATGATCAAAGCGTTTGGGTTTACACAGACTTATGGAGAAGCCTGCGTTTACAAGAAAGTGAGTGGGAGCTCTGTAGCATTTCTCATATTATATGTAGATGACATACTCTTGATGGGAAATGATATAGAACTCTTGGACAGCATCAAGGCCTACTTGAATAAAAGTTTTTCAATGAAGGACCTTGGAGAAGCTGCTTATATATTAGGCATCAAAATCTATAGAGATAGATCAAGACGCCTCATAGGTCTTTCACAAAGCACATACCTTGATAAGATATTGAAGAAGTTCAATATGGATCAATCCAAGAAAGGGTTCTTGCCTGTGTTACAAGGTGTGAAATTGAGCTCAGCTCAATGTCCGACCACGGCAGAAGATATAGAAGAGAAGAGCGTCATCCCCTATGCCTCAGCCATAGGTTCTATTATGTATGCCATGCTGTGTACCAGACCTGATGTTAACCTTGCCGTCAGTTTGGTAGGAAGGTACCAAAGTAATCCCGGCAAGGAACACTGGACAGCGGTCAAGAATATCCTGAAGTACCTGAAAAGGACTAAGGAAATGTTTCTCGTTTATGGAGGTGACGAAGAGCTCATCGTAAAGGGTTACGTCGACGCTAGCTTCGACACAGATCTGGATGACTCTAAGTCACAAACCGGATACGTGTATATTTTGAATGGTGGGGCAGTAAGCTGGTGCAGTTGCAAGCAAAGCGTCGTGGCGGGATCTACATGTGAAGCGGAGTACATGGCAGCCTCGGAGGCAGCACATGAAGCAATATGGGTGAAGGAGTTCATCACCGACCTAGGAGTCATACCCAATGCGTCGGGGCCGATCAAGCTCTTCTGTGACAACACTGGAGCTATTGCACTTGCCAAGGAGCCCAGGTTTCACAAGAAGACAAGGCACATCAAGCGTCGCTTCAACTCCATTCGTGAAAATGTTCAAGATGGAGACATAGAGATTTGTAAAGTACATACTGACCTGAATGTACCAGATCCGTTGACTAAACCTCTCCCTAGAGCAAAACATGATCAACACCAGAATTCCATGGGTGTTCGATTCATCACAATGTAACTAGATTATTGACTCTAGTGCAAGTGGGAGACTGTTGGAAATATGCCCTAGAGGCAATAATAAAAGCATTATTATTATATTTCCTTGTTCATGATAATTGTCTTTATTCATGCTATAATTGTGTTATCTGGAAATCGTAATACATGTGTGAATAACAGACATCAACATGTCCCTAGTGAGCCTCTAGTTGACTAGCTCGTTGATCAACAGATAGTCATGATTTCCTGACTATGGACACTGGATGTCATTGATAACGAGATCACATCATTAGGAGAATGATGTGATGGACAAGACCCAATCCTAAACATAGCACAAGATCGTATAGTTCGTTTGCTAGAGTTTTCTAATGTCAAGTATCTTTTCCTTAGACCATGAGATCGTGTAACTCCCGGATACTGTAGGAGTGCTTTGGGTATGCCAAACGTCACAACGTAACTGGGTGACTATAAAGGTAGACTACGGGTATCTCCGAAAGTGTCTGTTGGGTGACATGGATCAAGACTGGGATTTGTCACTCCGTATGACGGAGAGGTATCACTGGGCCCACTCGGTAATGCATCATCATGATGAGCTCAGAGTGACCAAGTGTCTGGTCACGGGATCATGCATTACGGTACGAGTAAAGTGACTTGCCGGTAACGAGATTGAACGAGGTATTGGGATACCGACGATCGAATCTCGGGCAAGTAACATATCGATAGACAAAGGGAATAGCG
Organism: Triticum dicoccoides; assembly: GCF_002162155.2. NCBI lineage: Eukaryota > Viridiplantae > Streptophyta > Magnoliopsida > Poales > Poaceae > Triticum > Triticum dicoccoides. The sequence goes on along the minus strand of NC_041393.1, from coordinate 727,385,905 downwards.
TACGGGGTTGATTGAATCCTCGACATCGTGGTTCATCCGATGAGATCATCGTGGAGCATGTGGGAGCCAACATGGGTATCCAGATCCCGCTGTTGGTTATTGACCGAAGAGTCGTCTCGGTCATGTCTGCTTGTTTCCCGAACCCGTAGGGTCTACACACTTAAGGTTCGGTTACGCTAGGGTTGTAGGGATATGTATATGCAGTAACCCGAATGTTGTTCGGAGTCCCGGATGAGATCCCGGACGTCACGAGGAGTTCCGGAATGGTCCGGAGGTAAAGATTTATATATGGGAAGTCCTGTTTCGGGCATCGGGACAAGTTTCGGGGTTATCGGTATTGTACCGGGACCACCAGAGGGGTCCCGGGGGCCCACCGGGTGGGGCCACCCATCCCCGGGGGCCACATGGGCTGTAGGGGGTGCGCCTTGGCCTGCTTGGGCCAAGGGCACCAGCCCCACATAGGCCCATGCGCCTAGGGTTCAAGGGGGCAAGAGTCCTAGGAGGGTAAGGCACCTCCTAGGTGCCTTGGGGGGGAGGGAAACCCCCCTTGGCCGCCGCACCCCCTAGGAGATTGGATCTCCTAGGGCCGGCCACCCCCCCTTGGCACCCCTATATATAGTGGGGGAGAGGAGGGACTTCATACCTTGAGTCCTTGGCCTTTGGTTGCCTCCTTCTCCCTCCCCAACACCTCCTCCACCTCCATAGTGCTTAGCGAAGCTCTGCCGGAGTACTGCAGCTCCATCAACACCACGCCGTCGTGCTGCTGCTGGTGCCATCTCCCTCAACCTCTCCTCCCTCCCTTGCTGGATCAAGAAGAGGAGACGTGGCTGTTCCGTACATGTGTTGAACGCGGAGGTGCCGTCCGTTCGGCGCTGGTCATCGGTGATTTGGATCACGTCGAGTACGACTACATCATCACCGTTCTTTTGAACGCTTCCGTGCGCGATCTACAAAGGTATGTAGATGCATCTGATCACTCGTTGCTAGATGAACTCCTAGATGATCTTGGTGAAACGAGTAGGAAAATTTTTGTTTTCTGCAACGTTCCCCAACAAATTTTACATTGTCTACCCCCTCGGTGAAGAAATATAAGAGCATTTAGATCACTAAAGTAGTGATCTAAACGCTCTTATATTTCTTTACGGTGGGAGTAACATCTATTTGTTCTAAGCATTTTGCTAAATGACTGCATGTAATTAATTGCAATGTTTTTTAGGCACCTCGGTTGTTGTGGGTAAAAGGATCCATGTATTGGTTGACGTTCGGGATCATCTGTCTGTACACCAACTATCTCATGATTTATTTTACCGCTGACTACCATGACATGGTCTAAAGACTAAACTTTGAGGATTTTGTAGAATTGGCTTGTGTTAAGCATTTGTACTGTGATTTTAACCTACTAATGTGGTTCATACTGAGATATTAATACCATGTAACATTTAGTTCTCTGTTTGTACTTAACCATAACTATTATATGTGTTCTGCTTCCTCCTGCTTTTCTTTCGAGAAGTATTTTTTTCATTTTAATTATGGCCTTTAAGATACGATTCTCTAATTGTTCATGTTCATACCATATACTAATATGTGATGTGTTTTATATTTGTACTGCGTTTTAAACTTGCTATAGCTGGAACGGAACTGAAACAGATGGAATGTTCCTTCTTCACTTTATTCTTATCCATGCTAAGCCTTACCTGCTTGACAAAAATGTTGGGACCGGCACCCTCGTGCCAAGGCGCGATCTAGTATATATGATGTATGCATGGATGTGGATGAAATATGATATTTTTTTGTTCAAAGAACAAGATGTTTTTTTATTCATAGATTTTTTTGTTCATGAGAGAGTCGGGGACGTCGAGGGATCATAGATGTAATTTTTTCAGAATTTTCTATCGTGCATAGAACGATTTTAGACCACAGGAGCACCCCCCCTATCGTTGCAAAAGTTGCTAAGTGATATTAATTAAGAAGGAAGAAGAAGAAAAAGAAGGATAGGAAAAAAGAAAATAAGAAGAGGAAGAAAGAAGAAGAGGAGAGGAAGAAGAGGAGAAATAATTTTCTATTTTTTTCTTCTTCTCCTCTATTCCTTTCTTCTTCTCCTTTTTTTCTTCGATTGCTTCTCTTCTATTCCTTTCTTCTTCTCCTCTTTTTATTTCTTCTTTTGTCTTCTTATTTTTTATCGGGTATGTCGTTGTCGAGATACCCTCTCCCGATAACTTCAACACGAGAGGGGGTCGATATACCCCCTCCCCAATAACATTATTTTCCCATGTATGTATGTCGCATCGTTGTCGATATAACCCCCTCCCGAATAACTTCGACATGAGGGGCGGTCGATATATATACCCCCTCTCGACTGTGATAACTTATACCACGAGAGCACCCCTCTCGGCCCTCTCGCTCGACCAAAACTCTTGAGGACACCCAAACCCTAGAAAAAAATGATGTTGGTCTCCTACCCCCTCCTGACACGCCCCTACCCGACAAACTCTCTCGAGTCCACCCAAATTTACCAAGTTAAAAGAGCGTTGTCGTCGAGGCCACCCCAAACCCTTGAAGCGTTGTTGAGGCCACCCCAAACCCTTGAAGCATTGCCGAGGCCACCCCAAACCCTAGAGAAGCAGCGTCGAGGCCACTAATATGATTCTTTATTGTGATTATATTAGCTAGCTAGTTCTACATTTTCCACTAATATATCTAGCTGTCATGTTTGAATAATAATTTCCATGTTGTAAATATTTGCAGAAACTATGGAGCACCCCCGAGACGAAGAAACAGAAGAGATGTTGGGGGACATAATCACAAAAGGAAGTGATATCGTTGCATCGTTTCTCAACGACACTGATGGTCTGGAAGGACAGGGTAGTGAAGAAGAAGGTTATGATTATGATGGCTCCGGTGACCCAATGCCGCTACAAGAAGTAGACCGTCATGACGGCTCCGGTGACTGAACCGAGTCCGGCCAGGTATATATATTAGTTAAGCATGTGCTGACTAGCTAATTGATGCATTCATTATTTTCGTATGTACACATATTAATTAACTCTCGTCTTTCTTCTTTTCTCTAGCCCTCCGGATCGAGCACAACTTCAGTAAAGAAACGAGGCCCGAAGAAAAAGTTGCGCTCAGATGAAAGGTTTGAGATCACAGCAATCGCACGCGATGCCAAGCCGATTGAACCCATCCGGACAAGGGATGCATTTCGTGCTCAGTGCGGGGTTCTTGTTAGGGACAAGATCCCGATTAGTATCCAGCAATGGTTAAAGCCTAAGAAGGAAGACCCTGAGGTGTCCTATGTCTCCGATATGCAGAAACAAGATCTTTGGACATCACTTAAGGCAAATTTCACCCTACCGCTAGAGGGTGATCCGGAGAAGCCAGTTAAAGAGCAATTGATCAAGTATCATGCTCTTAAGAAGATGGTAGAACTATTTAGGAGGTGGCAGAATGAGCTGAAAACAGAGTTTGTCGACGAAGATTTGACACCAGAATTCACCGGAAAGTATGAGAAGATCAGAGATCGCTGGCCTGCATTTGTGGCCCATAAGACATCGGAAAAGAGTAAGAAGATGTCAGCGATAAACAAGAAAAATGCTCCGAAGAAGAAGCATCACCATTGCACGGGGTCAGGTGGCTACCTCAAAGCCCGACCTTTGTGGGACAAGGCTGAGAATGACCTGATTGCTAAAGGGGTCGAACCAGAGACATTGAATTGGCCAGACCGTTGCCGGACTTGGTTCTTCGGAGTTGGCGGAACCTTGTACCCTGTAACAGGGAAGTGCGTTTGGACGGAAGAGCAACTGAGAATACCCGTCACAAGGCTTCAGGAGTATATCGAGAAAGCGCAGCAAGGGACGTTCGTCCCAGACAAAGAGAAGGATGAGCTCACAATGGCCCTCGGGAATCCTGAGCACCCTGGACGGACACGAAGCACGCCAGGCTCCGTTTCGTGGAAGGCTGGCTTTCTGGACACATGGGGTTACAAAACCCAGGAGAGGAGGAAGAAAGTGGAGCATAGCCAACTGCAGGCGCTGCACGAAAGGGTACAAGGGCTAGAGGAACGAGAAGCAGATCGCAGCAAACGACCTGCCGAATCTTCCCCTGAAGCTACCTCGCCATCTCAACGGAGAAGCAGCATGGCTTCCACCGAGCAGACTCAGCAGCTGGAGCCAGTCTTCACGGCTCCTGCTAGCTACCCCGTGGATGCTATCACGGAGTCTCAACATTGCCACCTTATGACGCGATGGATGACATTGAAAGTCAAGGCGGCTGTTGGCTTTGTTATACCTAATGAACCTGACGCAACCTACCACGGCCAGCCGATTCCAAAAGGATATGCTAGGGTGATGGTGGATCAAATAACGGACGGATTTGAGGACCTTCGGCTTGACCACCCTACGGGTGAAGGGGAGATTCGGCTGGGTTCTTCTCTGAAGACTCCATGACTATGGCGGAAGGAGCTCATCAACCTTCCGAACTGGACGCCTCCGCCTCCTCCTCCCCCTCCGGCGAGTCAGGGCAATCCGCCTCCTCCTCCGCCTCCTCCTCCGGTGATTGATCAGGGCACTCAGCCTCCTTCTCCGGCGTGTGGCGGCACTCCGCCTCCTTCTCCGCCTGCGCCGGCGCGCCCGAGCAGCCAACCTCCTCCTTCTTCGCCTCGTCAACAAGGGCGGATCAAGAGACCCGCCGCCGCTCCGGCTGCTCCGGCGCGTCGTAGTCCTTCTCCTCCGCCTCGTAAGAAAGGAAAGACAGCCGTAGCCGCTCCGTCTGCTCCGTCGTCTAGCAGTACAGCCAGAGTCGGGAGGCAATACAGATTCGGTCCTTCTCTGAAGACTCCAGAGAGGTTACCATACGAGAGGACCGTGGAGGAAAACACGCAGATCGTGCAAGCCGGAGTGAAGAACTTCTTTGAAGGGGTGAAAGCAAAGAAACATCCACCTCCAGAGGAGAAGATAGATCCGGTAAAAGCGAAGCATACTCTGGCTGCCCTGAAGAAACCACCAAACTCTCCGGCAAAAGACAACTATGAGCGCATTCTTACAAAGTCATTTATCGAAGCGTCGCGGTCGGGGAGTACTGTCAGTGGTCAAAGGTTAGCAGAACGACGAGCTGGGAAAAAAGTTGCCCAGCTCGGTGAACAAGCGAACCAATTGTTGCCCCCGCTCCAGGTGTCTAGCGTCGTCGCGAATCATCCGGACGGGACAATGGTGCCCGGTTATAACGATCTTGGAGATTACCTGCCCGAATATGCACATTTCGATTTCTTGGAGGTGGACGAACACAAAGACGTGTACGGGAAGCCTCTCGTCAAAGATTAAAGATCTCTAACAACGATGATGCGAAGATTCCATGATTGGTACATGAAAACCTGCAGAAAGTCTGGGGGGAGGATATTTTGACGCTGAGAGTTAGAGAGGAGCATGACCTCGTTGGAATTGAACTGTTGAATGTTCAATTTGAGGAGTTCTTCGCGTTTTTCAATCTAAAGGCCCTCGATAAATTGATGATCACTTGCTACTGCCTGTAAGTAGTACTACTTCTGTCATTAAGTCTCTATATATAGGTCAGCTCTTTCATTGCATGTTTTTTTAATTATCCTCACTATATTATGCAGATTGAAGATCGCCGAATTGAAGAAAAGACAAATCAGTGATATTGGGTTCATTAACACAAATCTCATAGATGCATATATGGTTGAATTTCAGGCCAAAGATACCGAGGCCAAGCTGCTACAATCGTTTGTATTAAATCAAAACAAAGGTATAATACTCTTTCCTTACGAATTCAAGTGAGTATTACTGTCTTGTGCATATTCGGTTTTCCTTATTAGTCAAGGTTATAGTAATATAATTGATGAGTTATGCATGCGTGCGCAGGTTCCACTATATTCTCCTAGAGATTAAGCTTGAGCAGAGACTAGTAACCGTCTTAGAGTCGAGACAAAAAGATCCCAAGGAGTATGCGGAGATGACTGAAATTCTAGAGAAGTAAGTTAAATCGATCATTATCGCACCATATCGGCAACTTTGTTCATTTCCTGATATCAAGTAATAGTTTTCTTTGTCTGACGGGGTTTGGAAAAAATTCACCTCAAAAACTCCGGGACTGCCGAAGAAGCTGCAATTTAGACACTCGAAAGTAAGTACTATAGTAGCATGTTCCACGCATCTCCTAGTGATTCAAGCGCTAGTTTCATCAATACCATTTAGCATGCTTGATAATTATGAGTTTGATTGACCTCTATTTCTTGTAAATTGGTTGTGGCAGGAACAAGAGAATGATGACTGTGGATACTACATTTGCGAGTCCATCCGCCACACGACCTGTGAGCAGGGCTACTCTGACAAACAATATGAAGTACGTAAATAATAATATTCACAATTTTATTTTATTACCATCATTTGTGTTCATTTTCATTTAATCATATATATATATGTATTGATCCCCTTCTTCAAATTAGATATTTCGGATGCGAGATGAACTCCTACCACCAGATCGTATGCTAGAAATTCAAGAGGAATTGAAGGCATTCTTTCTTGACCACGTGATCGCTAAAGACGGAGAATACCATGTGGACCCTGATGCGTTCGATTTTAATTAGGAGATTATATTGTAAAAGATATTTATATTGTATATATGTAGCCAGTAGCGTCGGATAGATATACGAGAACTTGTTGTTCGACCAATCTCTCAAAGAAGGAGAGGTGGTCGATATCACTTTTCTTTGTATGCATCTGTTCACGACGATCTTCTGTTTCCTTCATTTGCTTACTAGCTAGCGTGTCTAGTCCTCTCTATACATATAGTACGTAGCGTCGACCAAGCACGGAGATAAGAGAGGACACTTCTCTCTATTAATTAGCTAGCTAACACAATATATGAAACACCTAAATTAACCCCTCAAACCCCCCTCCCTTTCAAAAACAAAAAACAAAAACCTCAGCACCTGAAATCCTGATGCGTGGATGCCTATTGGTCCCAACCGGGACCAAAGGGCCTCCTGCCTGGGCTCGCCGCACCGGCCACGTGGAGGCCCATCTGTCCCAGTTTATGTAAGAACTGGGACTAAAGATTTAGGGCATTAGTACCGACACTTTAGTCCCAGTTCAAAAACCGGGATAAATGACCACGAACCGGGACAATAGATCCTTTTTGTACTACCATCACCTGGCCTGAGCGGAGGAATTATAGGAGATGGAGTACGACACGAACCACTGGCTGGGATCGGTGTTGAGAGCAGAGCGCTCCCAAGGATCGAGCCCCATACTGATGTTGCAGCGTTCATCAATTACGAGGATCAACTGACGGTGCGGCAGGTGATGCCGGTGAAGAAGGAGCCTTGTTGGTTTTGCCGGTGAAAAAAAAAAGTTGAAAAAGAAAAATTATTTACACGCTCGCTCGTTTGACTTGTGAAACGTACAATTTGTTGGAGTTTGCTATCAGACGGTCAGCTTGATAAGCTACCAACAAAAATTGCAATCAACGGTTCGAGTTTGCTTGTGGACCGCGTCGATCGGTCCAGCTTAGGATCGTTGTTGTTTTCATGCCCCTTTCCGGATAAAGCAGCGGCAAGCACGCAAACGCGTTCCTTTGCTTTGAACGTGGAATGCCGACCACGGAAATAACGAAACCGACCCGTCATCCTCACGACGAGCACGACTCAAAAGACATTTCTGCAACACACGATGTGCAATTTCAACAACATTATTTACATCTATGTCCATTTCAAGATCATCTAAGACAAAATGAGCAGTAATCTACTCTAAACAGAGCACTCCATCTGGAGCAGTACATATGAACACAAGACCCAAAGTCTTGCAAAAAAATAAATAACCAAAGCGTTAGCAGCCACCTACGTACGCGGCTTCGTAATAAGGTACGAAAACCCGGTGCCAAAATTGCTACACCCAACCCCACTTTGCTCGTTCGTTCTTCCGATACGGTTAGCACGGCCACTTTTTGCCTACCTACGTACTACATGGAGCACAACCGGCCGACCAATCAGTCAAAATGGAATAATGGATGATGGACGGTGGCCGGCCGGCCGGCCTAGACGTCGGCGCACCGGCGCGGCGCGAAGCCGAGCCGGTTGAGCTCCAGGTCGTAGAGGACGTGGAAGTTCTGCTGCTGGTAGTTGCCGATGATGGACATGCCGGAGCGCGGCGTGCCCAGGACGGCCAGGCACATGATGCCCTCCGGCTCCAGCCGGATGAAGTAGTTCTCCGCCGGGAACTCCCACGCCGCGCCGTCCGCGAACGCCAGCGACAGCTCCGGCACCTCGATCTTTCCGGCCCCGGACACGTTGTAGCACGGGCTCAGCACCGGGAACCCCGGGATGAGCGGGTAGGACGGGCTCATGCGGTCGATGAACGCCTGCCGGATCGCCCGGTACGCCGGCTCCGGGAAGTAGCTCAGCGTCGTGCCGGAGTCGATGATGGTGCCGCCGGCGGCCAGGGTGTCGGACGGGATGTTGACCGCCTCCCCGCCCACGAGGACGGACTTGAGCTGGAGGTAGTAGAAGGTGTCCGTGCCCGTGGCCGGCGCGAAGGCCGTGTAGTTGAGCCGCGGGTGCGCGAGCAGCGCGTCGTCGTGGCCGAAGATGACCTTGCTCCCGGCCGCGCTGCCGTGCTCCACGAGGCAGTAGGAGAAGGCGTGCCCCCCGTAGACGCCGCGCAGCTGCGACGCGAACGACAGCGGGCCGCGCCCGAGCCCCAGCAGCCCCGCCGCGCCGTGGAAGAGGCCGCGGTTGCGGTGGCCGCACCCGAACGCCACGCCGTCCACGCGCCGGGTCCCGGCGGCGCCCGTGAGGTTGACGGTGAAGGCCTCGAGGGCGAGGTCGCCGGTGGTGTTGGACTGGTCGCCGTACCAGTAGTAGTACGGGCAGGGGTCGGTCCGTGGCCTGCGGCACTCCCTGGGCGCCGCTGTCTCCGGCGGCGAGACGAGGCCGCAGCGCGCGTCGCCGCAGGTGACGTTGCGGTAGGAGGTGGACGCCGCCGGGTCGAAGACGGGCCCGCTCTGCTCGAAGCAGTCGAGGCAGGGCGCGCACTGCACCCAGTTGAGGTCACTTCCCGTGTCCATGATCATCCGGAACCGGCGGGGCGGCGTGCCCACGTACACGTCCACCAGGTACTCCCCCGAGCCGACCGCCACGCCGGACTCCACCGTGGCCACGACCCGCTCCGACAACGCCCTTCTTGGCCCCGAGCCCCGCTGGGCCGCGCCGGAGCCAGACAGGGCGACTCTCCTATGCATCGTATCGATACGGACGGCGTCTTTCTCGGCCGAGTCGAGGAAGAAGGCGCCCGTCCCCGTCGCGCCCGCGGCGGCGGAGCGATGGGTCATGTGGAGCTTGAGCGGCGGGACCCGGCGCGCGAGCGCCTCCTCCTCGGCGACCAGCTTGCCGTCGCAGCCGGCGTCGGCGACGGGGGCGTTGAACTGCGGGAACTCGAAGCCATACGGGGTCGCCGCCGACGCCGACGAGGAGGAGGAGAGCGCGAGGAGCAAGGCCACCAGCAGGGAGCGGTACGCGGCCATGGTTGGTGGAGGATGGAGATGGAGCTGGTGGCGTCGGGAGAATATAAGTAGAGCGCGTGCGGTTTGACCAGAGCAGGGTGCTCATGTTGACGACGAACGGCGCCAGTGGAACGCACACGTAGGAGAGACTTTGCATTGCGTGTGCACGCGTGATGACCTCCGACTGACCGGGCAAATAGTGGAGTGCGTAGCATACAGTAAACGGTCGAGTCAAACGGTTTTTGTACGGCCATGTCTAGTGGATACTCTCTTCTGATCTTGCATCCTACTCCCTCTGTTTTAAAATAAATATCTCAACTCTGTATTAACTCTAATATAAAATTGTACTGAGCTCGAGACATTTATTTTGGCATGGAAAAAGTATTTTCTCCCGTTCATCACGGGTGAGAGTTTGTCTGAGTATTTTATAATTTACACTATGCCTTCTACTCCCTCCATCCGGAAATACTTGTCCTGAAAATGGGTAAAATGTATGTATCTATAACTAAAATAAGTCTAGATACAATCATTTTTAGGACAAATATTCCAAACGGAGGGAGTATGGAGTTAAAACACGTAATTTGTATGCTTTTGAAAAAAAATGTTCTGCCAAATCCTCATTTTCATGATACTCATCCAACATTCTGTATAATGATCCAATAAGTATTATAAAGCTGATTTGCTTTTGGATCATTTGCCGAAGAGATCATTTCCATTTTGCAGATAAAGGTGATGATGCTGGAAGTAAAGCTGTTAGAACGAGTAGCAAACGAAGTATACAGATCATCTAAGGCGGGAGACATTAAGAAAAGGTAAAAACAAAGATCTCTTCGGCAAGCAAGAAAGTTTACTGTCAACTTCGACCTGTTACTGTTTATTTGATGGCTTTGGTTCTCAGCTCTTTTACCTTTCCTTTCGGACAATTTCAAGATTGTAATGTATAGAAAGTTCATCACAAAGACGGACCTACCCGGCCCCGTATCGCTCCCACGAGCGGCCCGGGTGCAACCCTAGCTCCTTGCCGCCGGCACATCCTACCTCGCCTCCCCTCCCTCTCCGTCGCCAGGGAACGCTGCTGGTCAAAGCCCGAGCGTACGTCAGCGGCGGTGGGACTCTTCCCTCCCACCCGGGCATCCAGGCGGCGCGGGACAGCCGGCCTTGTGGAGGCGAGCGACTCAGCGGGGCGCATCAGGCCGGCAGCTAGGGATGGCGTCGATGTTCTCTTACACCGGGCGGCCCAAGGTGGCCATGGCGCACGACACGACCATGTGTGGGGCGACCCGTGGATCTCGCGCTGTTGCGAGCTGGCACGGGGTAGCCGTGTTGGGCGGCTGTGTAGCCATGCTGGGAGGTGCAGCGTGCACGAATTGGGCGCGGCATGGGCATCATGGGTCTTGGGCGGAGTGGTGCAATGGTCTACTACTACCGTGGTGTGCTCGGAGGCCCGGTACGGCTCTGGGAGATGGCTCGTTGCGAGGTGCTTGCTCCTGTTGTTGCCGGTGGGCGTTTGGGCTATGGCCAGGGACCTGGTGGTCCATGGCCTCTGGTGGCGCTCCTCCGTGCCTTGCTAGCGTGGTGCTCGGTACGGCACGATGGATATGCTGACCTGCGTGGCGGGTGGGCTGACGATGGTCTCCACGAGGTGTGGGTGGCCATGTTGGATGTGATGTGCTTGTTCAGTAGTGGCGGCAGGGGTGATGTGATGGGCCCTCGTGCTGGAGGTTGGCCGCCGGTGGGCTCTATGAGGTGCAGCTGGCCGCAGCGGTCTCGTCACCTCTTCGTCGATGGGCAGCTCCGATGGTGGCGGCGGGTGGTGAGCTTGCCAACCTCGGTGCGGGATGATGTGCGACCGAGGTGGTGTGGGAGCATGGGTGAAGACCCTGTCTCGGCCTTGTGTTGTGACTAGCGATAGTGGCGGCTTTGGCCGCCGTCAACCTCCCTGGAGGCACCACTGATTTGCTATTGCACCCCTCCCACACGGATCCGACCATTGTGGCCTCTCTAGTGGAAACACTTGATTTGTGATAGGACGACGGCGGCTTTGGTGTGCCATTTTCCCTCTTGGGGGCTTCGTCTCGGAGCTCGACATTGCAAGCGGGACTAGTCACTACTAGGAAAATGCTTATAGATAGAAGTTTACCAGTAGCGCATGTTTATGACCCCACGCTACTAGTATTTACCAGTAGCGCGTGGCAGAAAACGCGCTACTACTAATGAATAACAACAGTGTTTGTTAGCTTGGGCCGCGCTACTGTTACATGGGCCGCAGGGCAAAAATAGTAGCCCACTTACCTGTAGTGTTTGTTTTGAACAGGCGCTACAACTGGTGGGCTTAGCAGTAGCACTGGCCTCTAACCAGCGCTACTACTAGAGGAAAAGAAAACTGGCCCGAGCGCCCCCAAACCCACTCACTCTCACAATTGATCCCCTCCGCCCGACGATGCCGCCGCAGTTAGGATTCGTCCCCGGCCGCCTCACCCCCGTCGACGGTGCCGTGCGCCACCACCACGCGCGGTCGCCTCTCGCCTCCTCTGACGCTCCAGCCCCGTAAGTCCCCCTCGATCTCCTCCTTCCTGCGCGCGCCACACTAGCTAGGCTCCAATCGATTTGCCTCGGAGGCTCGCCATGTTTTGGGATTTAGGGATTGCACAGTGGCTCCGCGCTTCGATGCGACGTGTTCCAGGCTTGTTTCCTCGCGTGATTAGGGAGAGAGTAGAGAGAGGGTTAGGTGAGAGAAGTAGAGGCTTTTTGTTGCTCACTGAAACTTATGAGTAGAGAGAAGTAGCTAGAGAAGTAGAGGCTTTTAGCACATATAATTGAAACTTGGGTTTCAATTCTTGGCTGCCCCCCTGGAGCAGTGGTGGCGGCGGCGGTGCCTAGTGTTCTAGGGTTTAGAGAGGGGTTCTTTCCTGACACTAGGTTTATGTCGTGAATGCTCCTCCTTTCATCTAAATGATGTTGATTGTGCCAGTTCTTCTTAAAGGTTTAAATGTCTGTATCCTCGTGAGCTACCCTATGTGTGAATTTGATCCACTAGATTCTTTGTTGATGCATATAAAGATATGACCTAGAAGTCCTCACTGTTATGTGGTTTCATGGAAAATCAATGCTTGATTCGATACTCTTTCAGGTTGAAGAGAGTATATGTATGTGGTGATGCTCAAATTGCCAAGTTGTTATGGTGCGCATTTGAATATATGCTAACACCCGTTTCGAAAAAATGCTTATATTTTGTGTGTGTGTGTGTGTGTGTGTGTGTGTGTGTGATTGTTCTTCCCTTGTATTACCTCTTAGTCCGGTGCTTATATTTTGTAATAGAAAATGTTGGCTACATTTTCAGCCACTTGTAAATTCTGTTTCTGCAACTGAATCTTTGTACATAAACTTTGCTTCCTTGTTCTCCATAGGGGGGCTTTGTCAATTTTGCAATGCCTCTTTAGGCAAAGGAGCAGGGTGTAAATTGACAAAGCCCCTTATGGACCCAAATCGCTATCCATCTGATGTTGTTAGTGAGCCCATTTTTGGTAAATTTCAGAAAAAGAAAACATAGATAGACAGAGAGTTGTATCTGATCAAAAAGGGGGGTGTTTGCCTTTTATAGTTTTAATTATTGTGCAACTGATGCCAAAGGTGGAAAGGATGTTTACTTATTGTGTTTTGTGAATCTTGTGTCGTGCTGTTTTGGAAGATTCTAAGCTGGTTCAACTTTTGGATGTGGGAATAGATAAAGTGTTCCCCTGGATTGAACTACTTTTGCTTGTCTGCTTGCGCAATAATGGCAATATGCCATTTATCTTATTATTAGGCTCTGTTTGGGTTACATGATCTCTATTAGGTTATTGTCTGAACTGAACTACAATTTAGTTGTTATTTTGCTTGCCATGTGAACCTCATGTGAACCTCATATTGCTTTAGTGAAATGGCGCCACTACCACCACCACCACCATGTCGACGGTGCAAGTCAAGGTGCCCCAGCAGCCTTGCAACTGGCACGCTATTCAGCATCTACTTCGAGTCTAGTTTTCTTCATGCGGCGGTAATAAATTATATGAAACTAGTAACTACTATTTTGTTTTTAGTGTTATTGGCATTAATGCATCGTGTATATATCATTTTGCTTTTTGTACACAGATCGTCCCATGCAATGTGAGGTCAGAATTCAACAAGCTGACCGGAGACTCTGTGACCTTTGAGGCTCCTAGGGGCCCCTACACTATGGAGGTCGAGAAAGGACGAAATATGACGCATGTGGGTGATACGTCTCCAATGTATCTACTTTTCCAAACACTTTTGCCCTTGTTTTGGACTCTAACTTGCATGATTTGAATGAAACTAACCCGGACTGATGTTGTTTTCAGCAGAACTGCCATGATGTTGTTTTATGTGTATAAAATAAAAGTTCTCGGAATGTCCTGAAAATCCTCGGAGGCACTTTTTGGAAAATATAAAAAATACTGGAGAAAGAATCAAGACCAGGGGGCCCACACCCTGTCCACGAGGCCCTCCCCCCTGGGCGCGCCCCCTGTCTCGTGGGCCCCCTGAGGCTCCGCCGACCTCAACTCCAACTCCATATATTCCGTCTCGTGGAGAAAAAAATCGAGAGAAAGTTTCATCACGTTTTACGATACGAAGCCGCCGCCAAGCCCTAATCTCTCTCGGGAGGGCTGACTGGAGTCCGTTCGGGGCTCCAGAGAGGGGGATTCGTCGTCGTCGTCATCATCAACCATCCTCCATCACCAATTTCATGATGCTCACCGTCGTGCGTGAGTAATTCCATCGTAGGCTTGCTGGACGGTGATGGGTTGGATGAGATTTACCATGTAATCAAGTTAGTTTTGTTAGGGTTTGATCTCTAGTATCCACTATGTTCTGAGATTGATGTTGCTATGACTTTGCTATGCTTAATGCTTGTCACTAGGGCCCGAGTGCCATGATTTCAGATCTGAACCTATTATGTTTTCATGAATATATGTGTGTTCTTGATCCTATCTTGCAAGTCTATAGTCACCTATTATGTGTTATGATCCGACAACCCCAAAGTGACAATAATCGGGATACTTCTCGGTGATGACCATAGTTTGAGGAGTTCATGTATTCACTATGTGCTAATGCTTTGTTCCGGTTCTCTATTAAAAGGAGACCTTAATATCCCTTAGTTTCTGCTAGGACCCCGCTGCCACGGGAGGGTAGGACAAAAGATGTCATGCAAGTTCTTTTCCATAAGCACGCATGACTATTTACGGAATACATGCCTACATTACATTGATGAACTGGAGCTAGTTCTGTGTCACCCTATGTTATAGCTATTACATGAGGAATCGTATCCGACATAATTATCCATCACTGGTCCATTTCCTACGAGCTTTTCGCATATTGTGCTTCGCTTATTTACTTTTCCGTAGCTACAGTTATAATCACTACAAAACCCAAAAACATTACTTTTGCTACTGTTACCTTTATTATCTTACTACTTTGCTACTAAATAATTTGCTGCAGATACTAAGTTATCCAGGTGTGGTTGAATTGACAACTCAACTGCTAATACTCAAGAATATTCTTTGGCTCCCCTTGTGTTGAATCAATAAATTTGGGTTGAATACTTTACCCTTGAAAGTTGTTATGATCCCCTACACTTGTGGTCATCAAGACTAATTTCTGGCGCCATTGCCGGGGAGCATAACTCTATTCTCTGAGTCACTTGCGATTTGTATCTGTTGATCACTATGAAGAGCTTGAAAGACGATAGAACCAAGATTTTGCCCTCAACTATGAGGGGAGGTAAGGAACTGCCATCTAGCTCTGCACTAGATTCTCCTTCTGTTATTGCTAAACTTTCGACACCTAAACCTGCTACTGCTATGAACTCTGATATGTCGCATGTTATTGATGATGCCACTTCTGCTTTGCATGATACTTATGATGAAACTACTTCTGTACGTGATACTACTTTGCCATTAGGTCAATTTCTTGATGAACAACTTGCTAGGGCTAGAGAGAATGAAATTATTGAAGATGCTATTATTGATGATAGTGATGATGAAAGTTCTCCGAATGATTATGAATTGCATGTTGTTCCTGAGGGTTATGTTATGAATGAAGAAGCTACTAGAGCTATCTTTGCTTGCAATGATAGATATGATCTCAAAAGGTTATTAGCTAAATGGAAGCAACAATCTCTTAATGTTATAATGAAACCTGACCCTGCTTTTGCTACTTCACCTATCTGTGTTACTGATAAGGATTATGAATTCTCTGTTGATCCTAAAATTATTACTTTATTTGAATCTGATCCTTTTTATGGCCTTGAATCTGAAACTGTTGTGGCACATCTTACCAAGTTGAATGATATAGCTACCCTGTTCACTCATGATGATAAATCTCGCTATTATAATATCCTTAATATATTTTCGTTCTCATTAAAGGGTGTTGCTAAGACTTGGTATAATTCTCTTGCTCCTGGTTGTGTGCGTAGTCCCCAGGATATGATTTATTGCTTCTCTGCTAAATATTTCCCTGCTCATAAGAAACAAGCCGCCTTGCGGGAAATATATAATTTTGTGCAAATCAAAGAAGAGAGTCTCCCACAAGCTTGGGGGAGGCTTCTCCGATTGCTTAATGCTTTGCCTAATCATCCTCTCAAGAAAAATGAAATACTTGATATCTTTTATAATGGACTAACCGATGCTTCCAAGGACTACTTGGATAGTTGTGCTGGTTGTGTTTTTAGGGAAAGAACAGTCAACGAAGCTGAATTATTATTGAATAATATGTTGACTAATGAAAATAATTGGACTCTTCCTGAGCCAATTCCTAAGGCAATTCCTGAACCAATTGAGCCAACTCCTGAGCCTATTCCTAAACCCACTCCGAAGAAGAGAGGTGTTTTATTTCTCAGTCCTGAAGATATGCAAGAGGCAAAGAAATCAATGAAAGAAAAAGGTATTAAAGCTAAAGATGTTAAGAATTTACCACCTATTGAGGAAATACATGGTCTTAATATACCGCCTGTTGAAGAACCACATTGTCTTGATACCCGACACAGGTAGTAAAGGTAAATTCTCTCTATAGATATGATAAAGTTGAAAGCCCCTCTACTAAATTTCATAGCCCATTCTTAGATGAATTTGATGACTTTATGGCTAGACAAGAAAGTTTTAATGCTTATGTTGGTAGAGAGTTAAAGAATAATGCTTTCGAGATAGGACGCGTGAGCGATAATATGGCTAGAGTTAAAGGTGAACTTAAACTCATTAGCAAATATGCTTCTATGGTTGCTACTCAAGCTGAGCAAGTACTTAAAGCTCAAAATGATTTGCTTGATGAATTAAATAATAAAAATGACTTTGCTGTTAGAGTGGCTACTAGAACTGGTAGAATGACTCAGAAACCTTTGTATCCTGAAGGCCACCGTAAGAGAATCGAGCAAGATTCTCAGAGAAATAATTTAGAGGCACCTAGTTCTTCCAAAAAGAAGAAAAAGGAAAACGATAGGACTTTGCATGCTTCTAGTGAACCTACTGTAGACACACCTGAGAATCACAATGATATTTCTATTTCTGATGCTGAAACACAATCAGGTGATGAACATGGACCTAGTGATAATGTTAATGTTAATGTTCATGTTGATGCTCAATCTAGCAAAAACAATGATGTAGAGATTGAACCTAATGTTGATCTTGATAACCCACAATCAAAGAATCAATGTCATGATAAGAGAGATTTTGTTGCTAGGAAGCACGGTAAAGGAAGAGAACCATGGATTCAGAAACCCATGCCCTTTCCTCCTAAACCATCCACGACAAAGGATGATGAGGATTTTGAGCGCTTTGCTGAAATGATTAGACCTATTTTCTTACGTATGCGCTTAACTGATATGCTTGAAGTAAACCCTTATGCTAAATATATGAAGGATATCATTACAAACAAAAGAAAGATACCAGAAGCTGAAATTTCTACCATGCTTGCTAATTACACTTTTAAGGGTGGAATACCAAAGAAACTTGGAGATCCGGGGGTACCAACTGTACCATGCTCCATTAAAAGAAATTATGTTATAACTACTTTATGTGATCTTGAAGTTGGTGTTAGTGTTATGCCTCTCTCTTTATATCGTAGACTTGAATTGAATAAGTTGACACCTACTGAAATATCTTTGCAATTGGCCGATAAATCAACCGCTATACCTGTCGGCATTTGTGAGGATGTGCCTGTTGTGGTTGCAAATGTCACCATCTTAACAAACTTTGTTATTCTTGATATTCCCGAGGACGATAGTATGTCGATTATCCTTGGTAGACCCTTTTTGAATACTGCAGGGGCTGTTATTGATTCCAACAAAGGCAATGTCACTTTTCATGTTAATGGTAATGAGCATATGGTAAACTTTCCGAGGAAACAATCTCAAGTTCATAGCGTTACTTCTATTGGAAAAGTTCCGACTATCATTATTGGAGGTTTTGAATTTCCTCTCCCTACTGTCGATAAAAAGTATGATATTCTTATTGTTGGGGATTTTCATATCCCCGTTGAGCTAACTTAGTGTTATTCGAAATTTCTCCGGTTCCGTGTTATTCGGAATGAGTTTGTTAACAAGACTTGATCAAAATTGTTAGTGGATTCATTTTGATGATCATGAGATGGATGAAACTAGAAGCCACAACCTTCTGTACCCTCTTTTTAATTTCTGTTATTTAGAATAAATAAAGCAAAAATAGTATTATCTGTCTGTTTTTTGAATTATCCGTGCATTAAAAAATATCCCAAAAATAAAAGTGCTCCAAATGCCCTGCAATTTAGTATGATTTTTTATGGAATATTTGAGGATTTTAGGCACTGAAATCACTGCAGGAGGGGCAAGCACCAGACCACGAGAGTGGAGGGCGCGCCCACACCCCCTGGGCGCGCCCCCCTGTCTCATGGGCCCCTGGTGGCCCCCCTCCACTTATGCCAGCATCCACACACTTCATCTTCTTCCCAAAAAAATCCCCATCCAGCTCAAGCACGAGTTCTAGCTCATTTTGCTGTGATTTTCGATCTCCTTGCTCAAAGCTCCATTCACAAAACTGCTTTGGGAGATTGTTGCTTGGTATGTGACTCCTCCATTGGTCCAATTAGTTTTTGTTCTAGTGCTTTATTCATTGCAAATTTTTGCTGCATAAGTGACCATGTTCTTGAGCTTGCATGTTAAATTTATGAGGTCCCAAGCAATTCTAATGTATGATATAGGCTCTAGGCACTTGTAGGAGTAGTTGCTACCAATCTTATTTAGTATTATTCACTTTTATTTTGAAGTTACTAAATTTTCAGAAATTTTCAGAAAATGTTAAGGAAACTTTTGAGGGGCTCTTCTAGCCAAGGCTCTCAGGAAAAACAAGCTAAAGAGAAGGAAAAGGCCAAGTATAATCTTCCTCGCTTAGCGGAAGTACGGTCGTGTGAATGGCCATGTGATAATTTCTTGAAAGAAGCTGGAATTCATGAAGATTTTTATTCTTTGATCAAGAATGCGGACCTCACCGATTTCCTCCACGACCGGATGGATTAGTATCTCTTACTTACCAATATTTTTGTGCAAAATTTTTATTATTATCCTGAGAAGTCACTGCCTTCAGTGTCATTTCATTTATATGATGAATTCAGAGAAATGTTTTTACGTAATTTTTGCGCGGTATGTAGGATACCCTACGAGGGAGAATTAGAGGATCCCCATCGTAAAGATGTGGATGGATTTGTTAACACTATAGCTGTAGAGGAGCCAAAGAAAGGTTCCGAGGCGAAAATCTCTAGCATACACTTTCCTATTTTACGCTACTTTGCCATATTTGCTAGTAGATGCTTGATTGGTCGTGGAAATAGTGGAAACTTTAGTTTTCCTGATATTATCATTCTTCAACATGCTTTGCTTGGAGATAATAGTTTTAGTATGGGTGTCGTCATTGCTAAACGGCTAAGCCTGAATCATACAAAAGGCCCCATATTTTGAGGTATCTATGCTTCACGTCTTGCTAGACATTTTCAGATACCTATTAGGCACCATGAGAAAGAGGAGACAAAATTGCCTCCTTACATTTTAGATTACAAGAGCATGGTAGCACACGCGTTTATTGTTGACAACAAAGAGAAGATGCTCTTGTATAACCTTAGATTTAATAAGAAACACAATGAGACTATTATTTTGCCTGCACCTCTGTTGTTTGATTTGATTGCAGATAATTTTCTTGTTATGCCAGAAGTAGTGTATGCTCATCGAGGCCAAGCATCCACTCCAAAACCTGAGCCTGAGCCGGTACCTGCACTGGACCCTTATCGTGCATCATCTTACCAGTGGGATCCGGAGATGGCCAGCCAGTGGTACCCTGATCACACCTCTCAGTACACCGGGGAGAGTAGCAGCGGTCCTTGGTACTAGACCAACTTAGGCCAAAAGCCTAAGCTTGGGGGAGTACGTATTCCTCACCGACTTTACATTCATGTTCACACACTAGTCGTCGGTGCTCATACTCTTTCAGTGTATTATCCATGCTAGTTTAATTTTCTTTTTCTAGTTTTCTTCTTGTGTGCTTGATAAACCTTAAGAAAAACCAAAAAAATTAGTTACTTTAATTTCCATGCTTGTAGTAGTAATTAAAATGAAAACCCAAAAAGATTTCTCATTCTTCTTTTTACTTGTTGGGAGCTTTCCCGTGTAAATAGTTTTATTTTCTTTTCTTCCCTTTGGGGGTAGAGAGTAGAAGACCATATTGAAAATGCTTAGTGGCTCTCATATGCATACCTGTTTATTTAATTTAGAGCCCATATTACTTTGTCTTCTCTCTTGAGTTGAATGCTTGCAGATTCCAGCTTACTCCAATGCACGTGCACTATTATTATTATACACATCGTTCGGTCGTGAATATGATGGACTTATTGAGATGAGAAAAGCTGGTATGAACTCGACCTCTCTTGTTTTTGTAAATATGATGAGTTCATCGTTCCTGATTTAGCTTATTATTAAGTAAACATATTTGCAATGACATTTAGAGATTATAGTTGCTTGTGCCATGCTTGATTAGCTATGAGTTATAATGTTTACCTTGCGTGCCAACATGATATTAGAATGATTATGATGTGGTATGATGGGATGGTATCCTCCTTTGAATGAATTGAGTGACTCGACTTGGCACATGTTCACGCATGTAGTTAAGACAAATTAACATAGCCTTCATGATATTTATGTTCATGGTAGATTATATCCTACTCATGCTTGTACTCGGTGTGAATTAATTTTAATGCATGTTTATGACTGTTGTCGCTCTCTCAGTTGGTCGCTTCCCAGTCTTTTGCTAGCCTTCACTACGAAAAAATACACTTCCGTGATGGTACGTGTTTGTCACAGTAGGTCGCGTTTTTTGTCATGCATGTACATCCATGACAAATTTATGACAGAATCAAGATAGTCATACATGTGCTGTCGTAGAAATGTTCCATGACATTACCAAAATTATCATCATGGAAGTGTCCACTTCCATGACGATAAATCGGTCGTCACAGAAGTGCTTTTGTCAAGGGTGACCGACACGTGGCATCCACCGTAACGGAACGCCGTTAAGCTATCTGGTCGGATTTTGGATCCGATAACCCGTTAACAGCCCCGACCAATGGGAAATTTCCATGTGTAAAATTCTGATTGGCCGAAGAGAACACCTGTCAGCTCGTCAGTGGGCGAGATGTCGCCCGTCCATTGGAGGAGACATGCCTATGGTACGTCGACACGTGGCTGGGCCCAACAGAGGCCCATATAGACTAAAAAGGCCGAATCAGTCAAAGGCCCGTAGAACTTAATCAGGTACTAGTGGGCCGGCCCAATAATGGCCTCTTAATAAAGGCCCATTTATGGCCCAAAACCAGATCTGGCCCGTTAATTGTTTGCCCAATATTTCGGCCCATTTACGGCCCGAAGCCAGATCTAGCTCGTTAATTTTTCGCCCAATATTTGGGCCCATTTGCGGCCCGAAGCCAGATGTGGCCCGTTAATTGTTTGCCGAATATTCGGGCCCAACTATAGCCCAGTGACTTTCGGCCTGTTAGAGGCCTGATGTAGACATGGGCCCATTTCAGCCCGGTGTGACTTTCGGCCTGGGAATGGCCCGTGCTACCCATGGGCCATATATGGTCCGACGGGACATCGGTCCCACTAACGGCCCGTGCTAAAGGTGGCAACAGTTAAGCCCAACGTGACTTTGGGCGTGTTAAAGGCCTGTCACGTAATTCAGCCCGTTGATGCCTGTACTAAGCTTTCGGCCTCTTAAAGGCCCATGATATCAATGGGCCAACTAAGGCCCGAGATATGTTTCGGCCTGGTAACGGCCCGTGAGCTAACTGGGCCCATAACGGCCCGGTCTACATTTCGGCCTGCTGAAGGCCCGTCGACGACTAGTGAAAATTGAGGCCCAACATGCATTTTGGCCTGCTAAAGGCCCGTGGTTTCATCTCGGACGTAACAGGCCAGTACAATATTCAGCGTGTTAATGGCCAACGCTACCTGGGCCAAACTAAGCGCTGGGTCGACAAAAGGCCCAACTAAAATATAGGCCGGTGTAAGTTTGGGCCTGGCGCAATGTGTGAAGGCCCCAATCATTCGGGACCAAGAAAGACGCAGGCCGACCCAATTGTGGCCCACTAAAAACCTGGCCTGCTAGAGTCGAATGTTTCGGCCCGGTGGACTACATCTGATTTTTTTTCAGATAGTGAATGATGGTAGTAACTAGTAGGAATTAAGAACAAACCTACTATATACAATAAATAAATTATGGCATAGTAACTAAGAATAAACCTACACTATACAATAAAGGATTTAAGGTATATTACATCCACTGGGCATCGAAGTTAGCCACCAGTGATCATAAAGCGCAACGAAGAAGCAGATTACAAAAACTGGGCACCATTGCAGCGTAACAAAATAATACTGAACCGAGACCACTTCCAAGACAGTTCAAGAAAGATTAGCCTTGCGGGGGAACTGATGCGCAAGCTGCTGAGCAAGGTTGTGAGACCGGCCTAGCATGTCGGTCATAGCTTCCAGGTGTAGTTGTTTAGCGATGAGGTTCTCATTGGTGTTCTCCGCAATCTTTCTTAGAGATAGGACTTCAAGTCGAAGTTGAGTTGCAGAATGCCTTTCTGCTAGAACTTGGGACTGAAGAAGTTGAACTGATTCAGACAACGAATTATGTGAGCTTGTCTGACTGTTAGTCTCAAGTAACTTGAACACTTCATCAAGACAAGACTTTGGGGTTGTCTCGCTATCTTCAAGATGTTTTGCCTTCTTTGCTGCAATATATGTTGGGTTTGTCTCACAGCCTTCAGCAGACTTGTGCATGCCATCAGGCATATCACCCTGAAACAAAGCAGAGAGATGACAGGTTTTGCACGTGTATAAACAAAGATGATAACTGTTATGTCAATTCTATCCAATTTCAAATTAGAAAATAAAGAGTAAGTTCAAAATATCAATAGCATAATTTGGCATTGTTCATAATGCAGGGAGCTTCACCACACTACTAGATTACCATGTTAACATAACAAGCATAGATGAAGGGCAAAGAAAATCATTGTATCTATTTTGGATAATGTGCATGCCATGTTGTTCATATCATCAACCACATCAGTAAGATAAAATAGGAGATGACAAGGTGCAAACGTGGGCTGCTTCACCACACACTGGATTATAGATCCACAAAACCAAGCATACATATAGGGAGTATTAAGTAATGTGCATGGTATGAATAAGAAATTTGGTTTTACAAGTAAAACTTAGAACTTACGGTTCTTACGAACATGCATTTTGGTAGAAACAGCAAACTAAACAGGAGTAAACGATAGGGAGTATGAGCAAATTAAACAGCAGTTGAGGATAAAGGCTTTAGAAGGACTGACTTACATTAACAGTTAACACCGGCTTTATAATGCCCTTCTCCATGTCAAGGGAAGGATAACTCAAGAATTTCAGCACAAAATCTTCTTCATAAGCATTGCCCGTACTCTACATTTTGTAGAGAGTTATTATAGATATGATAATACTGGAAGGGATAGAGGATAATGAAGATAAGATGCAGATTGATGCTACATAATCAACTGCCAATCCTTGGAAGTACAAGCATTACAGGACAAAATGTACTGACAAGAGCAATGGGCTACACTTCTGCACTGGCATTGTCTGTGTATTCTACTTGTTGGTAAGATTAAATATAGATCTGATCTTTTTTAGTAAATGGTGGGCGAGGGAGATAAGATGCAGAATGCTACAAAATGAACCAATCCCTCTTCCCATAATACAAGAGTGTTTTGAACACTGGTGTACTGTACAAAATGTTCTTATATTATGGGACGGAGGGAGTAGCTGTTAATGTAAGTATAGTGATTGACCACGTTCAGTCCTTACAAGAGGACTGCAGAGCTAAACCTCTTCGAAAGCACTAGGTTGATTCTAAATTTGTGTAAGAGTCCATACTGATCTTATAATGTCCACCAAATGGACGATTACGAGGCTAACATGTGCAGTGATGCTACATAATCAAACAGCTATGAAAGTAAGTATGGTCATACAGGGCAAGAGGTACTCACAAGAGCAATGCAGTGTGCAGTATAGTTGCGAGATTCTGTTGTCCCTTGAGAACGAATGTTCTTCTGCTAACAGTTTCCGTACAAGTGAGACATTAAGGCAAATGCAGAAATGTAGTTCAAATTATGATGTGATATCATAGACAATACCTTACACTGCAGCCGAGACCAATGTGTAACAAGATTATTCCAGTCACCATCGGATAAATGTAGCACCGGAGACTTTACAAAAATTTCGTTCAGAGGCTTGCCATCGAAGTGCGCTTGCCTCAGGTAGGAACGATACTTCATCAATGAGTGCTTGAAAAGCGCAACCAACTCTTGTTCGTCATCACAATCCAGTTTGCTCCTCGCCTATTTAAAAGAACGAAATCTTGTGTCTTCTGTCAGCAGAAACATATGCAGTAATGACCATGAATAACATTAGTACATTACTTACGTGTAAGTTGCGGAGGAAGACTGGAAATTGTTCTGTGTCTGCGGTATAATCTTTCCATGAAGGAAAGATGCACACAAAGTTCCTGACAACAACATAATCTTCGTCTTCTAAACTGGGAAGAAATGGAATAGGGGTCCTATTTGCTGCAATTGGAGCTCTCTCTGGTTTGAAAAGGGATTTGGCAACTGGATTTGGTGTACTCTTTGCTGGAATGGGGGTTTTGCGTCGTACAGCTGGTGTTATGTCAACTGGTAATCATACTGTTTGCTGCAGTTGGGGTCTGCTGAGTTGGGGCATCAGAAATGACCAATGTAGTAGAGCTATAGTCTGCTAGAGTTGGGGTATTTTGTGGGTCAGGTGATATTGCAACTACACCTAATGGGCTATTTGATTTATCAGGTGCCACTACCTTTTCCAAATACTTTGCTTGTGCTCCTCCACGATCAGCAATCACCCTCTTCCTTTTGAACGTCTGATACACGAGAACAGCATTTGAATGGATAAATATGGTATGATGACAGATGGAATATGTACTGAAAATGGATAGGCAGGGCGTATTCACAAACACCATGTGTAAACTAAGCTAATGGCAGTTCAACAAAGTAGAAGCAATGCAAAGCATCAGTTGCAAGATATGTGCGAGCAATGTAACCTTGGAAAGTTAGAGCAAGTACCTTGATGGGTGAATAAGATATGGCATCTTCCTCTGACTCCTCCACTAGGGAGCTACATTGACTTAGGTCTCCCTGTAACTCAGAATCACTGTTAGGATCATATTCTGAGCATGAATCTGTAGGTGGAGAGCGTTTGCATTGCATTGCATCCAGACTTGATTTCAGTCCCTTAATGCCAAGTTTGACAGCCATGGCATTGTTCTGCTTTATGCTTTTCATGCGTGCAAGCTCATAATCATTATGATGCCGTTCAGAATCTGAGATTCATGAAAACATAAAAAGTAGTCAGATTATCTATGGAATGCATTGCGGATTCAACTCGGAGAGTGTCTCCTTATAAAACCCCTACATATGCAAAGTTCACCTCCCCAATCGTGCTGACCAAACCACACACAGAAATACAAACCCCTTATGTCTCTATAACAGGTAGGCACACATTTTAAAACTGAAGTAGGAACATTAGAATCATATGAAATCCGTATTTGAACAAATAAACTAAGCAATTATGAGTGGCGTAATGTTTAGCTTCAAGGGTGGAGTGTTGGTAGTGTGACACAAAGCAAGTAGGCAGATTGTATTCCATGTAAAAGATTGAAACCTATGTAAAAGCTGGAAATGACACTTTCTTTCTATACAATGCAGTGTTAGTTACCCGCACATGATGGAAGAGATCACATAGAGAAATACTATTCACTCATGTCTACGGTTCCAGTATTTAGAAACAGGGTGGTCCATCCTAAAAGAATATTGACAACAAATATGACAAGGCAAGCATAGATGTAGTGAATCAATCATTTACTTGTGAGCTTATTAGGACAAGTATGCAGAATTGTAACTGTAGTAAGAGACCGTCCAAAATCTGAATGAAGAAGTTTGTCTAGCACTTATTGTTTGCAACTAATCGACGTGAATAATTGGATATTATATCAAATGAGTAAGAAAGACAAGTAAAATTGTCAACAAACCTGGCTTGCAGTAGTAATCTGGGTCAATGTCACTACGACCAACAATCCAAAATGACTAGTTTCTGTTGTGAGGGCCGGAATTTTGAAAACCCTATAAACTTTAGAGGTACTAAAGATTACCGAAATACATCTGAACCATTAAGTGTAGGTAGCACTGAGCACACAACAAACCCTAATGACAGTCCTGCCTAATGAGTAACGAATCAATTGGAAAATGGGTGATGAGGAGTGGCTGCTGAGTGTTGAGGACGTATCTCAGGATAAATTGGGTTGGCTTGGTGGGTGCTGCACGCCTGAGCCCTGAACGGACTGGGAATCTAGGCACGGCGGCACGCCCGAGCAGCGGTGACGCTGTTGGGTGAGCGGCTCCTGGCCTCTTGTTAGTCCAGCGTCTCCTCCTAGAGTCATGACGTCCGGGGACGGCAAGTCGCCGGCGAGGCAGGCGGATGGGGCGAGTAGAGATCGGAAGCGCGCAGCAGATCAGAGGGGAATCGGGGCCTGGGACGACCCAAAATCCCAAGGTGGGCCGGCCCACCGTGGGCACCCTGTAGAGATACACACCCAAGAAGCGAACATGCATTTTCGAAACTAATTTAGGAACATTTAGCTGACCAATTAAACAACTCTGTTTTAATAATATCATATTCGTATTTGAACATCTAAGCTTGTTTAGCTTGATGGGTGGAGCAGTGTTATTATGACACGAAGCACGTATTCTGTTCGTATAGTGATCATAAAAGGGGGAAACTCTAAGCATATTTTTTTTAGCAAAAGAGGGTTTCCCCTCCGATTTCTATTAAACAAACCACCACGGAACTAACATGATCAATTAAACCCTAAGCATGATCAATTAAACTGTATTATGGCTATGCCATGTCAGATTTGAAGCTGCAAACCAGAGAAATGATATTTAGCATCCATTGTTTGCTTCGAACTAAGAACTAAATTCTAAGAGCTGAAAAGAAAGTAGAGTAACCAAGTTAAGATCTATTTTCTGGTTGAGATCAAAAAGTTGTGGAGATATGAAGTACCACCTCTTTTGCGGCGCCGTTTAGGCATCGGGGGTGTGATGGCTGTCAGTGGCGTTGAAGCAGATCTGCGACGGTAGACGGGTGCATTGGGGGATAAGTCCCGTTGTGGTGGAAGAGAAGGTCGTGTGAGCGGCCCCGGCAAAGAGGACGACGGTGCTGATGAAGCGAGAGGACGCGATGCAAGGCTATTGGTCCGTCGCCGTGGATGAGAAATGTCCATATCTAGCAGTGGACGACGCGGTCTTGGTAGGCGCTCCAGCATGGTGGAGGACGGTGGCGATGGATGTGGTGGAGGATGGCGGTGATGGATGGGGTGGCGGACGGAGGCTGGTGTGGGGATGGGGTGTTCTAGTGCGGACGGTGTATGAATGGGAAAATGGAGGGAGAGGTAGGGGGAACCATGTTTTTGGGACGCGCCTGTCTGAAATATGGGAAAGTTACGAACTTAGCCCCCGTTTAAAATTTGGACGTCTCGTTGGTTGGGGATAGGACGGTAATCTCGCATCTCGCCAATATTTGCCCAGAGGGATTTCGGGCGAGGAGAGGGTGGTTGGCGCCCATGGTTGGCACCCACGGTGTATGAACGAGACTGACAGGTAGGGCAGTTGTGTCACGTCTGAGTGAAGTTACAAACCTGCCCCTATTGAAAATATTTGCCTATATCAATTTTGGCCGAGTTGAGTTTGTTTTGCCGCCCACCGTGTATGAATGGGGAATGAAGGGAGAAACAGAGGTCTTTCGGACGAGCTTGAATCAAATGTGTTTTGCCGCCCATGTTTGACGCCCACTGTGTCGGAATGGGCTCAGAGGCGGTCGTGTCATGTCTAATTGAAGTTACTAACCTACCCCTATTTAGAGCAGTGGAAATCGGGCCGATGGATTGTCCGTGTAATGGTAGACAGTAATTTCCATCTCCCAAACACTTGGCTTCGGGCAGCCGACGTGGGAGTGGATATTTTGCTGCTTCTTTCGAATTTTGGGACAATAAGCATCCACGTTTACCCTGGCAACTAAATTCGAATCGACTTTGTATTCCTATATGAATCTTTATAAATCATTCGATGTGTTTTTATATATCTTCAAAAGGACAACAAAGATGTATTCCACTGTCATATATGAATATGGTTTACAAATGCCGATACTCAAATTCAGAAACTAGAATCCAGTTTAAGGTGAATTCGAATATTTGGAACACTTCATGTCCAACTCAAATGTCACACGCAGCATAATGTGTACTCCCATTTAGATATGTACACAAGCGATGTATCAAGATTCAAATACCGAGTCAATCAACCAAGAATGTACAGAACTAACAGACATATAAACACTTATAGAGTATATGGATCAATAATATAAACTAACATACATAAGCCAGGCCGTTGTACTTTTTTTTGCTACGACAGCATCCTTTTTTAGCCAGCATCTTGGCCCTTTCCGATGCGTGCCACTTATGGTCCATCTATACTACTACTATTGCTGAATGCACATTCAGCCCGATTGGCATATTTGTAGGTCTGGCACAGCAATCCAAATGAAATGTCTCCGAGTCTTATCAATTAATACAAACTTGTGCTCAAATAAAATTACAAACAAAAAAAACAATTATTACATGATCTCTAAAACAAATGGTTTGATTGATTACATGAACAGACAACACAAAGGTTATTCAACTATGGAAAGAACATTTCAGCTATGATTTACCAAGTAGGAATTTAATTTCCTTTTTCCTTCAGGACCTTAACAATCTGGTCAGTCTCAGCTTGCTTCGTTTTGAAATCCACCAAATATTTAATGGTTGTCTTGAGTACTGCTTGTGATTGTGCTGTTTGCTTTCTCAACATGTCAACTTCATCTCTAAGTGCAGAAGCAGAATCTCTTTCTACCACTAGTTTAGCCTCTAGAGCATCAGAAGTTGGCAATTCATAATGCACGATTGGGCCAGTGCCACTGTTGTGGGATGATGCAACGTCCATGGGGACCTCACTCTTTGATCTTGGGCTAACCTGTTTTACCATTAAAGTTCCGATTGGATTCAAGAAAGTTGAAGTTAGCAAACCATCTAAATTGGGAGTTATAACAGCAAACAAGTTAAACAAACAAGGAATTAAAGAGTTTCAATTGGATGCTGAAAAGTACAGTAGTTATTAACATCATTGTAACCCGCTGTTGCAGCAGCAAAGCAGTTAAACAAACAAGTAGATATTTAAGTTAAGGCAAATAGGTAATTCTTAACAGTAAGTATCAAACACATAGATAGGCGCAGTCTATAATATGATTAACAGGCTGTGCCATTATGTAATCAGTAGCAAACTAAATTAAGCCAAGCAACGTAATTGAACAATTTTGCAATAAGTGGCTAACTAAAATTTCGAGAAGCAGGTAACTGAACTTACGCTAGTTCTTTGTACAAGCACACTGCAACTTCTTTTTCGCTTACAAGGTTGTACAAAGGAGTCCATGGCATCAATTGCTTGGACATGCAGTCCCAATACTTCTTTCTTCCCACACTGCATGGATAAGTTGAATGGTTAATCTAGTAAGATGGTGCGTCCTTGATATGTTATATGAGGATGTGTAGTCAGACTAGTTATAGCCAAACACATCACACTGGCTTTTACTGTATATTTCATGCGATTACTTTTGGCATATCGAGATCTAAACAATCTACAATAGGATGAAAAGACTGGCATCCTTCACATTATTGGCGAACTTAGTTCATAGAAACAAGCAATTCAACCATTCTGTGGATAAATCAAAAGCGCCACTGGAATATTTTTCACTATCCAATTATACACGCAAAAAGGGGCGACGCCACCATAGGGGCTGGTATGGGCGGCCGCCTCAGGTGGCTGCAAAGAGTGCACCTAGTTTGAGTCGTCCAGGTTGGTCCATGCTAGTTTTGTTCGTCCCAACGCACGAGCAGGCAATGTAAAAAATGAAGAAAAATGTTTCAATTTGGATGGGCCAATAACATAAGTGCAAGGCAGGCCCTATAGCAGGCTCGCGGCCCATACGAGCGCCTCCCATATCGATCGACAGCAGGAAAAATCCCAATTCATTCGCTGCAGCCTCCAGTCTGGTTCGCTCCTAACCTAGCCGCCGCTGGACACACCGACACAGTACTTCCTCGCGCCCTCGTTGGAGGGAGGTCGCCGGGCTTCAAGCGAACGGAAGGACAAGAAGATGAAGATCCAATCCTAGCTGTAGCCTGCGTGGGAGGCAGCGGCGGCAGCACGGGCATGGCATCGAGCTTGTGCAAATGGACAGTCGCAGCTTGCAAGAGTAGCATGCGCAACAAGCAGGTACATCACATCCATGCTTATATCTAATTCAACTCTTCAATTTCTGGCCAATAGTTAAACCTGACGGTGTTGTAAAACTGCTTGTATGTAGGAAATCTATGAGAAAATGAAACCAATTTCTACTTATTTTATAACTCCCCCAATCAATATTGAACTGACTGAATCTGATGTATCTAATCAAGTTTCCGGTGCAGACATACAAGTTCATGTTGTTCTTGAGCCTGAAGTGTCTAATGAACAGACTACTAATGAAGGATTTGATGCAAACATTTTACAAGCTCCTGGTGATGAACATATAGTGTCTAATGAGAGATCTAATGCAAGCATTTTGCAAGCTCATTGAACGATTTAGTGTCTAATGATGATCTACTATGTTGAGAGAGACAGAGATTTGCAGGCATTGATGACAAGCAAATTATAGTGCATTTTCATAGCTTGAGAAAACGTCGAGGCCATCTACCAGAAAGTCCCCATATCATGACAACATAGCATTAATACTTTTCTAATCTGTTGTTTGAAACTATTGGCATACTTGTGCAGGATAGATATATTGATATGCAGTTTGCGCACTGGTTATACGTGCAATTACACTTCAATATTTTCAGCCAGAGAACGAATAATTCAAGCAGGTACAGACCATGTTTGTAGTCCTTGTACACCATGTTGCATTTTGTGTTTTTTGGTGCTTGCATCATTTAGTGTTTATAATCTGAACTATTTTGGATCATTAACTGGTTTTCAAAGTGCATGTAGCTTCACATTTCTCAAGTTATGTTGATTTCCGGAGTGCAAGTGCCTTCGTATTTTTTAAGTTAAATGATCGCCCCTGGTAACTTGAATTCGTGGACCAGCCACTGCACACAAATCATACACGAATGCCAGTACGAATTAAATGAAATGCAGGGACTTACGCTAGCTCGTTGTACAGGCTCACTGCAGCTCTGCTTGCGCTTGGGATGTTCCATGTACAAGTCCATGTTACCACTTGCTTGGATGTGCAGACCTTGTGCTCCTTGCATCCCCCTCTGCATTTTTGACACGGCGAACGGTTGATCAAATAAGAGGAATCGACCTTGATGTTGTATTGGAGGACATATACTTGCAAGGTTATACGGGTGTGCAGGATGTGTACCAGATCCCATAGCGCCGTCATGCTTCGCTAAAAAATGGATTTGCTTGTTTCAGATGATATCTCCAGAAGAAATAAGAGTTAAAGTCGGAGTTGCATAGGCGTGTAAGCTAAGAGAGCAGTGAAAGGATATCTAAACATCGTCAGAACCGTGCACAAGGGAGTGATGTGTGGATACCTACTTCGGGCCAGCGTTTGGGCATGCTCGCCTAGCTAGAGTGCGGGTCACTTCAGAGCCGTTGAGGGTGATGCGTTGGCATTGGCTGGCCGCACACGGATGCAGATCTTGAGTGGCAGCGGAGCGCTACGATGCGGTGGACGAGACTGTTGGTGAAGCCCCAATGGCCTCGGGGGGCGGAGGTGCGACGATGTGCTCGGTGAAGTAGCCCCAGTGAGCTGGGAGACGGCATCGGTGAATCGCACCTGATGCGGTGGAACTCAGTGTCTATGAGGCACGTCGGTTGCGACGGCCGACGTTGTCGGTGGACCACCCAGTGCGGTGGACGAGGGCGTAGATGAGGTAGCTCCGGTGCGGTGGTGAAGCGCGACCGTCGTCTTCGTCATCGTCATCCGGCACAGAGGTGGGGAACGGTGGGGAAAGAGACGAGATGAGGGGCGATTCGAGGGATGGCGACGAATTAGGGATTTGAGCAATCTGGGCGTGGAAGGGGACGGTGGAGAGGAGAGATTTTGCAGGGCTGGAATTGGGGCCGCCAGATATTTCAATCCGAAACGTGGAAGCGCGGACTTATATTGTCGTCGTCCTTTTTTGGGGGGAGGGGGTGGGTGGCTGGGTGCTACGCGTCCGTCCGACACACGCGACCACCCCGGCAGGACTATGCTTTGGTGCCTTAAGGCACCTGCCTTTGTGTCCATGACATGTGGGCCCAACAGGTGGCTGGCCCACATGTCAGTCACCCAAGGGCAGTTGCCTTTAAGGCACCGAAGCAGCGTCCACCCCGAGAAGACCCTGGTCTGCCTGGTGCGCCTACATTTGAGAATGCAAACGAAATGTATCTTCTTTCATTTGCAAATGAATCTGTATGTATTACCATGCCCGTGTTTTCCCTGCAATAATTAGTCATTCGAAACGAGATACTCCATCCGTTCACTTTTGTAAGTTGTTTCAGACAACTTAAAATGAACTGTTTTGCACATTGTCTGAAATGTCTTCAAGGTCTTATAAAAGTGAACAGAGGGAGTACTATAAATTAATTAATGAGGAGTTATTTGAAAAAAAAATCAAAACGGTACCCACGCTAACGTGGATTAGAGTGTGTCACATAATTAGTTATTTGAATTAGAGTGTGTGTCACGTAGTTAGTTATTTGAATTAGTGTGTGTGTCATGTAGTGATCTCCAATTCTAACGTGGATTTCGCATTTCACTGTATCCACGCTACTTTTTTAATAAAAATTCATATGTATATGATGAACACAATGGTAGTGAGAAAATTTTTGGATGGATTCAAACATATGACCTACAAAATAGCACAACAAATTGAGTCAATGTCAACTTTTCGAAACATAG
Source organism: Triticum dicoccoides (assembly GCF_002162155.2). Taxonomy (NCBI): domain Eukaryota; kingdom Viridiplantae; phylum Streptophyta; class Magnoliopsida; order Poales; family Poaceae; genus Triticum; species Triticum dicoccoides. The sequence continues at coordinate 727,352,730 of NC_041393.1, read as the reverse complement.
TATGGCACGAATTCGAAATAATTACCCGTATGCCTGGTCCTCGGTTCAAATCTTACAATGTACACCGAATTGAAACATCGATATTAAGTCTCGTACTATGTACATTCAAATGTTTTTTTAGCCCCCCCCCCCCCCGCCGCGCACAAACGCTACATACTTCCTATATC